>NW_018127932.1:2170707-2178680 GCF_001952655.1 Monopterus albus | reverse complement strand
TCCCCCGGAGGAGCTGGAGGAAGTGTCTGGAGAGAGGGAAGTCTGGGCATCTTTGCTTAGACTGCTGCCCCCGTGACCCGGTCCCGGATAAGCGGAGGAAAATGATGGATGGATGTATGTTTAATGCACATGAAAGAAAAAAATATTTGACAGATATTTGGAGCTGCTGTTTTTAAGTTCATATTTTTTTGTGTTTGTGATCACAGTGACGGCTGAAGAGTTATGGAAAGGTGTGTTGGCGGAGTCTGGTTCCTCGTCCAGGAAGGGCCGAGGGAAGAGAACCAAACGCAAACTGAGGAGAGACCTGAACCTAGGGCAGTACATCGGAGAAGGTGAGACAATATCTGTCTGCCTCTGTCTCTATGGGACATCCGTCTCTTTATCTTTGTAGATGTTTGTGATCTTTCTGTATTTCCACATGTGAAAATCAGATTGTTTACATTACTTTGCGTCACTTTAAATAAATGTCTGTAATAAGTCACTCTTTTGCATCCATACTTTTGTTGCAATCTCTCTGTTGTTGAATCATCTAATTTAAGAAGCAGTTTTAAAATGTCCTGAATGTGTTATTCAGTCATGGGTTTAGGACTAATAAAGTAGCTTTAAGAAAAAAAAAACTTTTGAACAAGTTTGAACTATTAAAATACATTTTCTGAAACCTGTAAACTCCCAAAACCCAAATACATCTGTAGTAGATTATGTACCTACCGGTATTTATTTTCTTCTGTCAAATTGTTATTTAAACGGGATTGTCATTTACTTCCCTCTCAGTTGTCCATATACATACACATTAGGAGGCATTTGATTTGGAAATAGTTGTTTTGTCATTGTTTTTATTTCTTTTTCTTTTCCTCTTCATATCCTTTAACCCACAGGGCGTGGTGGTTTCCTGTGGCCTGGTCTGAACAGTCCGGTGATAAGGGACGGTGCTCTGCAGAGCATCAGTCAAAGAGGCGAGGCCGAGCAGCAGGAGGTGCAAGCTGAACGAGGTGCAGGGGCCGAATGCACACAATCAAGCTGGACATACAAAATGAACAAAAATAATATATCTCATACAAATGTACTACAACCTTAACACCACAGACCCTCATGAATTTAAGAACACATTGATCCATTTGATTTGATCCCAGCTACTGTCAGTCACTTCATTTTCCACAGCCAGAGAGAAATGATTTAACTGGAAGAGTGCTACCAGGAACAACCAGCATGGTCTTAATCTTGAGAAACAGAAGCACCATCAGCACCACTGGTGTGAGAAGTTTCCTGTTTGTTCCCACTGTGATCTTAGCTGCTAGCAGTAATTATACAGATAATTTGATGCTGACAGATAGCACCTTTTCACATTTATCACGCTGTGCTCTTTGACACCAGCTGTGGCCTCTGTGTGTTCTCAGAGCTTTGGTGCTAAATGTGCTGGTTGTATAGTGCAGTACAACTTTACTGTAAGCTTTTACACTTAAATTCATTTTGCATCCTCTAGCCAAGAAATAGACACAGTTAAAATGCATAGTTAGAACACACATTGACACTTTTCCCAATCACGGTTGTGTCTTCCTGTAGTGCGTCAGAGGGATGAATGGGAGAGGAGGAAGAAGATGAAGGTGAAGAGGGAGAGAGGGTGGTCGGGGAACTGCTGGGGGGGCATCAGCCTGGGCCCCCCTGACCCTGGACCCAACGGAGGTAAATAACACACCTGCACTCACAGTGTAGAAACACATTTATATGACCAGGAAAGCCTCATGAAGGAGTGACCCAGACGTAATGTTGCATTGCACTGTAAACATCAGGTTGACACGTTGGTCCTGCCAGAGATGTGGGATGTAGGAACTGACTTCACCACAGGCCTTCACCTGCTGATTGTTGTAGCCCAACTGCGACGCTAGTTGAATGTGACTTACACCATGTACGGCTGCAACAAACAGTCATTTTCATTATCGATTAATCTGCCAATTATTTTCTCGATAAATTGTTTAGTCTATAAAATGTCAGAAAATAGAAAAAAAAAAACCTGTCCCAGTTTCTGAAAAATTCCAGGTGCCATTTTTAAGTGTTTTTCATTTTTATGTCCAAAACTCAAAGATAATCAGTTTAGTATGATATGAAACTGAGAAAACATGAAAGTGTCACATCTGAGAGGCTGAAAACCACATTATTTAGCCATTTATGGTTGAAAGGTGATTATTAACCGCACTTCATAACAGTAAAGAAATATAAATCTGGCTTCAGTGCTGACTGGAGAGGCAGTGATGAGTCGAGATCCTGACACAGCGAGTCTCCACAAACATACGCATACAGTATATACAATAAGGTGGCGTGGGATGGAAAGACACAGTGATGATTGTAGTGATGAATGAAGCAGGGGTATGCTGCTGTGTGCGTGTGTGAGCGAGAAGCGGAGTGACAGAGCAGTGTGGTGCCTCATTAGCACTGATGAAGGATTCAACCAAAGTGCCAAGTAGGACAATTTCCTAAATTAGAAAGACATCTTTGTCTTACTGCTCATCCAGTTTTCTCCCTCCTCCTAGTCGCCCTTTGTGCCTCCAGAACCATTTTCTCTCTCATACCTTTCTATCTCTGTCTCTCTCTACCTCTACTGTCATCCCATTTTTTCCATTTCTGTCTTTCCTCGGAGGCACGCTCGTCTCTTTCTCTCCTCTGTACTTGGAAAATGAACCTAAATGACAAACTGTTTCTCTTAGATGCTTTAGAGCAGGGGTCTCAAACTCAAATGAGCTGGGGGCCACCACTGCCACCGTCAGCTCACTGGAGGGCCACATCAGTGTTCGAGTAATACAAAAGATAACATATTTTTGAAAATGTGCTTTTAATAATACAAAATAGCTAATGCAAATATTAAATATTTATTGGTAACATTTGAATGAATAACATTTTAATGAATAAACTGCAAATATCTTGAACACATGTATTTTAACACTTAAGACACCTGTGCTAGCAACCTGTGTATATATATAAATAAAATCGTGACAAAAATAAAAAACTATGCATATATTTGCATGTTTCACACCAAAGGCAAGGCAAACCTTTTCCTCTTATTTAAACATTGCACTGAACTGAATGAAATTCCAGAACGCTATATTTTACAACACAACTGACATCTTTGCAACTTGTCTTCATATTTAAATCTGAAACAGTAACAGTATAATGTTAAACAAGAAAAAAAAAAACTGCATTTAACTTCACTTTTTATTGCATCCTATTGCCCCCAGTTTTGTGGAAAAGTCCTTGCATTACTAGTCCTCTTTGTAGCTGCGTGGCTCGTTTTCTCCTGTCGTCTCCATTGTAGTTAAGGTTGTCCATGTTTACTCCAATAATGGCACTTGATATTATATTCCTTAAGAACAGCGAGTTTCTCTTTACAAATGAGGCAGATTGCATTTCCACCTAACTCAACAAAAAAAATACTGCAATGTCCACTTTTCTTGAAACTGTCTGTGCTCACTGTCCACTTTTCTTTTTGATTTTGAAAGTGACATACCTTCCGCGCTACTTCTGTTTTGTCTCCTTATTGTTTTTTGCCGCGTACTCTGGAAGCAGCGCCACACCGTACGGCTCCGGACCTGCGCTTCCTGTTTGCTTAAAAACTTTTGTTCTGTATTTACCATTTTCAAAATAAATGTGTTTTTTATGAAAAAATTATAAATAATTACAAATACTTAATTTTCACAATAAGTGGTTATTGTGGGGATAAAACGAAATAACAAAATATAACCTCAAGGGCCGAGTTACATTACTATTTTGACATCAGGTCGTGGGCCGGGCGTTTGAGACCCCTGCTTTAGAGCCATGTGTTTCTCTATTGCTGTTGGTTGAAAATTTGTACTGACATTCATATGAAGTAACATTTCTTCTAATCCAATACCTACAAAAGACATTCTTTGTTTGTAGTGCTAATTAGCAAATGCGCATGAATATAACTAATGCGAGTCCATTAACACTGTTAGTTAGCCTAAACCTTTGGTCCGTGTTTTTGTGCTCTAAATCTTTTTATTAAATGCTACCTGTAAACAAATTACTCCTCTGCTAATTGAACACATTAGGTACTGTGCACACATTTTCACAGTATTATTTTTGCTGTCAGTTTTGGTTTTCTAAAGTGTTTCTGGAGCTGCTTGTCCACCATCCACATTTAGTTTTAATGTTTTGCAGCTGTGAGCAGCTCCTTCTTTTCCTCTGTGGCATGTATACATGGTACACATACACTGGTCCTGAAAACCTCATCAGAACATGGAACAGAGGCACAACGCTTTGCTTTTGGTTTTCACTGGTGATCTGGAGTGTTCATGAACATCGAAATACAGTTTCTGTGGACATATAAATGATACATTTGATAATGTGAAATCAGACAGTGTAAAACAGAATCCTGAGCCCTGCATCAGGACACTTGGTTAGAAGTTCAATGTTATACTATATTATTAACTGTCTCTGAAGCCCATAAAGACGCGCTTCCTGCCTGATCAACTCTTCATGACAGACCCTGAGGTACAACGCTGGTTAGTTCCAGCTAATGGAGGTCCTGGCCTCCAGTTCCCAGCTTATTTCATGTTTAAACGTTAGTCTGTGCTATCGGATTCGAGTGTAGCTTGTTTACCACAAATTGCTGACAAATGAGCTCTGAGGCTCTGTAGTCGCAAAGCACATTTTCTTGCTTCTTTGTCCTTCTTATATTCAGTCGCTTATTCACTTGCTTCACATCTTCCTTATTCTTGTTCTCTCATTTCCTCTTGATAGGTTTTCTCTCTTATCCCCTTCCTAACAAGCTGTCTCACACCGTGAAATACACTTGTGCTCTCACTCCTGCTTGTACAGACACTTTCTTTCACAGACTGTTAGTCACTCTCACACAAATACACATGGGGCCTGGTGAACGTGATGCACACAGAGCTGTAACTCAGTTACTAGTCTCTGATCAGGTTTAGTTTCTTACAGATGATGGCTGACTGTCCCAGCTGAGAGGTGTGTGTGTGTTTTCTCCTCCTTGAGTCAGCTCTCCTTTGTTTGCTGTTAATTGGTTAGAAGCGAACAGGCTGCTTCTGGGATCCTTTAGAACTCACTGACAATGAAAGGTGTCAACCTGTTGCGCTGCTGCAAGGGCTTCTGGTTATTTGCTACGCTTGCAGGAGCCTAGTTTAATCTGTTTATTGCCTGAGTAGTGTGTATGGGCCTGCGCCTAAATGTGTTTGTATGTAAAAGCTATATATGTTTGAATCTAAACTTCTTTTATTCCTCTGCTCTCCACAGAAACCTATGAGGACTTCGATTCACGTGTCATTGAGGTGAGTCTTTCCACTGACACAAACGCAGAAGCTGATTTTGTAAATTTGTCATTCAAACCTTGTAGAGATAGCACCTCACAGGTTTTATTTTGACCTATATAATTAGATTGTCTTCTTTTGTATTAAACATTTTATTTATTTTCTAATAACCCATTTACTATTTTTCTGCAACATACGTAGCTTCTCAAATACTCCTGAAAAAGCTTATCAGTGACATCGACATAAACAACAGCAATGTTAATAACTGCTTAAAATGCTGAGAACAGCACTGAGTCTCGACTAGAACGGTGGAATGTACCAAGCTGTAATGTGCTGCTTTTTTAAAATGTCTCAGTTAATGTAAGGAAACATTAACACATTGGTCTTGTTTTATAAAGGCAACAGCACATTTGCTTTTTAGACGTGCTTATTTTTTAAATCATAAAACAAAATTGTAATTGTACTGACAGTGAACAAGTTCCCAGGGAGGAGCAGAATTCATCTAACTAAATCAGACTGTACAAAATATGACAATGCAGAAAGCCTCAGAGGGGGGGAGTGTGTTTTTAACAAACTCAAAATAGTGGCAAATGCAATGTGGCGTGAACACATGCCTGGTCTTGGAGGCAGATTTACTGAGCAAGGGGGGGAGACGCAACTGAGCACTGAGTTTCAGTTGTAGTGCTTTAGTGCTCCTTGAGGCCAAATAGTGTCATTTCCAAAGCCTTGGAGGTGCCTTCTTGGAGCTAAACTTCGGCAAACTCACAGCTGACTGCCTGTGTGCGAGCAGCAGCCCCTCCCTCCTCTAAGCAGAGACCGACAGAGAGAAAAAAAAAACAAAGCAGGATGATCCACATCATCCCCAGAGGCTACGCTTGGTGACGGGTAAGGGAAGAAGGGGGTGATCGCTCATTAGGTTCCCTTAGTGGAAATGCAGCAAAAGCCACATGTTGCTGTCCCTAATCGAACAACATTAAATGCTGTGTGTGTGTGTGTGTGTGTGTGTGTGTGTGTGTGTGGGAGATGAGATGCCCTGTGTGGACAGATCCTGTTCTTTGATTCTTTCTCTGTTGTGCTGTATGTTACTTTAATTAATTTAGCACTAATGGACCTTTCTAAACTAATGAGGGTTCACACTAAGATCCAAATGTGAATGTGACCCCCCCACACGCACACACAACACACATTAACACACATACACTTGTGGGAAATCAATGCATGAACCTGCTGTTTAGACCTAGAGTTCTGATTTTTGATTAATCCTAGTTACGTGCATCATAGTTGCATTTCTGAGGGTGCCTGTTTGTGTGTATGGGTGTTTGGTCTATGCTTTGCACTCTTTATATTTGCCTCAGTTTATGCCATACATACAGTGTCAGTCTTCCCTAGGCTTCCTACATGCACAGTAAGAGTAGTAGTGAAACTAACAGGGGCTTCTGTGGAGCTGTCTACCTCTATAAATATACCCTGTCTGTGTGTGTGTGTGTGTGTGTGTGTGTGTGTGTGTGTGTGCGCGCGACTATAAATTCAAGCCTAATGAAATGAAAAAGGCTTACTGGAATAAAAAGGCTTCTCTCCCAAGGACAATGATGCCGGCATGTCATTAGTGAACACATCCAACGGGAGGAGCGGAGGAAGAGGGAGGGGCATGGAGGGGAAGTTGGGATAACAAGTTAGGTGGGAGGTGGGAAGAAAGGAAGCAGCAAGACAAGACTGATGCAGTGTTCTGTGTGCCAGTAACATTAACTCATTAACTGGAGAGAAGGTTAATAAATCTGGTTTTCTTTTCTAATATACAGTGTGGAATTAATGATATTCATAAAATCAGCTAACAATGATAAACAATAATGTCTCTAGCTGTGCTCCAGAAATTATATTTAACACTATTTTCCTACGTTAATAAAAGAAAGCAAATGTATAATTTTGCAGGACAGCACAAAGTAACAACATGTAAGTAGTACCTAGCATTTTAGTAAAGTTGTGGCAGACTGTGGTCTCTCATTACACTTTGTACCCCTTCAGTCTTCCCAAGATTAACCTCTGAGTATTTTAACACTAGAGGCAGGTGTACTCGTACCCCCAGGTGGCCCAGAAAATCAGCTGGTGCAGGTTTTAAGAAGGGAACTTAAAATGAAAACCATGCCCTAAAGTACAACATCAGTACAAACATTTCTGGCACAGTCTCAGTGAGCGGTGTGGTCAGTTAGGCCTGAGAGAGATGAAAAGGAGAGGGAGGGATGACAGAGCACAGCGGAACAGAAAGGAATGGGAGGAGAGTTAGGGTGACAGAGAGAGAAAAGTGAAGTTCGTGGCCTCCCTCCAGGACCAGCAGCCACTTGGACAGGACTCAGTGATTTCATTAAGGGAGATGCAGCGTCGCCAGTCTCAGAGCAGGGTCTTTGTTTTTTTCCTTCTTCCCTCCCGGAAGTCAACAACCTTGAAAGTTTTGCTGAAGGTAAACTGACAGGGGGCTGGATGAGAGCAGCATTGTGAGAACTTTCAACTGGATTAGATGTTTTACTGAGGCATGTTCACAACATGTTAACTCATCACAAAGCCTGTATCTTCTCTTAAATTGTTGACAAACAGCTTGAGGTCAATATGAGAGCCTTATTATCTGTGTATCTGTGTGGTAAGATACTTTTAACTCATTTACAGTGGGTACGGAAAGTATTCAGACCCCCTTAAATTTTTCACTCT
>NW_018127932.1:2152878-2169490 GCF_001952655.1 Monopterus albus | reverse complement strand
TTCTTTTTTAATAAATCTGCAAAAATGTCAAAAATTCTGTGTTTTTCTGTCAATATGGGGTGCTGTGTGTACATTAATGAGGAAAAAAATGAACTTAAATGATTTTAGCATATGGCTGCAATATAACAAAGAGTGAAAAATTTAAGGGGGTCTGAATACTTTCCATACCCACTGTAAATCCCCAGTAACTCCTCACAGTGTGTGAACCATGTGGAATATGATTTAAAATAATATCAGTTAAACTTATTTTTGTCATTTCTTTCTCCTTCACCCACACAGTCACACACAGCCTTGTGAGTCATTTCACATGGTTTTGTGAGCCAATATTAAGATTGTTGTTTTGCTCAGCAGTCTTAATAAACTTCAGAACTGCATTTTCAGGTTTTTGCTCCTCTTCTCTTTTCTTGCCAAACATGATGAGAGTGGGATGGAAATCTTTGTAAGGTCATTTAAAAACAATTAAGAATTTTCTAAAACCGTATTGTGGCTGGTGAAACCACATGGTGGACTTTTAAATATTAATTCTAGAATGTAAATCTGTGAAATAGAATGTGTACAACAGGGATTTGTCCTCTGTAGAAATCTTTTTAGTTGTGCAGGAATAAATGAACCCTTTCCACTATTCGGTGTGTGCAGAGGCAAGATATCAACATAATATCCAAGTGAAAGAAATGATGTGTAGTTGTGCAACAGCAAGTCAGAGGAGTGTTGTGTTGGCGGAGGCTTGTGCTCTCGCAGTGCCTTCTGCTTCCCTGTGGTGAAAGCTCCTCCCTTGCATTGCAGTGTGTGGACAGATGCAGATAGGGAGACACAGCAACAGACTGAGGGGATGAGATGAAACAGGAGTGCGAGCGAGCTAGAAGCATCCTCCCACCGCCCTGCTGTCACGAAACCCAGGCCCATCTGCTCCACTGCTAGTGCTCTGCCAAAACTGCTGCATCCTCACCTAAAATCCCAACACTGCTGAACACACTTTTAATAGAAACTGGCTGCAAGTAGCTACAAGTTGCATTGAAACATGAGAATTTATAACTTGTTGAATTTTGAGATCCCATCTGGTCGGATCTTTGCTGAGGCAGAGTTTCCTTCTCCCCACCCACACAGTATGTGAAGTATGATAGAAAGACATGACCTTATGTGTGTGTCCTACAGGGCTGTGTTTTCAGTGTTTGCTGCCACTCTGACCCCTGCGGTCAAATTATAAACCCTTTATTGAAATATGTGATAACTAGAGAAGCTGAAAGCCGACTTTGTTTCCTCTGCTGAAGTTGCTCACTGTTCTGTCACTTGCATCACTGGTGTGGATCAAAGTGTCAGCTGTGTGTTCGGGTCTTTTGCTCTCTCTTCTTTAACTCCCTCTTGTCCTCTTCTTCACTTCTCATTCTCCTTCTTTCACTCATTATTTACTTTTCTCCTCTCATTTTCCTTCTTTCGCTCTGTGCTTATTTTTGACCTTTGGGTTTCTTCCTGTGCACCTGCTTATTTTCTCTCTCCTCTCTGATGAACTCCTACATCCTCTTTTCTTTTTTTCCACTTACCTCATCTCCCTTCCTCCCCTCCTCTTCCTTCTGCGTGGTGTATCTACACTTCCCCCTGGTGTTGTAGCTGCCGTTTTGCAAGTAGCTGGCCAGCCTGTGTGGCTGAGCAAGGGACGGCACCAAGCTGTGTGTGATAGATGACTGTGCTCTGTTGATGTGCTCAGATCAGTGAAACTCCCTTAAATCTGGGAAGCATTCTGGTCTGGATTGACAATGCACACACACAGTCTGTTTATTCTTTATTTATAGAAATCTGTTGTTTTATTTTTTTCCTATCGGTTCACTAACTTTACTGGAGTGACTGCGTTAGACAATAAGTACAAGATCAGAAATGATATATTGACATCAGGGACATGATTTGTGACTTATCCTGCACAATAATACATTATCACAACACACACATATTCATGTTAACCTGTAAGATGAGGGATTGCCCAACGCACGCACACACACACACACACGCACACAGTGTTGTGTGTGTTATATATTACATGTTTGACACACGGGCCCAACAGGAGTCTGTTGATATCAGCTGGTGGTGGCAGTCATGTTTGGTGTTTTTGATTGTTGTAGGTGAAGAATGTGTTCAACATGACGGCCAAGGAGGGCAGAAAGAGGTCCATCAGGTGTCTGGTCGCTGTGGGAAATGGCAACGGAGCAGCAGGTCTGAATCTGTCTGAAAGATAAACGTAGATCGTTGCTCATTACAGCGAATGACAATTAGTCTACACATTAATGAATAGGTTTTAAACATTTAGGGTTGTTTTAATTTGGAGGTTAAGTTGATTTTAACCACTTTTTGAATTCTGAAAACAGAACCAAAAATGATTTTGACAGTTTCAGGGTGCTTCCAAATGCTGAATAATAAGTTTCTCATTCTCGACAGCTGGGGTCTGTCACACGTTTCTTCAGGTTAAAGGGGATTTTTGCTCAGAGGGCATTTGTTGAGTTTTCTTGTAATAGTGTGAGGTCTAAATTATATAAAAGCCTCTGAGATAACTGCTGTTGTGAATTGGCACTATACAAGTAAATCGAATTGAATAGAATTGCCAGTTTGTGAGGTATCAAACCCCCAAACCACTAAGTTAACAACAGTGAAACAATAAAATCTGAACTTAATCGGCTTTTCCACTAGCAAATAATACTATGAACTTCTCAAACTTAATTTCTGTCATGCTGACCTCCTCTGGCTCTGCTCATTCTGCTCTCAGATGTTCTCAAAATGACTCCTTTCCCTCCCTCCAGGGTTTGCGTTGGGTAAAGCAGCAGACAGAGCCACAGCTCTGAGGAAGGTAAGACCACAAAGTGCAGTAAAGCAAACCTCAATACAGGTTTGGTCAGTGCATGAGTAAAATCACAGGAACGTTAACCTAATGCACTTTTTGATTCAAATCCCCAGACCCTCTTTGATCTGCTTCATCGAGAGTCCCTTGTGCTAATAATTATATGAATATTACCACATTTAATATTAAGATTATTTGTCTGTTGCTACAACAGTCACTAAACTTTCCAACTGAAATGTTTATTATGATGACAAAATACTGACCTTTGACAAACAATGCTCTGTGTGTGTGTGTGTGTGTGTGTTTCTGTTAACTGCAGGCCAAGAACAGAGCCATCCACTACCTGTACTTTATAGAACGATGCAACAACCATACCAGTAAGTGACTGTGTGTGTGTGTGTGTGTGTGTGTGTGTGTGTGTGTGTGTGTGTGTGTGTGTGCTTTCCATCACCTCATCTCCT
Source organism: Monopterus albus (assembly GCF_001952655.1). NCBI lineage: Eukaryota > Metazoa > Chordata > Actinopteri > Synbranchiformes > Synbranchidae > Monopterus > Monopterus albus. The sequence continues at coordinate 2,166,208 of NW_018127932.1, read as the reverse complement.
TCATTTACTTTTCCTCCTAGATCTTCTCTGCTCACTTCCTTTCCTTTCTTTATTCCCCTTAATGGGGTTGCAAAGTGGGACATACAGCTGGTTCTCAGTGTTTTTTCCCAATTTCCATTTGTTTAGTTTTTTTTTAAACAGTATGCTATAGCTTTTTTCTTATAACGCCTTTTTGTCCATCAGCCCTAAATACTACATTACCCATGTGTCCCAGTGGCCTTTGCTATAGAGGAGAAGCCATATTCTTCCAACATTATTATTATTGTGATTATAGATTATAGTGATTTATCAGACGGCGTGCTCAACTGTAGTTAATGCACCATTAATTTTTAGGTGCACAGTCTTGGATGTTTTTGTCAAAGAACCAGATGTTGATGGGAACACAGCTGTTTGTTCTGATGACTCAGCCAGGACAGTTTCAGTTGTAGAACTGCTCCAACTGTGAGTCTGACACTGTTTGTGGAAAATTATGATATGGACTTTACTTTGAGAGCTAAGAACGTCCCAGATAGCTTCTCCCAGTTCACACATCTATTATTTCCACTCCTCTGGTTTCCCTCTTCCACCACTCTCTCCATCTGTGTCTCTCCACAATTATTTCCCTCTTCCACTGCACTTGTCCAGCACCACCCCCCTCATGTCACCTGCTTATACTCATCCAAGCAACATAATGTAAAATATTGATTAATGAGGAAAGCTATGACAGTGACATTGCACCGCTTGTAGTTTCTTATTGCAAAACTCCATTTGGCTGCTGCTGGAGAGTAAAGCCAGAAAATCGATGTGTGTGAGTCGTCAGCCTCCACCATGCCCACCAGAGGAGAAAGTTAGCCTCCTGCTTGGCCCCGAATCAGATGAGCAGTGCCCATGTCGGTGTGTGTGTGTGTGTGTGTGTGTGTGTGTGTGTGTGTTCTTATGTTTCCAACCAGTCTGAGCTCAACACTGTTGTATATTTATAGTTTTTGCAGGTTGTTAGAAAAAACCCATCAAATCCTTTGGCATGCCAGCTCACACTGTGCAACCATCTGCAACCTGTCTGGACTGCCGTGTGATTGGTTGTTTACTTCTGTGTCCTAATGTTTTAAAAAGGACAATCCTTTTGAGACTTTTGTTGCTGTGTTTGAAGTCAAGTTAAATTTAGTGACAGATCTGATAGTTTCTAGAATATTTTTGTCATTGATCATCTGTCACCTTTGTTGCTCACTCACTCAGGCCATTGTCACCCTTACTGAATATTCTGTGATGCTCAGTAGAAGTTAATGGACACAAAGTGAATTAGAAAACATTTGAACTTGGTACCATGAAAAACAACCAACCAAACAATATTCAGTCCTTTAGGTTTAAGTCTGAATGAATTTTTGTTGAATGTGAGTTATAGACAGAACTTAAAACAGGAATGCAAAAGAGTGTGTCAGGAGGAGTTTTCTGTCTGCTCTGACTTTGTCGCTGTTTGATTCTGTGAGTCACACATCATATAAATGACACACGCTGTCGCAAATCAGCCCGGACCTCCTGCAACCACAGCAAATGTTCAGCTTCCTCTACGGTGTGTGTGTGTGTGTGTGTGTGTGTGTGTGTGTGTGTGTGTGTGCTTGATATTTGGTTTTGCATTTTAGATTTTCTTCACCCAGCAGGATGTGTCCTCTGAGTAACAAATCATCCACCTCCTGTACTGTTTCTTTTCATAACTGCTTCCTCTCTGTTGTTGCATCATCCAGGTACAAATCTAATTCACTAAGTGTATTGACTGCAGGGACGGCAGCTGTCAGGATGTTTTAAAGTGATGTAACACAAGAAAAGGATTTTAACTTGAAGCTATGGCCGCACAGTGTTCTCAGCTGTCGCTCAGGGACTGTGTGTGACTGAATAACTCTTGAGCGGGAAACACTGGCATGTGGGAGGACATCTGGTGGGCAGGTAGAGAAACGCCTGAGGGAGACAACAGCCGGAACAAAACACAAGTGCCTTCACTTGGCACCAAACGTGAAAATAAGGAGACTTTGTAGAATAATCTTGCCTGTTTTATGTATCAGTTTGACTGTTTGTTCTCTGTAAGTCCCTGCACCACAGCCAGTAAGCGTAGTTCAGATCTTGTTGCTCTTTTTCTTTCCAACAGTTTATCATGACATTGAATCCAAGTTTCAGAGGACAACACTCCGCATGAAGAAACAAAACAAAGGTATTCATTCAGCATTTTAGTCGGGAAATATGACATTATAAACAAATTGTTTTTACTTTGGTTTACAGGCTTGGAACTTCTGAATAATTTTCTAAAATATTCTGAAAAAGTTTTCTTAAAACTAACAATGTTATTTGGTACAAATGATGGGAAGGTTGCATTTAAATACAATTACTGTAAATATTCATTAAAATATTCACGTTACCCTGCTTAGCATTGGCTAATAAAATCTTTAGGTTATTAGTCTTCACCTTTGCAATGCGAGCCACGCTGGCAGAACTGGGTCGGTCCACATTGATTGAGATACACCAAAAACCACACGGTCATGGGTGTGAGTCGAATCCAGAGCAGGTTTGGTTGCATGACAAACACAAAGAGTTGGATTAGAGGACAAGTAAAAATTGTACCTCTGACCACCTGCAGCCATTTAGTGTTTGTCTGCTCTGTGCTCGGACTTTACTGAAATGATTCAGAGAATGCTAAATAGTCACGGTAATATTAATATTGGTTCTCTCCCTGCAGGTTATGGTCTGCACTGCCACAGGGCCGTCATCACTATATGCAAGCTGATCGGCATTCAGAACATGTACTGCAAAGTAGAGGGATCTGTCAATCTCCTCAACATCACCAGGGCCCTCTTTAAGGGATTAGTCAATCAGGTGAGGTCATGTTGGCACGGTGACGGGGATCATTTTAGCCTGTGATGATTACATACACAATTGTTTTAGAAGAATATTCAAAGTAATAGTTTTAATAGCCCCTGTAAAGGTGGTGGAGTGAAGATGTCAGAGACAAAAAAATCCTCTTTCATGCCACTCAATAAGGAGAGGTCAGTGGAGAGTGCATAAAAATGTTTATTGAAGTTAATCACAGAAAAGGACCCAGTGATGAGTGCTGCTGAGAAACAGGTAGACCAGTGTAGATAGGAGATAAGAAGAATATAGGATGAATCCCCAGGTGGTGGGTGGGCAGGAAGATAGACCTTGATACCTGGATCACTGGATAAGTGGCGATGGGAGCGGAGGTGGGCTGTGCAGCCATAGAAGGCAGAATGATGGAAACAGCCTGAGATTTAATGAGCAGACTCAGCAAACTGGCAGAGAAGATGGTAATTGGCCAGATGCAGTGTCAACAGATAATGAGTGAAAAGAACCTTGGCAGCATGGGAAAATAGGAACTGATGGGGTAAGTAAATGTAAAGCTGAGCTATAGCAGAACTTCCCAATAAAAGATGAGTGAGAGGAAAGGAGCTTCTTTATTGAACTTTGACCAAAGCTTCCTGAAAGGGAGGTAAGAAAACATCTGGTCAAAGATGGTTATAAAGGAACTTTCTGAACGTCAGCAAGATATGATGTTTTAAAGTGATACAGACTTAGTCACTCTGGTTTCAGGTAAGTATTAAAAAAGCATTGATAACACTAAACCAGCTGCATCTCTATTTCCATATTAGCAGCATGGTTCTTCAGATGGTGACATGGGTCAGTGTCTGGATCCTCAGACTGCAATATCTGAACTGTTGAATGGATTGTCATGAAATCATGTACAGATATTGGTGGTGAATTCCAATGTAAAACGTGAAACTCCTTTTCCTCATTTTATCTCTAACCCTTCTCTGCCATCAGACAGTAAATGTTATAGAAGTCACCCAGCTGTGTTTGGAGCCTCAGTAACTTCTCTCTTCATCTTCTAATATCTGCCTCTTATTCTTCCCACCCGGCAGGAAACCCACCAAACATTGGCCGATAGGAAGCAGCTACACGTCGTTGAGTTTCAGTCGCAGCGAGGCCTGCTGCCCCTGGTGGTGGCAAGTCCTAAAGCTGGGGTACGGCCCACCCCCGAGCCCGAGGATGAGTTACTCAACACCCGGCTGCACCTGGAGGACGTGCGAGCCACGCAGGGAACCAAACGCTCAATCTGGGCAAATGTCAAACGCACAGTCTGGTAGCGTGGGAATGGGATGGGATCAGACCACAGGACAGATGTTTGGACTGAGGCCAGGAGTGTCAGATGGATAGTCTGACACTGGGATATGGTAATAACCTGTAAATGTGTGGTTGTCCTGTCAGCCAAGGACTAAAGTTACGTGTTTCTCAACTGAAGACATCTCATTTGAAAACATTCTGCAGATACACCCAGTAAAATATTAACCCCTTAGATAACAAAGTTTCCTTTGTAACTGTAAAAAAAAAAAAAAACTTCATTCACAGGGAAATATTGCAAAATACAGTATCAAATAAAGTACAGATGAGTAATGAAATCACATTGTTTGCCTTTCTGTTTCCAGGGAACTTTTGTAACATGGTTTACACCTTGAGATGTCAACATTGTGATACTGAAGACTATAGTTATATTAATGAAGCTTTTTCCCTCTCACTTGCCTCATTGGGAATTCTTGTATTTTCTTAATTCTCCACTCAGCTCAACTGAGTCACTTTCCCCTACTGTCAAAATCCCTTTGTCCTTTCTGACATAATTTCTAGCCAGTAATCATTCTACTCATGTTGGCACCAAGTAGTTGTTGCAATACACAATTTCAGTATGAACCAAAATGATGGACCAGAATTCACAGAGCCATATTGCTAGCATGTAAAAGAGGTAACAAAAAGTGCAAAACTCAGTATGAATGGTTGCTCTGCTTTTCTGAGTCACTGAAAATGTCTCTCTCGAAACTCTCCATTGCTGTTGTTCATCCTTTGCAGACATCCTGAAAACATGTCCCCAGTGTACTTAACATTAGTTTCAGGACTCTTATCCTGCTTATCAACTTTAAATATTGAAATGAACAAGGTAAATATTTAACCTCCTCAGTCGATGTGTAACTAGATTTAGACTTGCACAAGACTAACACTGAAACTAGGTGGACTGCAGCGGCTCTTGCAGAGCTGTCGTCTAGACATACATCTATAGCTTGTTTTAATTTTGGAAATACAAAAGTGTAAAAATACCTCTAATACCGAAAACTTCACTTCACCAGCCTGTGCATACTATTGGCTGGCATTAAATGTAAATGACAAATTTTCAAAACATGTACAAAATCTTAAAATTGATTAATTAATAGGACAGATTAGAAGTATTTTACAACTACCTGCAGATCTGCATTTCTAATGTTTTGGCCTCCACAACAGTACAACAGAGGTGAATGGTGTTTTATTTGTGATGTTTCAGTAGTAACCAGAGACCATACTGTATACAGTTTCATTTAAATCAGAATCTAGGAGCATCGCCAGATACAGTACAGCAGGAGTGAGTGAAAATAGTGTGCTTGTCTCTCAGTGATTTTGATGAACTGTCCCTTAAAGGAATAAGATCAGCATGATATTTTTAGGATACAACTCTTTTTTTTGCTTTCATTCATCAGTTTTGTTCTGCATGCTTTGTTCTGTTTATGGTGTTTCTTCACAGTTCCCACCCAGTCAACCTTCATTAAATATTATTACATGTCCCAAAATGTGGTACTATGTATCTGACCAGGTGGGTAATTCCACCATACATACCCACACATACACATGGACACACAGGGGCACACAGGATGCAAGGTACATCTTGTAGACACGCAGGTCTGTGATTCAGCATTGCCATTCAGAAGCTTTTCCATCGGATGGCAGAGAGGAAGGTGTGGATGAAGTAGAACAACGTGGCCACGAAGGCAAACACCTGAGACACAGACACGCAGACTACAGTAAAAATCCAACCATTACATTATCTAGGATCTGACTGCAATATTCACTACAAGTGTTGTGTTGCCGTTGTTCTGATTCACCCACATTTAAAGGAATATGCACATATTTGCTTTCATGCCAAGAATTAGGTGAGAAAATCAATACTACTCTTAATATGTGTGAGGTAAATATTAGGCAAGAAGCTGGTTAGCATTAGCTTATCAAAATACCTCAGTTATATCTTGTTTGTTTAATCGACATGAAGCCCAAATATTTCTCACCTTTTGACAAAGCTGGCATGGTCTTTCCCTTTGATTCCAGCCATTATGCCAATCTAAGCTAACCTACAAAACAAGGGTCACGTGACAGAGACAACCTTCTACTATATCTAGGCCAAGTGAAATGACTTCCTGAAGTCATACACTTTGGTTTTTGCATTGATTTAAACAAACAAGGTATAGCCGGTTAACTGGTGAGCTACAAGGGGGGCAGGTGGAATTTTATACCTTTGGGCAGAACGAGTCTTTCTTATTTCCAGGCTTTTCTGCTAAGATAGGTTAACCAACTGCTCACTGTAGCTTCATATATACCATACAGACATGAGAACAGTATCAATCTTCTCATCTGACAAAGGGGGAGGGGGTCTTTTCATTGTGTTCACCAGAATATTGAACAAGCATATGCATTTAAACTGCATCGTAGCTGTTGGAAGTAAAATGTTGGCATGTTAACAATTTAATATGAACATTTGTTTTCAAGGGAGTGAAAAAAAACTGCAAATGGCTGCTTAAATTAAAGAACATCAGAAATACAGTAGATCATTGTTATTAAAGTGGAGTTTTAAAGTGGACAGTTGACTGAAATTAGTTCTCACCACAGCAGCAATGTCAATCTGGTAGTTTCGAAATGGGTTTGTATCTCTTTTTTCCAGGGTGATAAAAGCCAAAGCCACCCCTGCGCTGAGGTAGAAGAACGCAGCCAGACCATGGTAAGCAAAGTCCTGGACACGCACAGATAAAATGACAATGTTACAACATGGCCACAGCCCATCACTCATTCTCTCTGTTTCATTTCCAGATCTATTCATTCTGGCTCTCTTACAGCAGCAGCCCAGCCAGAGCTATTCTTATGACCCCCAGCAGCAAAGATGATCATCCAGAGGGTGGTCAAGACAAAGCAGAAGACAGACACAAACATCACCCAGCCCAGAGGGTTTGGGGGGTTCACATGGGTCGACGCCACCAGGATCCACACCAAACCTCCGAACACCTGTAGAGGTGGAGGGACAAGTTACACAAATGGCAATAGGATTTGTGAGATTTCGATTTGTTTGTGCTGAAGTGACCTTAAACTAACACTTCTGCCTTTGCACATGTTTAAACACCATTATATAAAAAATATAAAGATTATATTTTGATACATTTTTGTCTTAGTTGTTGAGAGGTAGTTGAGTTTTGATACAGGAAAACAGAGACTCAGGAGATATTACATGGTACACAGCTTAGATGGGGCCAAGGTGGCACAAAGCAGGATGTCCCTTTAATATAAACCAAACATCTCATATCCAATTTATGGAACATGAAATGGGATATTTTGCCCTAAGAATAAGTTAAGAACATAGGCTACCCTCACGCAAGCCAAAAAAAATGCTCTTTAAATAGGATGCTTTTATCTTACTTCATAGTTTAAAGAAACAGTCTGATATTTTGGAAACCAAGTGGATTTGCTTTCTGACTGAGAAGACCGGTACCACTGGAAACAAGGCGGAAATAGTCTATGTCCAAAAGTTAAAAAATAAAACTAAATAAAATGGCTATCAGCACCTTTAAAGCTTAGTGATTGACATGTTAGATCTTGTTTGTTTAATCCAAAATGTAAAAATAGCAATTCACCTTGGCTGGGACCAGTAACTTCCTGGAGTCTCTCTCTATTGGTTGCCTTGTCCTGAGACAAGAAAAAGTCTGGCACATGTCATTGTATAACTTGTTAGTTAATGCAGCTTTAGAGGTGCTGGTACAGTAGATGGATTCTGTATCTGTTAGCCAGAGCCAAGCTAGGTGTTTCCCCATGTCTCTTGTCTTTGTCCTAGGCTAAGCTAACTGGCTGCTCAGTGTAGCTTCATATTTACCTCTGCCTCTTATTTTCTTTGTCCCACTCTGACAATAAAGTCAGTCAGTCCCACCACATGATGTAAGCCCCTAAAGACATGAAATCCTACCAGCAGCAGAAATGTGTTCTGATACTCTTAGTTTCTGCTCATTAGGTTGGATTTCCCTCCATATGATCCGTGGCCTTCATGCATGTTTTTCCTTCAGTCTAACTGGGCAACATTTTTAAAAATAGAATGCAAAATTATTAATCCAGGTGAAATGTTGCTATCCTTTATTGATCTTGTCTTTTTAAACTAAAATGTTTAGAAGCTGATGGAATGATACAGCATAAGGAAGAATTTTGAAACCTCTGCAGCTAGATAATTTGATTCTAATGAAGTTTTTCTGTCATGATAAGTGGTGAAATGTGATCTGAGCAATGACCCTTTTTACCATTTATAATTCAAGTAGTACCATTATTTTGACTTGGACAGGGTCTGATAAGTCACCTGTGTTGCTGATTAAACATATTACCTGTTGAATGTATAGGTGATTCCTAGGCAAGAAGAGGCTGCTATACATACAAGAGTAAGTCTGTCAGGGAAAGGAGGGACAGTGAGTGAGGTGGGGAAGTGTAGTGCATCATTTAGATTTTCTTTTGAGATATAAAACATCCATCCATCCATTTTAGTCCCAAACGGGGTCACAGAGCCAATCCCAGCCAGCTGCAGGGTACACCCTGGACAGGTCGCCAGTCCATCGCAGGACTAACACACAGACAAACAACCACTCACACACACAATCACTCCTACAGGCAATTTAAAGACACCAATCAACCTATGCAACCCAAGCAACAGCGCTAACCACTGTGCCACCGTGCTGCCCAGATATAAAATATTTGAACAAAATAAATTTGTTGTCTATGAAAGAGGTTTATGAAAATTTATTGTATTTAAAATATTTTAAATCAAATAATTTGAAAATATTAGCTGCTGAATTTCAAATATTGATCCAGAATCCAATCATTAATGACTAATGAAGTCAGCTGCTCTGTCCTCTGTCATTGCCCACTCACCAGTTCAGGCAGGTAAAATATATCTGGGAACGTGGTGCATATCCCCAGTCCGCTGGGCAGGGTCCCCATAGCCTGAGTGGTACTTGCAGCCATCTTTGCTTGTTGCCTTCTCAGCAGTGAGCGTGCTGCCCTCTCTTCTGAACTAATGGAGCAGCAGCAAGTGTTACTGACCTTGTACTGCAGGAAAGTTAAATGAGCAGACAAACCTGTTCCGCTGTTGTGGCTGAGATCCCACAAGAGCTCCCACCAAACAGACACACCCTTTATTTTAGAGCGCCCATGCTACTATACCAGGTATTTAATGTGAGCTAGTGACCTGTGAAGGCACTTTGAAACAACCAGAGGAATTTTGTGCCTACAGGCTACAGTAAAACGACGGCAGCTGAAATAACATCATTGTTGCTGTTGAGTAAAGAAACAGCTCAGTGAGTTTTAGGTTATACACACTTTATGGTCCTCAGGCTTTTTTTTTAAAGCTCAGCACCAGCCTCTATTTGTACCACACACATGGGCTAAAACAAACTGCTCATGATAAGTTTTATGAGTGAAAACACCCCATTTCGAGACACTGGCAGGTCCACACATTTTCACTTTAAAGCTGTGCTAATCAATATTCTTATGTCTACACCTAATGACATGGTTATATGTAATGTGAATGGTGTCACTTGTGGTCACATACCCACAGTTAATACCCAACTCTGCATTCCCAAGCAGCATTTTATCCTTTTTCAGCTCATTGGTTTGAGTTTATGACCCACAGTGTTACTGTTTTTGTTCACTGCTTTCATGGCCTCGTTTCCAGTCACAGCACTTAGCTAAGAAGCTTGGTAAACCCAGTGTGTAGTGCTGGTCCAGCACCAAATGAAAGGCAGCCAAAATTAGCAAATAGCTGGTGAACATAGTGGTGCATCTACTATATTTCAGGAGTAGGTGGAATCCACACTAGAACTAAAAAGAGAGCAAATATTGGATTTGCAGTCACTAGATTGACAGAAAGGCCAAGTGAAGGTTAATCTTCACAAGCATATAGGTAACTGTTTACTGACATATTAACTATGTCAGCTTGATAACTGAATATTATATTGGTCTTGTATTTACATCTCCATCCATAAGTGACCAAATAAATCACTAAACACTGCTCTAAATTCAAGTCAAAATCCAAGATTTTCCAAACATAACAAGTCAGCTTTATTTTCCCCTCTGTAAAATAAACATGATATATAAAATTGAGACATAATATAAAATGGATATTTTTACAGTTGAAAATGACACATCTGGATAATTTGTCACATGATCTTTTCATGGTGCAGATAATGGTCGCATTGGTCCCCCCCCCCTTCCCCCCAACACATAACAGTTTTATGTCAATATTGTCTTTACTCAACTTGTTGGTTCTTTAAACATCTGAACAACCAGAGAAATCAGGATGTTTCAATGTCCAATTTGTTAATTTACATATCACTAATTTCAAAAATACTTGTGAAGCAAAATCTCTTATTTACATCATCAAATTTTTTGGAAGTTCCTTTAAAAAAAATCTAACAATTTATCAGGGAAAGTTTTCATCTGTAGGTTATATCAAAACATAGCCTTTAAAAAAAAGAAGACACATTATAGCTATTTAACTAACCAGAGCAGTAAACAAGTAACATTCATCAGTAACTTTCTTATTTTCCATTCATCCACTTATTTGATGTTTTAGCACTGTTACTCTTTCTGACATGAAAATAAAAAGGACAAAAAAACCCAAAAGCAATTCCATGTTTACTTCAATGACTGGTTTGGTTGATGGTTGTCTTAGGACCTCTTCCATCGGATGGCAGAGAAAATGGCATGAAGGAAATAGAAAAGAGTGGCTAAAAAGGACATCACCTGAAAACAGAGAAATCATGTATTAGAAGAACAGAGGGATTATAGAGCCACAGGTGTCAACACACAGGTTTAAACAACATGAACGGAGATAAACGGGAACTTGAATATCTATGCGTGATTGCATTAGAGCTGCACCTGCCAACCGATTTTATTATCAATTGCTAAGCCTTTTTTTTATTAAGTTAGTAAATATTTTGGCAGTCTTTGTAAAACCAATCTCCAGCCCCGGAGCTCAAGGTGACACTGTCAAAATGCTTGTTTTATACAAAAATATTACATAAAGCTAGAAAAAATAGTCATTTATATAGTGTAAAAAAATATTTTTAACTGCCTACAGTAATATCTGCTTGTCAGATGCTGAAGAAATGGATTAAGTTACTGCAAGCACAACAGTTTATTGTGAATTACTTTATGAATTCCACCAATGGTGGAGAGTACATTTATCCAAGTAGGGCACAGTTTTAAGGTATTTGAATATTTCCATTTTCTGCTAATTTATTATTTTACCTTAGAGAAAAATACTGCACTTTTTATTTCACTATATTTGTCAAATTGCTGGCAGATTAATATTTTGCTTGTGTCAAACATTAAAAAAAAATCTAAAAGTCTTTTCTTAAAACAAATTTAAAAAAAATATGTCATTGTGGTATGTAAAAGGAAGTAAATGACTATATAAGTAACTAATTAAGTTACTTTGTGTGGAAAATAACACAAATTTGATTTGAAAGAGTCATTAAATGCTGTTGGTAGTTTGTCTTAAATGATTTACAGTATTTTGAAGTATTGTAATACATTTAAATATAGTAATTGGTTATGATCTGTGTGTGTGTGTGTGTGTGTGTGTGTGTGTGTGTGTTTGTGTGTGTGTGTTTGACATCATACCACTGCAGAGATTGCCAGTCGATAGATTTTGAGAATAACAACATTAGATGGCCCCAATCCAATCCCGATAGTGAAGTATGCCAGAATCACTGATGCCCTGAGGTAGAAACAAACTGCCACAAAATGATAAAATACATCCTACACAGGGGGAGGGACAGTGAGGAAGATGGAAACAAAGGGTAGAAAGTGAAAAAGACAGAAAGGGAAGAAGGGCAGAAGGGAACATTTTCTTTTTTAATTTGCCAACTATTAAACAAAGGTTAGCTTCAGGGTTTGGGTGAAAACAGTAATGGGTAATGTTGGGTAATGTTTCCAAATAGCTTGTTTTAAAAGGGGTCCTAAAGGAATAGCTCAGCATTTTGGGGAAATTCTCTTCTGACACAGCGTTAGTTCAACATCTTCACACTGAAAACAGGTGGAAACAGCCTGGCTGTGCCCAATAATCTGCCCACTATCACTTCTAACACTTACTAAATAACAAATCATGTTTCATGTTTAATGTGTGCAAAAACCAAACTGATCCTAATCAGAACACAAAAAAATAATTATAACTACTCCCTGTAAGACTCTGAAGTTACTGTTTGTATTTTGTTCTGATTGAGGTAAGTTAACAGGTAAAGGTGCTGTTAGCACTGAACCAGGCCAGGCTAGAGGCTTTCCACCTGGTTCCAGTCTTTGTGCTGTGCTAAGCTAACTGGTTTCTGGCCATAGGTTACAGACAGCAGCGGGGTTGATCTTCTCATATAACTTTATGCCAAAAATGTCAGACTTGTTCTTTACTTTTTCTCCCCAAAAGACTGAAACTAAAGTCTCAGACAAAAAGTTAGCATCCACACCAGCTAATGACTAATGTAGAAGACATGCAAATAAAGCTTTGTTCTCACAGTGTTGAGCTAGGTAGCTTACAAACTTTCCCCAACTGTGCATTTTTACTTTTAACATTACAATATAACATATAATGCTATTTCCAGTATTTTGGGTGACTTCTCCAAATTCAGCAAAAAGCAGCTAGAGTCACTAATGTTATCTTTCAGGTATGGGGTTCAGTAAACAGTTAATGACATGATGTGTCCTACACTACATGCCAGAAGTATGTGGACACCCTTGCATGCTGCACCATTTTGATGCCACATCATACAATGATATTTTGTACAGGGTGAATAGTTCTTCAATGGCTGAATAGGAGAAAAACCCTGCAGTCAAGACCCAAAATTATGTGGAATGTCTGGTGGAGGCTGTTATGGTAGCAAGAAACCTCTGGTTCAGAATGACATTTACATCAATCAATGCAATGGCGTTTGAAATAGAAAGCAGAAGACGGAGACGAACACCACCCATCCGAAAAGGCAATCGGTGAGAAAACTTGAAGTAGCCAATGTCGCCAAGGTCCCTATCAAGGTCGCCACCAAGGTCCACACCAAACCTCCAAACACCTGCAAGGGAAGGGGGACAGAGGCGAGGGAAAAGAGAATCATCTTAAGCTGTTAAATGGTAAATTTTCATCAGCTAGCTGTTAAATTTGGTGCCAAGTACATAGTGTACAGTGGCTTAGAGCTTTTTTTTTTGCTGAAAA
>NW_018127932.1:2143076-2148988 GCF_001952655.1 Monopterus albus | reverse complement strand
CCCCCCAACACATAACAGTTTTATGTCAATATTGTCTTTACTCAACTTGTTGGTTCTTTAAACATCTGAACAACCAGAGAAATCAGGATGTTTCAATGTCCAATTTGTTAATTTACATATCACTAATTTCAAAAATACTTGTGAAGCAAAATCTCTTATTTACATCATCAAATTTTTTGGAAGTTCCTTTAAAAAAAATCTAACAATTTATCAGGGAAAGTTTTCATCTGTAGGTTATATCAAAACATAGCCTTTAAAAAAAAGAAGACACATTATAGCTATTTAACTAACCAGAGCAGTAAACAAGTAACATTCATCAGTAACTTTCTTATTTTCCATTCATCCACTTATTTGATGTTTTAGCACTGTTACTCTTTCTGACATGAAAATAAAAAGGACAAAAAAACCCAAAAGCAATTCCATGTTTACTTCAATGACTGGTTTGGTTGATGGTTGTCTTAGGACCTCTTCCATCGGATGGCAGAGAAAATGGCATGAAGGAAATAGAAAAGAGTGGCTAAAAAGGACATCACCTGAAAACAGAGAAATCATGTATTAGAAGAACAGAGGGATTATAGAGCCACAGGTGTCAACACACAGGTTTAAACAACATGAACGGAGATGAACGGGAACTTGAATATCTATGCGTGATTGCATTAGAGCTGCACCTGCCAACCGATTTTATTATCAATTGCTAAGCCTTTTTTTTTTATTAAGTTAGTAAATATTTTGGCAGTCTTTGTAAAACCAATCTCCAGCCCCGGAGCTCAAGGTGACACTGTCAAAATGCTTGTTTTATACAAAAATATTACATAAAGCTAGGAAAAATAGTCATTTATATAGTGTAAAAAAATGTTTTTAACTGCCTACAGTAATATCTGCTTGTCAGATGCTGAAGAAATGGATTAAGTTACTGCAAGCACAACAGTTTATTGTGAATTACTTTATGAATTCCACCAATGGTGGAAGGTACATTTATCCAAGGGCACAGTTTTAAGGTATTTGAATATTTCCATTTTCTGCTAATTTATTATTTTACCTTAGAGAAAAATACTGCACTTTTTATTTCACTATATTTGTCAAATTGCTGGCAGATTAATATTTTGCTTGTGTCAAACATTAAAAAAAAATCTAAAAGTCTTTTCTTAAAACAAATTTAAAAAAAATATGTCATTGTGGTATGTAAAAGGAAGTAAATGACTATATAAGTAACTAATTAAGTTACTTTGTGTGGAAAATAACACAAATTTGATTTGAAAGAGTCATTAAATGCTGTTGGTAGTTTGTCTTAAATGATTTACAGTATTTTGAAGTATTGTAATACATTTAAATATAGTAATTGGTTATGATCTGTGTGTGTGTGTGTGTGTGTGTGTGTGTGTGTGTGTGTGTGTGTGTGTTTGACATCATACCACTGCAGAGATTGCCAGTCGATAGATTTTGAGAATAACAACATTAGATGGCCCCAATCCAATCCCGATAGTGAAGTATGCCAGAATCACTGATGCACTGAGGTAGAAAAGCACTGCCACAAAATGATAAAATACATCCTACACAGGGGGAGGGACAGTGAGGAAGATGGAAACAAAGGGTAGAAAGTGAAAAAGACAGAAAGGGAAGAAGGGCAGAAGGGAACATTTTCTTTTTTAATTTGCCAACTATTAAACAAAGGTTAGCTTCAGGGTTTGGGTGAAAACAGTAATGGGTAATGTTGGGTAATGTTTCCAAATAGCTTGTTTTAAAAGGGGTCCTAAAGGAATAGCTCAGCATTTTGGGGAAATTCTCTTCTGACACAGCGTTAGTTCAACATCTTCACACTGAAAACAGGTGGAAACAGCCTGGCTGTGCCCAATAATCTGCCCACTATCACTTCTAACACTTACTAAATAACAAATCATGTTTCATGTTTAATGTGTGCAAAAACCAAACTGATCCTAATCAGAACACAAAAATTATTATAACTACTCCCTGTAAGACTCTGAAGTTACTGTTTGTATTTTGTTCTGATTGAGGTAAGTTAACAGGTAAAGGTGCTGTTAGCACTGAACCAGGCCAGGCTAGAGGCTTTCCACCTGGTTCCAGTCTTTGTGCTGTGCTAAGCTAACTGGTTTCTGGCCATAGGTTACAGACAGCAGCGGGGTTGATCTTCTCATATAACTTTATGCCAAAAATGTCAGACTTGTTCTTTACTTTTTCTCCCCAAAAGACTGAAACTAAAGTCTCAGACAAAAAGTTAGCATCCACATCAGCTAATGACTAATGTAGAAGACATGCAAATAAAGCTTTGTTCTCACAGTGTTGAGCTAGGTAGCTTACAAACTTTCCCCAACTGTGCATTTTTACTTTTAACATTACAATATAACATATAATGCTATTTCCAGTATTTTGGGTGACTTCTCCAAATTCAGCAAAAAGCAGCTAGAGTCACTAATGTTATCTTTCAGGTATGGGGTTCAGTAAACAGTTAATGACATGATGTGTCCTACACTACATGCCAGAAGTATGTGGACACCCTTGCATGCTGCACCATTTTGATGCCACATCATACAATGATATTTTGTACAGGGTGAATAGTTCTTCAATGGCTGAATAGGAGAAAAACCCTGCAGTCAAGACCCAAAATTATGTGGAATGTCTGGTGGAGGCTGTTATGGTAGCAAGAAACCTCTGGTTCAGAATGACATTTACATCAATCAATGCAATGGAATGTTCAGTTGTCCACATACTTTTGGCCATGTAGCCATTAATCCAATTAGCCACTCAACAAGTGGTAGGCATGTCTAACCAGGGTAGGCCAGATGCTGCTCTGATTGCATCCACAAAGGAAGAGTAGGATCCAGAGCGTTGTGAATACAAAGCAGAAGACGGAGACGAACATCACCCATCCGAAAAGGCAATCGGTGAGAAAACTTGAAGTAGCCAATGTCGCCAAGGTCCCTATCAAGGTCGCCACCAAGGTCCACACCAAACCTCCATACACCTGCAAGGGAAGGGGGACAGAGGCGAGGGAAAAGAGAATCATCTTAAGCTGTTAAATGTTAAATTTTCATCAGCTAGCTGCTAAATTTGGTGCCAAGTACATAGTGTACAGTGGCTTAGAGCTTGTTTTTTGCTGAAAAGAGCTGCCCGCTACTGCCAGAAACAACAATATGAGAGTAGTGAGAGTGAACTAAAACTGCAAAGTTGCAGCTGGATGGCTAAACAATAAGTTGAAACTCAAGCTCCATAAAGTCAATGGGAGCTGTAGATTCAAGTGATAATTCTCTGCAAGAAATCCTTTTCACATTATCATTTGACACCAGCAAAATATTGAGTATAGCTGCTTTAAATTATTATTCTAGCATTCAGTGTTGCATCTTCAGTTTGGGGATGCATAAGAGACGTGTTTTAAAAATAGTTGCCAAAATCAATGCAGCCAACGCCGAGGTAGCCTAACTTTTATTTTGCAGTACATTTCCCATAATGCAAGTCATTTCATTAGATACTTCAAGTAGCAAAAGCCCATGTCTTTCAAACGCCACAGCCCCAGAATGTAACACTTTATTCTGCAATACATTTGACATCTACAAGCAGAAAACATATTGTTCAGACGTTATTAAGCACTTTCTGTGTTCAATGGGTAAAACTGGTAGAGTGACATTTTAAAATAAGGGTTGGTCTAAATACACACAGTGTGGCCACAGTATTGTCACCATTTTTCTCTCTCCTCCTTTGACAAACATTCTGCTTGAAAGAGTCTTTGGCATCTGGAGCATATCCCTCAAGCATTTGTTCCTTGATAAGAAGTACTTTTTAATGTTTTACTACAGACACTGAACATTTTCCCTTTAACTTTTATTGTGCAATAAGATCATCTAATCGCATTTTGATATGTCACAGTGTAAATAACACTGGGTGAATTCCATTTAGCTGCTTCACTTTCGGGATCCAGGTTTGGTTACTATCTCATTGTCACGGATTACTGGGCTGCTTGACTTGGACAGACCTGTTGTGTATGCTATTAGTAACACCTGTGTGTTTCCTGCCTAGAAGCATTCTTCTGGAGCGGGGTGTCTAACTCTGGGTAGATGTGTGTGCACCCAGAAGATAGAAATGATCTTACTAGTTGCTTTCATCAGATAAACCCACCGGAACGCCTGGTTCTACTGTGTAAATCTCAGCCATCGGAGTTGGCGCATGCGCACGAGCTTCTTTTCAATTTGCACTTTTGGCCATAAATAGATTCACGCCTTTACTTGGTTATTTGCATATAAAATGGTCTCTGAACCATACAGGATTAGACATGTGTGAACCTGACATGGAGTGGTGGAGAAAAAGAAAAGACGATTTGTTTTTCAAGTTAGGGATTACCAACAGAAGAAAAGCTGAAGAATGGCCAAAGAACAAAACCAAAACAGAGGTCATCAACAGGGCGGTGGCAAAGGGTGGTGGCTGAGGTTTAAAAGAAGTGGTCGGATTGTGAGCAAGAGGCTGGAAAGCGTGTACGTGCGCACAAATAGAGCTTCAGGGCAACAGGACTTGAAGGATCTGAAGGATCGACAACTGTTGCATTATCCACTGCAGTTTTGGTCATACAGCTTTACAGGGAAACAGAAGGATCTGGAAACACTCTTATAGCCGCATTGCCAAGATCCTGCAGTGACGCCTGTAACCATCCTAACGCACGACCATTACGCACTACTATTTACAGAGGGTTGTAAATTTTAAGCACACACCTATAAAGGCTTATTGTTAGGCTAGTGGTCTCAATCATAAATAAACAACAATGAATTAATAACAGTAATATCAGCAGAATAATTTGTCTAAAGTGAAAAGCGGGAAATCGACAGAGAAAAATTCTTTAGGCTACCACAAATTCAATATTTAAAAATAAACTTTATTAAATGAAACATATGTAAACTGCTATAAATCAAACTGTTTAAAATGGCCTGTCTCACCATATTTTTAATTTCCACTTCATCATATCACACCTACTTAAGTCCTGAGTAAGCATGATCTGTGAGGTGCACACATTCCTATCAGTGTGTGTAGGAAAAGGCATTTACATGGTTTTTGTGTGTAAGCATCCCTTATTCATCTGGCCCCAGGTGTTTCAGCTCAACCAATCAGCATTAAGCTTTCATTTAGAGCTGGAGCAGACCCTTGTAGGACTCCATTCATGTCAAAATTATTTTGGCTTTCCAGAGAAAGTATGTGCACCAACAAATACATGTCAACACCAACAAAGAACACAAGATTAACTCATGAAACTAAAGAAAAAGTCTTGGGGAAAACATTTCAACATGTTTTTGTTGTTGTTTTTAATCTTAAAACCCAATCTAACCACTAGCTAGTAGGTAAATGTGAAATGAAAGTGTGGCTTTTTATGTAAATTGTCTTGCAAACATAACAGGTTTCAGTCAGCTGTGTAAACATGGTTACTTCAAAGCCAGTTCATAACCGGATCACTCACCAACTAACATTTAATCTGACCACATATAAAGACTTGAACAATACACCTGCAGGCAATTAGAATATTTCTCACACATGACATATTCATTTAAGTGAACATGTAGGTTTGAAGTTAGATGTTTGTGTGGGTGGAGGATGGAAACTTGGATTCACAATCTTTAAATGTGTTGTATGATTGCTAAAGGGTTTGGAGTAGCAATATCAAATATTTATCAGTATTCTTGTTGGTTGCTCCTGAATTTCCCATGTTTGCAGTTGTGCCATCATTTGCTGTCGTTCCAGGAAAACAACACCGAAGAGTTGCCAGAAAAGCTGGGTTAAGGTTAAGACTGAGCCGGCAACTGCAGCAAATTTGATATTTACTAGTGTGTATGTTTTTTTTTTGTTTGTTTGTTTTTTTCTGCGATGGATTGGCGACCTGTCCAGGGTGTACCCCGCCTTCGCACAATTGCAGGATGGGG
>NW_018127932.1:2122606-2142473 GCF_001952655.1 Monopterus albus | reverse complement strand
GAATGCATGAAGGAAACACTCTGTTTTAAAATTTCTGTGTATTACTTGTCTGGTGAAGAAGAGAATTACCTATGTAGAGATACTGCTTGCAGCCAATGATGCATGAATAAGATGATGTTATGGGGTAGGACTGGATAAGTCTGACTTCTTCCTACTCCATTCAAACATGTACTAGGTATAAGCAAACTGATTCTGGATTAGTATTGGTTGGATTTGTGTAATTATGTGTGTGTTGCTGTCATTGTTCTGCATGTTTGAAAGAATAAATAAATCAAAATCAAATCAAATCAAACCTGCCCAGCAGAAATACGGCCACCGTTTGTTCTCTGTTGTCGCCGTCATTGAAAAGCCACGCCAATGTTAATTCTGATTTTACTTCTCGCAGCAAAATCTCTTTAGTTGTAACTTTGTCAAATATGGTGTTATCCATCCAGATTTGTGGCCCCACACCGTAGCTGGGAAGCTCTGATTCATGGTTAAACTGCCCTAGCCCTGGTTTGTAGCTGGTAACTAGCCTTAGAAGTTTGGGTTTTTCTGGTGGGGAGAAGTGAAGAGGGAGACCGGCTAACTCTGTTTATTAAAACAGAGGCTTTATTCAGTCTTGGTAACATGAACACTGCATGTGGCCTTTCCCGCCCATTGTAGCTGCATTACATTCCTGTCTATACACTGACTACTGGTGGAATTTTCCCCACCCGTGGCTGCAGGTAAAAGGAGTCTGCACCATGTGGCGGTCTTCTCACTCTCATACTCCTCACACTGCAACTTCTGGCAACAACAGTAACATTACCTACTGTATAAGGCTATATGTCTTAAAGCTTTAAAATGAATCTTTATTTCATTTATAGTATAATGGAAATAACAAATGTCAGCCAGCAGTGAGTCACAGTATGAGAGTTATGTGTGAGTACTAATTAGTCCCTGTGTTACCCAGTCAAAGTGCCAAATACAGCATGATGGTCTCCATGCTGAGGGATTAAAACTCTGCACAATGCACAAAACCTATTGTGTAGTGGACCACTCTCTGTTGTCAGTGTCTGCTGCACTGTCACAAACTAAATAACAACATCATGCAAGTTTGAATTCGTGGCTTCCCACTGTGGTGTTTCTGCTTTGCACTCTGCAGAGATCACCTGTCAAACTGTGCAGAATGTGCGTGACAACTTTTAGCTTTGGATAATATGTGTATGAGATCTTTGTTTCTGTCTGTTGCTTTTCTTGCTAATTACAAAAATCAAATTGGTAGGTTGTCAGGAAAGCTGGACTTCCAGCAGCTCTTGTTTCAAACTGGAAATAATGGTTCGTAACCTGTTCAAGTCCAACAGCTTTGGTCCCCTCTCTGCACATTCATTTCAGTTGTTCTGCTTTTTTCATGTCATTATTATATTTTTAACTCACGAAAATAATAAAAGTCAAACTCAAAAGAGCAGCCTTTTAAGATGGTGGCCTACTGTGAATGGACACTTTTGTGACTAACCCATCAAAATTCTGATTCTTCAACAGTTCATTAACAGTTTACTTTAAGAGCTTATAAATCAATTGATGGGATGTTTAATGGCTTATGTTATCTTCTCCTATGGTGAATTATAAAGCTGCCCGGACAAACAGACACACACACACAAACACTATAATATAAATGTACTGTTTACATATTAAGTAAACATAGGAAAGTGTAACTAGGCACCAGCATCAGAGACTATTTTACTTGGTGCCTAAGTCAAACAACTATGACTTACTCTACACTATCCCAAATAGCATGAGAGTAATTTTCCTCACTAGTGTTTGTCAAACAATTGTGATCTTCAGAGTTTGTGCAAAATGTCCTTGGACAATGCTACTTGGTTAAAATTGCACTGTTCTGAATAGTTGTGTCCATAAGTCACCATTAGTTTCAATTATTCTGAAATAAATGTCCTATTGATCTTAAAGTATAAATCCCCTATAGGCTACCCCTGAGATTAAAGCACCAACATACTCTTTCTGTATTCAGAATTTTGGCCTTTCCCACTGAGGGGAACCTCCTGAAACCGGCAAGTTGGCCACGTCTATACCGCCGAGTGAGCAATTTGCTGGGTTGATTATGGATATAAATACCATCCCTGGAGAAGCTGATGCAATAAGCAATTCCTGTGCTGGTCGCTGCTGTGATTGTTTTGAAGTGAATCTCCCTCTATTGCTCTGTGTCCTGCTGTCTTTTGAGGTATGTCCAACGAACTGACTGTATATTGGATCTGTTGCGGTGTAAAGTGTTTAATCAGTTTGTTTTGTTTGTAGATTGTTTAGGGGATTACCACATGCTCTCCAGGGGTGATCCTGCAGAAGTTGGCGTCCATCGCACATGTTGTGCTAGAGTGACGTGCAGCCAAGGAGTGATAGCCGCTGCTTTGCTTTGCTTACTTTTGTTTTGTGTGCTTTTATGTTAAGAAGCTTACTCAGCATTATATTTCCTATTCCTTGTATAGTACCCAAGTTTTATGGTGTATGAGACGTATGTAAATGGTTTGAGGTGCAGGGAGGCAAGACCCTCTTATGTTTGGTTTGGGTTTGGTTTGGATTGATTGTTGTGATGTTTATTTATGGGTCTTTTCTAACCTGTAGACCTCTGACCATTTTTTTATTCCTGTTCTGCACTGTATTAATTGAGTGGAGAGTAACGTCCTAAGCATAGTATTTTAGCTTCTGGGGTTAGGGCTTTTTAAACATTGTCTCAGTTAACTTGTACATTGACTCTAATAAATCCTTATTTCTGTGGACAAAACCAACGTCTCTGTGTGTTTGCGGACTTACATCTGGGTGTGGTAACCTGATGCTTGTGTGTTTGGAAGAATGTGACCTCTTGAAACAGGAGAGACAATATTCTTTGAGAGCTACTGAAACATATTAGTGTCTGGGTTGCACAGGCCTGTATATTGGCCCGGTCACACTCAGAAACCTAAAGGAGAAAACCTCCTGAGGTGCTGTTGAAGAAAGAGCCCAGAGAAAAATCTACTAATTTGTGAAGAGATTTATTTCACAGGTAAATGTTCACTAAGACAAAGATCTGAGCTATTTAGCATTGGTCTCAGTCTCTGTCCGTCAGTGTCAGTCCACTTGAAGGTACCAAAAAAGAACCTTGTTTCATCCCGGTCAGAGGTTATTATACATAAATGTTCACTGAACTGGAGCCCCTGCCCTAGAACATGTGCTGTTGCTGTGCAGGAAGCTGCAGTTTGTGGCTCATGTATCATTTCACCAGAAACCAGCCAAATCAAAAAGTTTCCAACCGTTGATCTAAAGGTGTTACATCCTGTCAATACCTGCACCGCAAATAAGTGGGTCATACTTCCTCTTAAAACCACAGAAGCACAATCTTTCACTAAGTGACTCACCAAGCTTTTCTTTTTCCATAGAGATAAAACTGAAACATGAATAAATGACTATAAACAAAATATTGTCTTAATAAAGAATATAAATTAATGATGAGTCAAGATAAGAACTGGATGACAATGTAAGAGAAGGCCACTGAACTAATAAACACCAGTAATGAGAAAACAGTGCTCTCCTGTAAGAGTGGTTAAACGTTGTAACATAAAAAGGCATCACACCTCAGTGAGCAACGCATAAAATGCAGAGGTGATTAACATACTAGGAAGCAAAAACTTTGAAGGTAAAGGATAAAATATAAAACAAAATACTGAAACAGTGACAATCTAACAGGTGTCAGCTCATGCTGTATTGGCAAATTATTATATTTGAGATCTACCCATGAAAACCTGTTCAAAATAATATAATAAAGATCAATACACGAGGCTTTGATAGAACACAAGCTGATAAATGTAAGATGATAGCAGCAGTAACACCATGCTAGAAGCATAATGAGAAAAGGTAATAAGATTTATGACTTCTTTTCTTTTTGTACCTTTCTCGTTTGCCCAACTTTATTGATTAAAGGGGTCATGTGATGCAGGGAAAGGGGGTCTGGAAGTTTGTGTTTTGGATGTTTTGCCTTCTTAACACACATACACAGAGAAACAGGATCACACTCACCAGCCAGCCAACTAGTTCTTTTTGCCCAGTGTAAGGAAAGAGGCACAGCTTGGCCTTCACTATGGATCCGGTTACACACATTTTGGGGACTTGCTTTTTCCTCCACTGTACTTCACTGCTGGGACAATATTTTTATGATGGGACTTTTAATAGCTTGATGTACCTAATAAACTGACAACTGAGTGTCTTAATAGCTTGATGTGCCTAATAAACTGACAACTGAGTGTATCTTGTAATGGATGAATGTTTACTTATTTAAACAAGTAGAAAACAAACTTCCTTGACTTTCTGGATCATCTTTCCAGCTCTGGTATATAACAATTCCCTGGGAAGGCCCACTTTCCTACTCAACTGGTCCTGAGCTGCTCTTCCTCCTCCTTCTCTTCTTCTTCTTCTTCCTCCTCCACCTCAGGGAACATCTTAGTGTTTACAGGCAACAACAACAGGTTTCTCATGTGTGGCTGAGTATCATTCCACTCTGTATTCGCTGATCTGCAGAAGAGCCGTGTTTTAAAATCTGCCTTTAAGTTACTGTCCTCACCTGTATGTAATTGTTTACATTTGTTTATGTAAACGTTTTGACTGGTCATTTGTGGTGAATTTTATGTTTGTGGGTATATTTCACATTTTGCATGCTCAGCTTCAGGTTGTGCTAGCTTAGCAATTAAAAATAACTACCAATGTATCAACTGATCATTTGATCTATAATTAATACCAAATTATTTGGTTCTTCAGAGAAATGAATGGGACGTCATGGTTCTGTAAAATAATGTTACCTTTCCAGTCATGCTCAAATCAAGACATAATTTAAAAGCTGTAAATATAAAATAATAATCGAAGAAGTAAATCATCTTTCAGTTTGATGTTTTTCCAGACAAAACTGGTTGTAGCAAGGTAACAATAAGATACAAAGAGGAAGTATAAGAAATTTGTTTTTGTGTAATGTACTGTAATTTAATGAACAGTCATTTTATTCTCATAGTTTCTACAGGAAACTTGTCTCACCTGAATTTGGCAAAGATTTTTTTTTACCCCATTGTATTTCAGCCTTTAAATATTCTATTACTATTACCCTGATGGCAACCCGCTTTTCAACTCTAAACAACGCCAGTTGGTCGCTACAGGCACCATCGCCATGGCAGCAGTGCCGTAATGTGGAAATACAAGCTATGCAATATTACTCAGCAGCAAGCACTGCACACAGAAAGGCTCACTGTGTTTGTGTGCACGCACTTTGAGGCCCAGTTATCTTTTTTTAGGGGTGTGATGATGTGTTTGTTAGTCCACAAAAGGCTTTTGGAAGGTTAGAGCTTAAGTTCTGTGATAAATGTTTGTTAGTTTTAGGGTTAAAGGATGTTAGTAGGTTAGCATAAATAGCACAAACATGGTGATGGGCATGAATGTTCCTAGAGTGCAATAGTTTGACATTTTAGCATAAAGACTGGAAACAAGGTTCTGTTCCAGAAGTAAGAAAACCTCGTGCCAAATCCCACTGACATTTGTAACAATGCAGAGCCTTTCTTAACAGCATGTCCTGTGTAATTCTTTAGTTTAAAAGAATTCCAGCAGAACAGAGTAGGACAATTACCAAATTGATAAGCAATATACAGTACTTGTATTTTTATCTGATATATTGCTAAACAAAAACCAGAACTGTTCCTTTAAGTGTCAGATTGTGTTGGTGGGGATATGAGGTGAGTTTAAAGGAACATTTCTTGCCATCTTTATATCATAATGGCCACAATGGAAATGATAAATCAATTTAAATACAGGCTCATTTTTCATTGTAAGATCATTATTAAAAAGATATAACACTTAACATTTTCAGAAGTCTGAGTTATGACCCAAGATTTTTAAAGGATAAAACAATTTTCATGCCTTGTAAAGATTTTGACCATTTGATTATAATTTCAGTGAATGTAATGCTAACAGTGATGTGTAACTCTACTGTTACATGCTAAACTATTGTCATTGTTAAGATTCATCCAAATAGTAAGTGTTACTTTATATGTGAAACCACAGCAGATGGATAATCTGAGCCTGTCTGTGCCCAGACTGATCCGGCGTCTCACTGTTCCCACTCTTTTATACCAAGCTATAAACAGACGACAGCAGACTAATTATTAACTTTGAAGACAACTCCTATGCACTGCAACCCTACACTGCACATACAAAGACACACACATCACTGATGTTGTACTAACGGGTGGAGATGAATGGAGTTCAGTGACCACTCAGATGACAGGGTTGAAAAAAAAAAAAACTATATGAAAATCTGTAACACATTAAGAGCTGATTTTAACAGAATGTTTATTAGAAAACACAACCAAACTTGGCAATAAATAGCATAGGAATCAATTTTGGTCTCAGCACAAAGAAAAATGTAGTGTTTGCTGTCAGAGAAGCAGTATGAACTTAATGATTAAAGAAGGATCTTTGTTGAAATCTTTCCATTGTCCACATTTTCTCAACATTTCATTTCACACCTATTCAGACAATCGGCAGTCTCATTAGCCATAACCACTGTCTCATGCAATCACAAGACTCAAAGATCCCTTTGTGTATGCACTGTATGTGTTAGCACATTAGGAATATGAAAGATAAGTGTGGTGATATTCTCTATTTCCTTATTGTCAGCAAATCCCCTGAAAAGACAAAAGCTAACAGTGAACTGAGTTTGAATAGGGATGTCTGTATATGACATGTGACATGCTCCTTCAAATAGAGAACATGAACACTGTGAAGTTTCTTCTGAGTCAATCACACACACAGTACACCGTCCTGTTCCTGTACATATTCACTGCAGTACCAACTATGTATTATTCAGCACCTTAACAGAGTTAAATGCACAGTCTACTCATGTATGAGTAACATTTGCTATAAACCACACTGCCCAGGTGTTGCAGAAATGTATTTCACCTTCTTTGTTTCAAATTCAAGTTTTTATTCATGAGCCATTGTTTAAGATTTCTATATTCAGTAACAAGCAGTGGGCTTAAAGCTACAGCCACAGTGGAAAAGTACTGTCAAATGGACGAACACGTTACTGGTTTTCATGGGATTAGTTAACACATTTTTAAAATGTTTTGAAATTTACTTATATGGCACAAATAGGGTGTTATTATTTTAAATGAAACCAAACTGATGTCTAGAATAAAGATAATAAATGAATCAACTCCAATCAAATTGTACCTTCCCTCTAAATGTGATGTTATTATTACCGTGCCACACGGAGGAGGTCAAAGGTCAACTCTGTGACATCAAAGGCCAGTTGTGGGTGCAGGGGGTCAACAAAGACCTCTGGGCCTCCTGAATGGCCGGTGGTGTACTGGCTGTGTTTGAGGGAACCCAGCGTGGCGTAGATGATTCTGGCCCGATGCTCCTCTGAGGGAGGGTCTGCCCAGCGATGACAGGGCAGCGCAGGTGAGTGGATGAGGAAATAGACGGATGACAAGTAGACTTTAACAAACTCCTGTTTCAGATAAGACAGATCTCTCTGCAAACACACAGACGGGAAGGAACAGTTTATACACACACCTGATCAGCAGTCTGCACTGGATGCACACGCAAACACAATGTAACTTCTTGGTAGCGAGAAGTCACCAGGTTGCTCATACTGACAGCATCCTCTACAGGTCTGTACAGATATTACACACACTCACTCACCTTCTGTGCTCTGCTCATAGTGGTCTCAGCATCCAGCCAGGCACCCTAAAGGGAAACATCAAATCATTTTATTTGACAAACTGATGAATGATATATGTAAAAGAGCTCTATTCAGGATTTAGACAGATCACGTGGCTCCACCTGTTTGAAAAACAACTAACCCTGAAACACTTTCATCTATAATCCCATTAGAAAAGCAACCAGGCGCAAATACAACCATGTTACTGACCCTGAGAGCATCTAACAGATCTGGCTGATCCAACAGCACAGGGAAGGTAGAAAGTACAGGGCTGCATATCAGATCTGAAACAGAGAGAAATGTCACTTAAACAGAATCCTTTCTAAGAATGATGAATGTCTGTAATTTGGATAAGAGGCATTAAAGGCATGTGTTACCTGCATTCTGCATGGTAGGCCTGTCCATCAGTAGTGTGTCAGCTAGCAGCTGTCTGTGTAGAGCCAGCAAATGGACGCAGCTCAGACAGTGCAGCAGAGTGTCTGGGAGGAGACTGAATGGGAATGCATACTTATCACTAATATAAACACACACACATATTCATGTGACTGAGCAGAGCCACAAAGGTCTCCAAATAAATCTGGTAATTTTTCATTGATACTGCATTACATCACATAAGCCACTGCATGTGCTCAGGCACTGTGATAGCTGTTTCTTGCCGGCCTTCCCACCTGAGCTGCATTCTGGTCCGACTGTTGGCTGATTTCATCCTTACAACCAGCTTGGGCTGCCGTCTGGCCTGAAGCATCTGCTGGAAAACACCAACTGAAGCTGAGAGGAGAGGAGATACACTGTAACCTCTCAACTCCAGCTTTTTATTTGTTTTTTCCACACAAAGTTTATATGATCCTTTATAGTATATGATCCTTTATAGTCACACATCTGCCAAAGACTTTTTTTGACTGGACTGAGGTAGCAACAAATGTCTTCTTACATCCTCTGGTCACTGAAGTCTCCACTGCTACATCCCTCTCATAGGGAGTTCCTCCATTCACTGGCAGCTCATACGTCCTACATACACATCAGATTAAATTAGATTTAGTGTGGAATTATTAAAGTTTGTCCTTTTTATACAGTTGATAGATGTGACAGATTTCATTTTCACAGTTATTCAATCGGGTTTTACATAAAGGAAATAATAGATGACTGGAAAAAATGTGTACATATTCTGTGCATGTACAGTGTTTGGCTGGCTACATAAACATATACATATACAAAATTGTGTTACTGGCATATTTTTGTGCACTCTATGTGTTGATTTATCTGTATGTGTGTGCACCTGTTGGGGAGTGGATTTCCAGAGTCATCAGTCAGTCTGAGAAAAGCCCAGCCACAGCTCAGGTCTCCTCTCTCACCTGTAGACTAAAGCACGCACAC
Source organism: Monopterus albus (assembly GCF_001952655.1). Lineage (NCBI taxonomy): Eukaryota > Metazoa > Chordata > Actinopteri > Synbranchiformes > Synbranchidae > Monopterus > Monopterus albus. Next base: position 2,133,388 of record NW_018127932.1, on the reverse strand, counting down.
ACACACACGAAAATAGTAGACATAGCTCTTTCCCAAACATTCTCTACTTTATTAGCAACTATCCATTTTTAAAAAGGCAATGTCTTTTTTTGTCTTCAGTCACAAAAAAGGGTCTCAACAGACATTTTCCTGCACTGACTCACTCTCATCACTGTAATATGTGTATCCGTATGTGTGTGTTTGTCATACATTCCGTATAACAGACATTTTCCTGCACCGACTCACTCTCATCACTGTAATACGTGTATCCATATGTGTGTGTTTGTCATACATTCCGTATAAAGGTGACTCCCAGTTCAAAGAGGATCCCTAGGTCAGGAGACGAAGAGTTGCAGCGTAGGAAACAGTCCCCATCCAGGAGTGTGGGTAGCATACCTGTCATCTGGAGCAAATGCACACACACTTACATTGGATTTCATATGTAAATTAATTTTAAGCATAAGATTACCTTCAATGTTCTGGTTGTGTTTTTAGGTTTTCAGGTGCAGATTTAGGAAAACTGTAGTGTTTCATCTCAGTCACAACCATTAGATTTTAAGTGCAAGAAGTAGTTTGGGCACAGTTCACAAAGCTGTAGACTTACCTTTGGAGAGAAGCTCCAAGTCTTGGGGCTTTTAGAGTTGTAGGTTGCCCTCACGGTGTGGATGTTACTCAACACCTGAAACACAAACACAGCTCATTTAGAAAGAAAGTCTAGTCTTATTAACAATATATTATAATTTCATACTTTTCCTCAGTTGTCATAAGGGTCTGATACATGATTCTTCTCAATAAACTAATCAAGGAGATGAATCACCTCATGTAATACACCTACTTTACAAATAAAAATCTAGCACAGGTGACTTTGCATCTATTAATGAAGAACTAAACAGGATTTATTAAACTGTTTCCACTCTACAGACCCTCAGGTAGGGTAAGGAAAAGCAATGTGGCAACAGTCTGCATATACAACAAATATATCCCTGATACCTGAGTTCCATCAAAGGCACAGAGGCGGATGTGTCTGCTGAGGACCTGAACTCCAACCCCAGGAGTAGGAATCATCCTGCAGTTCCACAAAGCGAAACAAACACAAGTCCTGACCTGCCGAGCACGAACCTACAAGACAGGAGATTAACACAGTGAAAGACATCTAAACTGCTTTTGTCAAGAGATCATGCCCATGACTGGATGCTGTGCGATGTGAGAAACATCATCTTTATTCATCATGCACCAGATATACTGAAGAACACACACACACACACACACACAGGGACAGTCTCACCCTGCCAGTGACTGGGTCCAGAAAGAGGTCTCTAAAGGAGAGCTGTGATTGGCTGAGCTCAGGCTGAATATAGTAACTTCCTCTGTATGTTGCACCTAGAAAAACACCCATGGTTATGCTTTACCTTTTAATCATACCATATTCTTTAAAGAGTTACTGGCACCACTGATAGCAGTGTAGTGGTGGTGGTACAAACTGTGAGAAACTCACACAAATCTGTTGCTCTTTGATTGTTGTTACAAACAAATATATCTAGCTAGTAAAATGCAACACAGGTGGTGAAATGCTTTATAATAACAGAAATGCTTTACAATATATTTAATTTAAGCTTTTGTAAGGCATTTTTTATAATATACTGTAATATGTAAATGATTCAATTCATCAACCAAAAATTAACCAGCAACATTTTTTATAGTCAATTCATTCGATTGTTTTTCTCTGATTCCAACTACTCAAACACAACGATTTGCCGCTCTTCTTTGACACATGTGATATTTAAATGAGTCTGGGTTTCAGTTTTTAACTGTTGGTCAAACAAAACAAGAAATGTGTTCCTGCATATACACATTTCTCTGGCATTTCAACAGAATCAGAAGTTGATGAGTTGAGAAAATTATTGACAGATTAATTGACAATGAAGACAAAGTGTATAATGACCTTCCTCCACCAGCAGTTTATTGAGAGTCGATGGTCTGAATCCTGAAGGTATGGCCCCCATGGCTGAGAGCACATCTGTTGCATCAATCTGTCACACACACATGCACAGTAAAAACTGTAAATATATAGCAGTATCAGCAGCATCAGTTCTAGTAGTTATAATTCTTGTGTATATATTGTGTAGTTTTACCTCAGTCAGAGACTTTCTGACAGTGGACCAATGAGAATGTGAGGCACCGCTGTCAAAGAACAGAGGACAATGATAAAGTTACTGCCATAACTAGCTGTTGGTCATCAGGATAAATACAGAATCAGGCTCAGAGCACCCAAACCCATTGACAAGGTCCTTCTGGCTCAAAGAACCCAAACCCATTGACAAGGTCCTTCTGAACAAAGACAGATCCAAAAACATGTGTCATTAAGAACTGTTTAAAAAGTTGAACCTCTGTTTGTCTTGGTCATCAGTTAGTTCTTCACCATCTTGCTCTCCCTCCTCCTCCACCTCTGACTCCTCCTCTTCATTTTCATCATCACCATCCCTTTCATCAATGCCATCATCTTCATCGTCATTATCATCTTCAACACCAGAGCCAATCTGAAACAGCAATAGACTTGTTACTGAAAGGTTGTTCTGCAAAAGCTGTACAGCTGTATTTTTAGATGAATACTTGTCTAAATGAACAGTAACAGTCAAACCTTCAGCAGGTTGTGTACCTTCAGGTAGGTTTTTGGAACCACTCCTTTGTTGCCTTTAGTGTCCTGAGCCAGCCACCATCCATCCGCTGCCTTCCTGATGATCCTTAAAACCTCCCCCCTCTGAAAAAAGCAGCGAAATGCACGGGTCATGTCATCAGAAACAGACTTTTGATTTACTTTTTTAAATTAAAAGAAACACTCAAGTCATGACAAGTAGGTCAAGCACATTAAATCAGATGCCACATGGCAAATGAATGCTTAAAATTAAATAAGGATGCAGCTGACAAGCTTGTCAGGAATATTTGATTTCACACATGTTGGTAGTGTTGGGGAATGGTGGAAAGATTTTCAGATTTCTTCCATACCTTCAGTATTCAGGAATATGCAGAATTTACAAAGGCCACTTACAATGCATGAACCCTGGTTCAAGCAAGGTTTTAAATTAAACAGGCTTGCTTGAGTAGAATAATTTGTCACCCAATTTTAGCTTCAAGCCACTAATAGACCGACTTTTAAAAGTCTCAGCCTGACTGGCCTTTGTTGATAGTCTGATAACTTTTTTTATGTCTGTACGTTGTGCTAATGATTGTCTGTCGACCAAAATGTTTTTTACCTTTTAGTCAGTCCCATGAGTAGGACTAGTGATTTTAATTACACAAAAAAGCCAGGATTGAAGAGCACAAATCTGTAGCATCCCTTCACTCTACTTTTCAAAATACAATATCTTGGTCTCTGAAACAAGAAGTACTGCACCTGAACAGACAGATCTCCGTCCTGCTCTCCTTTGAAATCACTGAGGACTGTGTAGATGCGAGGGTCTGACTGAGAAGGTGGTTTCACTGCTCTCTTCTCATCTTTGTCATCATTGCCAACATTATCAACATCGTCATCATTACTATCTTCATCCTCATCCTCCTCCTCCTCCTCCTCCTCACTATTTTCCTTTGAAACATTGCTGTGAATCAAAACATGATAATGTTAAAAGATATTTTTAAATAATAATTTTGAATTATTGAGATTATGTAACTGCTATAGCCCACTGAGCTTCAAGGTTCAAATGCACTGGATGTGATCAATTTAAACTGATGCTTTGAAAATGTTTCTGCACAACCCCTTTACAGTGGATACACTGTACATGGGACATGGAGCCACTGCAGCAGATAACATATACATGATTGGAAATGAGCTTTATCATATCTCCTTTTTTCTTTGTAGTGACCACAAAGGTTACTAACCCTGCAGCAGTACTGGGTCCTGGTGGTGAAAGCTCCAGAGACAGCGTGTTCAGATTCTCTAAGATGTACTGCAGTCGTCTCTCCTCTTCCTGCTTCCTCTGATCATAATTTCCCACTGGAGCCAGCTCATCAGCCTAATAGCAAGTCAAGCAGTAAATATGTCATCACCTTAGCCAGTTTGGCACTCTCCTTTAAAAGACCAGAACAATATACAATGCAGCACATTTACACTGATGTAGTGAGACATTACAGTATTAATCTGTTTGTGGCATTTAAATTTACTTGAAACTAGTATTATATCTATTATTTAAACGACTATTTTTTATATTTCAAGATTTTCCTGTCAGTGAATAAATAACCCCTGCGGCCATCCCGAAAACCCCAGTATGATTAAAATGCCATATCAGTGATTTTTCTATTTGAAAATCATGCCTATTTAAGGCCAGAAATAATGTGAATTTTCATGGTACAGACACAAGTATTGGTCTTATGCAGTCTTCGTCATCTAGAAAAATTGTAAAACACCTCTCAATTAAAAAAGAAAATTTGACTTCAGCACACTTTATAAGTTTACAGACAGTGCAGTACTATCAGTACAGTAACTGCACAGTGCTAACCTTTGTCAGTTTCTTCAATGTCCTTAGTTCATTCTCAGCCACCAACTGTAGTTCCTGACATCTGTTTGTGATTAGACAAATTTACATATGTGAGGTGAGGCTCCAAGTCTTAATTGGAATTACAGTAAGTAATATGGCTCTGAGCTGTTTACCTCCGAAATGCCTCTTCAGTGGATCCAACCTGACTCTGCACATCCTTCACCAGACTGTCAACCTGGAACAATGAGATTAAACAACAGTGAATATAAGACTGCAGACAACAATGCGCCTTTAAAGCTGAACTACACAGCCCAAAAGTTGATACCTTTACATTTTACAATGTGGCTGCACACCAGCCTTCTTTCAAAAATAAGGCCATTTTAATGTGTCCCTGCTTCTTGACTGAGTACGTCGTTGAGCAAGTCATTAAGTTAAAATGATAGATAGAAATTTTGCCATGCATTCATCCTTTAAAAAGCACTTCAGCTACTTTTGCTAAATCACCTTAGTTTATGACAACCAAACCTGATTCGGCTTTAGTTGTTTATACTAGTACAAGGTAACGTTACAGCTGTTATAATAAAATTGGTCAAACAGTATCCCCCATAAACGGAGTTGTTGTACCCCAAGCCATAGGATCCCTTTATTTGGAAACCTTGTCTATTCATAGTTAACTAATGCTGCTGTAACATTCACTTCCAAATGGTTTAGTCAACGTTACTCAGCTGCAGTGGAGTTTATCACATCACCACGAATAATTCCCCACTATCTTATAACAAACCTGTTTTTTTATTTCGTCCACTTCTCTTTGGGCAAGTTGCAATAGTCCTTTTCTTTTTGGTGGCATTTATTCACTATTTTATAGTGTATAATCAATGTGTTAGTAGATCGCCTAGCTAGCTAGCTGATGCTACAGGCCAACTGGTCGCTAGCAGGTAGCTAGGCAACGGAGTTCTTCTTCAGGGTCTAGCTTGTCTGTGGATTTATTTAATCGACTATAACCTCTTTTTATATGTTGTGTATTTGTTATTCATTAATATATTTCACACCATTCATTGTGTATTTATCTTTTATATATTTATAATTGAGTTTATTTTACATGCATGCAGAGATTATCTGAAATGTTTTCTTTTCGAATTTGCTAGTTGGTATTATGCTATCGCCACCTAGTGGAGTGGAGGATGTAGCTGTAAAAAAAATGCTAACATTGTGACTAACGACACTGTTCACGGTTCCTCATCAACAAGACTTAATATGCAGCCTAATATTGTTTATGTTATGTAACAAAGGTTGAATTAACTAGAGGGATAAACTGCCTGAGGAGGCCAGACCCTGAGGGCCCAAAAACGCCTGGTCTGCACTGGTTCTAGTAATTTATTAATGAATTTAATTTGTTTATTTACTTTTAGTTTTTTATACACTTGTCTTGCTACTTTACTTGAATAAAGAAACAGAGTACTTATTCCATCACAAGTGTTATACACACAAAGCAGACAAGCGCGCTTGCAGAGTTGTGTAAGCACATCCCTTATGACCTGCAGAGGGCATAGTGTTTGTTGTGAAACATTTAACCTTTTGGTTCTTCTCGTTCTAAAGAGTCAAAGACAAAACTCTTCCACTACCTCACAAATCATAATCACAAGGCTTTATGTGATTGTAAGACTTCATCCAGTTGTAATTTGCATGTATTGATATTTGGGTTGGGTACCGAAACCAGGTGCCAATATGGCATTGGTTCCTGTACAGCCTACCGGACTGAATCACAGTGCAGATTTCAGTGCCACTTAAATGCCTGTTGATTGAACAGAAGCATCACTGCACATCATGTGCTAACACTATCATTAGATAGAAGAAGACAGAAGATAGAAGTTGGAGCTGTGAATGAGTGGAAATTTTTTTATGTTGCCAGCCATCCTTAGGCATGTTTTAAGTATCAGTTCTGGGATCCCTGTTAAGGGATTTTTAAATAATGTTGACCTGATTTTTACCAAGTCTAGGTTACAAGGTTAAGATATTAGACTATTATTATACTGTATGGTACAATACTACTTCTTATTTCATAGGGAGACTGACTTTCACTCTACCTTAGATGCCAGCCCACTTAATAAATTATAATTAAAAATTCTTTGCATTTATTTTAAATTACTTTGATAATAGATGACTCTCTTGGGATAACACAGTTAATTACTTTTAACCAAAAGATGCCAGCATTTCTAGACTCTGGTAGTGCTCTTTGGCATCCACAATCCTCACATGTATGGCTTTCACTTAAGTGAGTTAATGACATTATAAAAGCTTTTGTTTATCTTTTAGTGCTAGTGGTTGGTACAGTGGCAGCAGTGATATAACATGCAGTAATATTTTCTGAGTGATTCAGACTGTATGTGCATTGCATATGTGGCTTTAAATTTTAACATATAGCATTTGGAAGTTGTGATTTATATGAAGAATGAATTCCCAGGAATCAAAAAAAGAAATCACACGTCTGGTTAATGGTTCTAGTGATGGTTTTCCTTTATCAAGCTGATATTATTGTTTGACCTTTGTATCTTGACTGATGTGTGCTGAGCTATCCAGTGCTCTGTTTGATATCCAGTTTCTCCCAATGCCAATATCATGTGTCTATAAAACAATGATCTCAGAGTGTCTATACCTGTTAAAAAGGGGACCATTTCTTTGCTGTGTTATAACATTTCATTATACCACAATGCAATTTTCTGTTTTGGAAGAAACCCTTAAATCCTTAAGTAAAAGTAGAAATACCACAGTGTAGGAATACTCAGTTATAAATTATAATTATAATTGGCCTATACTTTCAACCACTGGTCCAGATTTGTGAAGGGAGACCTACATCCCAGTTGAGACAGTGAAATATAAAATGTTATGGGGGATAAACAAAGACATATTATCAGAGCTTATTCCTGAAAGAAAGACGTTTCTATAATTAGCTTTTGCACGCAACTACGGAGCTACTGCAGTTCATTTTCGTGACTGGCAGGCAGCTTTGTGCATGGAATGAGGATGACAACGAACAGTGCTTCCAGCACCCACAGCTGCTCGCACTGGTAGACCACTGTGTTTGCACATGGTAGACTTTGTTCAGTAGGCTTCTCCGGGAGAATGTCATTGTTATAGCTTATTGCGACACAGGACGAGTCCATTCTTGCACCCGTTCGCGTTACAGTGTAGGGTTACAGTGTCATTTTGAGATCCAGGAACAAACCGGTCGGAGGAGCTGGTGTGACGTAGCAGTCCACCAACAGACCGACAGGCTGCTGCTGCGCCTGGCAGGATCTCAATGTGTGGAAATGACCGCGAGTGACCTCAAAGAAATACTCAATTTTAGCGCTGTTCTCGTGTTAATTCTGTACTGCATTAAAGCAAGAATGTACGACAAATTTTAGTTTTATATTTTATGGTAAAACAGTGTTATATTAGGAAAACGACCACTGTCTACTGTTGATCGCTCGACTGTCTCACTAGCTTGCAAGCGGTTAGCATTAGCTAGCTAAGCTAAAGTAGCCTGGTTGATCATTGCTGGGGCCAGGTTTGTACAATTTGTCTCTTGCAGATGCTAAGCTAGGCTAGGCTAGCTGTTGTCATGGATAAAGCCAACTCAATGGTGGACAAGAAAGGAGCGTCGGGACCCTTTCACGTCAACAACGGGCAGAGCCAGAGGGGGTTTCACAGCCACGTCGTGCTGGCTGCCAACGGCAACGTTAATGCATACTGCTCGGGCACGGGAGCCAACAGCAGCAGCGCGTTGGAGACCGTGCATCATCTGCACCGCGGAGACAACGCAGAGTGCAACGGGTCACCGGCCAAGAGGTGCAGGATACGGAGGAGGACGGAGTCGATGAGACGGAACAGACCCCGTAAGTGTCAGCCATCTTGGGGAAAAATAATCAAGTTTATGTTTTCCGATCATGAAAATAGTGGTGTGTTTGTGTGAAACCGGGTGACTGCAACCTTCTACTGTGCAATACCGATACAGCCTGGGGTTTGCACAACCACGCTGTGTTGAAATGAGAGCGGGAACCTCTGACACCCAGCGCGTATTCTCCTTTCAGTGCAGCTGTTATAGTTTTGTGATTACGTTGTGTTTTAGATCACAGTCTTATTCATTCAGCTGTCTTGTTTTTGATCAGATAAGATAAGATTGTCAGAGTCCCGGCTGATTTGTCAGACGAAGAAGCCTGCCGCTGTCAGGTGGGACCTTTTGTTTTTATGAGCCATCGGTGGCGTTTTCTGTGCTGTGATTGGTCGGTTCCCGGTGGTGAAAAAGCTCCTGATAAGTGGGCTTGGCTTGGCTCAGCCAATCAGAACACGACTCTTGTCTCCAGAAGGCAGGGTGAATGGGACGGGACCCTCGTCCTCTATTTGCGGAGTATTTCGGAAGATGCGGGCGAAGAACATCCAGGAAAACTTCGCAGTTTTAGCGAAGAATGTAGGAAAGTGTCGTTTTATTCGTTCTGTGAAGTTTCTTTGAATAACCAAGAGTGACTGATGCTTTCTAAGCTTTTTCTGACAAGCCTGTTTAGTGCCGTTTTTGTATGCACCCGTGAGCTGACAGTTTTCCTTACTATGAAGCTTATAAGTGAAAAGAAGCCTGGTAAGAGTGAGTTGGTTCTGCTTTGTATTGAGGAGATGTAGGTATTAAACACAAAAAGAATATAGGTATCTCTAAATGTCTTTCTGTAAATATGTTGCTGGCAGTGGAAGCAAATAATTCAGTGTCTTTTTAATTGTTTGTCATTTATTTGTGTTAATGTTTCCGTCATACCACTTAGTGAGACTGTTGCATATTTGAAACTAGTTCCTGTTTGCCCCCCCTCATTAGCCTTACTTTAGGGTGACAGAGGTGACCATTGGTTTCTCTAAAAGTTAGATAACTGGTGATAAGCCTCATAAAAATACCATTATTTTGACTATATTTTCAGAATCTCCAAAATGTTTTTAACCATCTAGGAAAATCTTTGGTCTACTTCAAGATGAAAAAAGTATATATATTTACCTGTTTGCCAAGTTGTGATCTGATTCCTATAGGTAGTCAGTGCTCTGTCATCTTTGTTTTGATTCTGAAACAGTCACAACTTGCAAAAATTAGTTGTTTTTTTTCAGTTGACTGAATGTTTTCTTACCCAAATGGTGATAGACCAATGTTCAGAATAAAGGTAAATGTTATAAATAACCTTGTTTTTTTTTTAAACATTGCTACATTAAAAAACATTGGCATGCTTTTTAAACATGCCAAAACACAGCACAGGGTAAGGTTTGTAATACTCAAATACAAGATTTTACAGCTCTCAAAAGATTATTTTATCTTATGCTGTGACCATCTTGAGGTAAACAGCAGATGTATGGCATTCATGTTAAATAGGAATGCATGCTTTCTTCATGCAGAGCAAATGTCAGTGTTAATATAGCCTTAGCCTGTAAAAGTTTACAATCTGAGTATTATAACAGCAATAAAATCTGTAGTTTATAGTAGAAATGCATTGAATATTAACTTTATCTCTGGCTAGTTGTCTGGTTTAGCAATCACTGGTTTATTCTTTTAAATGAATTTATTATGGAACACAGCAAGATAAAACAGAATCAACACAAGCAAAAATGTACAAAAGCTTTGTTTGGTTATTGATTATTATGTGTAGGCTTCTCCTGGTTCTGTGTCTGAGAGTTAGATATTTTACTTAGAAGTTCCACTAAAGTGATGAAAGTCAGAAAACAGGAAAGCCACCATGGGGAAACTCCACTGTTCGCTAACTTGACTTTCTTGTCATTTGTGTAATATGATCTGTATTCATGTGATTATGTGGTATGTGTTTCTTCTGATTGACAATCTTGGAAGAAAGGTGATGGTGATTGGACAGTTGAGTGGGTCTGGGCTAGCTCTCAGATTTGTGCCTGCCAAGCCAGTTGGGCCAGCCACCAAATAACTTGAGCATATACAATGCAAAATATACAGTAGATGTCAAATCATCAAATATCTGCTCTTTGCTTGTTTGAGGATATGTTTCAGGGATGGTTTTTCTTTATTCTTTCAAGCATGTAAAGACAGTTGATATATCAACACACATATTTTTACACATATCCAACAAATGCTAATCCAATATCAATTTGCTTATACCTAGTACATACTTGAATGGAGTAGGAAGAAGTCAGACTTATCCAGTCCTACCCCATGACATCATCTTACCATCATTGGTTTGCAAGCAGTATCTCTACATAGATAATTCTCTTCTACACCACACAAGTAATATACTAAAGAATTATTACAAAGTGTTAACATTCATACACCACACCCACAATGTTCCATCTAATTAATCATTAA
>NW_018127932.1:2121078-2121666 GCF_001952655.1 Monopterus albus | reverse complement strand
TGAAGAATACAAAATGCGTAGTGCTTTCCCGTCCAAAATATATCTAACCCTTGCCAATATCGATATAGTTTTAGCTGAACATATCTGATATGAGATTTCCAGGAGAATTTGTCATCAACTATGACACCTAGAAATTTAATTTCATATACTCGTTCTATATTAGCTCCCCCAATTTTCAATTGAAGTTCATTGTCTAGTCTACGATTCCCAAATACCATAAATTTAGTTTCAGTTTCTGACAGAGATAGTATATTACTATCACACCATATATTTATCTTCTCAAGTTCCTGTGAAACCCGTCCAAAAAGTTGCTGTAGGTTTTCACCCGATACCCATATGGTAGTGTCATCAGCAAACAAAACCACTTTCACTAAATCAGAAACCTTACATATATCATTGATGTATAATATAAATAATTTAGGTCCCAAAACAGAACCCTGAGGCACTCCACATACAATATCCAGCTCACTCGATTGGTATTCACCCAACTTCACAAATTGACGCCTCTGTGTCAAACTACTAATCCAGTTCAAAACCAGTCCTCTGATCCCATATTTTTCTAACTTGTCCATTAATAATTCATGATTG
>NW_018127932.1:2110726-2120321 GCF_001952655.1 Monopterus albus | reverse complement strand
TAGGATAATATAGTTTCTTACATCTCCTCAAAATCTCAATTAATTTGTTCTTATATGACTTATATTTTTCTTCCGCCTTCTTTGATCTGTACTTTATGAATTCCTTATATAACGCATTCTTCTTTTTACATGCATTCTGTAATCCCTTACTCATCCACGGTTTCCCACTGTAATTCCTCTTGTTTTTATACTGCTTACGAGGACAGTTCTTCATTTATATACCGTAAATATTAGATCCTTTAAGCTTCTTTGCTTGTTGCAGTATGTGTGCCTTATTTAGGTCACGGTGAAGAAATTTCCTCATATGTGCATGTTATGATAGGTTAGGGTCGGGGATTAACATCTCAGGCAGTGGTGTCTGCATTGTATGTGTAGTTTAAATTAGGGTTGGAAATCACTTAACTTGAATACTTGGCTTCCATAGGAAGACTCACCCATTCTTTGGCACTTTTAATTGTGCATCATCAACTGCAGAACAGTGATGTTGCAGTTAACATAACTGTGGATCACTATGATGTATAGTGGCATCAGAAAAATAGGCCCTATACCTGAACCGGCCCAGATTACATCATTAAGGGGATGTCTCATCCATTAACCTAGGAATGTGCAGTCAGAGCTCCTCTGCTTTGTGGCTGAATTATCCCTGAATGGAGCCCAGTCGTCCTGATAAATCCGGATAACCCTCAGAGCTTTTCCCCCAACGAGGGCTGACCCCAGAATGTATTCCCCTCAAGGATGTGATTTTTCACTTTGGTGTTCAGATTTTTCTCTGTTGAAAAGGTCAGGGTTACTTTAGGGTAACTTTGCCTGCAGTGCCCCTTGTTTGCAACTTGGCAGATATTTTCATTGAGTGTCTCCTAGAATAGATGCGTGTCATGTTTCAACACAGAACAAAAACCATGAAAATAGGAAAAATGGAGACAGGAAATGTGCACGTATAGAGATTGTATGGGCAAACAATTTAGGCTTGTCAACCCATCAAACCTACTCTGTGGGGTAACCTTAAAATAAAAACACAAAGTTCAGGACTTTTTGTGCGATATATTATTGCCAGTATACAGTACGCCGAGGGTTTTTAGTAACAAAACAGCTTGTAACAAAACACTTGATAAAGAGATGCATAAACACCAGTGAAAGGAGTACAGTTCAGATTACATCACACTGCAACAGCACTGTTATGCCGAAATGTATTTTGTGTTATAGCTGGAAAGAGAGCTGCGCCTCATCCTGTGTATAAGTACCACAATTTTTACATAAAGTATCAACTGCCTCTGGCCACAGTGAGTCAAAACAGCACTAATATGTTTATTTGTAAGGCCAGCAGTGGTTGCTGCCTGAGTTTTTATAGAAATGAGTGTGCAGAACAGTCAGGTTCATGTCCAGCAGCAGCCTCTGGGGCTGAGAACTGAAGCTACTTGAGGAGTCAATTCCCATAGACCCGATATTAAAATTCCCACCTGTACAGCAGAAATAAACATGTTTATAGCCTGGTACAAAAAACAGTTTTGGTCTCTATAGCTAATTTCCCCTTCCAAGACAACTGTATGGGGTGTGATTTTTCTTATAACTCGTCTGTCTAAATTATATTGAGACCAAAATTATGCATAATTAAGACCATGGCCGCTTTGAGTGACAGGCGAGAGGTCCCGCCATTGTTGGCTAGCTTTATTTCACCCATTCAACCTGCATCAGCTCCACTTACGCTCCATTTCTTTGCCCGTTTTTGGATTAGACATAGCAGGCAGAGTGAAGCGCTGTCAATATGGTGGCAACCAGACTTCAGCTTCAAACGCGCTCTTCAGAAAACCAGTGGGTGACATCATGGCGGGTTTGTCCAGTTTTTATATACAGCCTGCTATGTTTGGTCTCAGTTTTTTAGGCTTTTGTTGTGACTTGAACCATATTGTGTGACTGTTTTTTTTGACTGAGAGATTTTAAATAGAAGAACTTTTCATTCAGGGCTAAAGCGCACCAAATCGCCAGAAGTTAAAGCCTGCATAAGTGTGGTGACTTAATAATAATTAGCTCACATAAAAACACGTTTTTCAAAGATGTCTGTCACAGGTTGAGTCATTGTTCTACTACTGTGATGCAGATGGATGGTGAACAGGGTTGGCTAACAGGTTTCAGTAGGAGTGTGTGTCAGAGGTAACGTCAATAAAAATGAGGTACATTGTTTGATCTGTGGCACACCTGAAAACCAACCAAAACTCCTCCTTTTATGTGGAAACCTGCACAAACCTGTATCTGTTAAGAGACATCTGACCTCATGTTCTTTTGCTTCTGATAGTAGACAGATATTCTTTTTAGATGTAACAATCTCACTCTGTGATTTGCATGTTAACCTGTTTGTGTGGATTTATTACTGTAGTATTTCAGTATCTCATATGTGATGATGAAATGCTGCTTTTCTTTATTTGACATCCATTGTCAGTCGAGTATCCTCAGATTTTTATTTATTTATTTATTTTTTTGTTTGACTGGACAAAGGAGTTTGCATGTTCTCCCCGTGCTTGCATGGGTTCTTTCCGGGTACTCCGGCTTCCTCCCACAGTCCAAAGACATGCAGCTTAGGTTGATTGGTGTCTCTAAATTGTCCATAGGAGTGCATGTGCGCGTGTGTGGTTGTGCGTCTATGTGTTAGCCCTGCGATGGATTGGCGACCTGTCCAGGGTGTACCCCACCTTCGCCCGATTGCCGGCCGGGATTGGCTCCGGGCCCCCCGTGACCCCGTTCAGGGACTAAGCGGTAGAAAATGAGTGAGTGAGAGTGAGTGACTGGACAAAACAAGCAGATTAATCAGTAATGAAAGTAATCGTTACCTGCAGCTGTAATTGAGTTTACTATCATTTCAGACAAGAACAGCTGCAAGTGCTCACAATAGAGGACCTGGACCGGCGAATAATTGGCGTTTATCCTTGTAAAATCACTGAAGTGATTAATATATAAAATTACCTGTTAATTTTCTGTCAGTTGACTTATGGATTATAATCGTAACAGGTTTATTGTAGCAACTCTAATTCTAAAAGATGTAGTCATTAGAGCAGTAGTAGTGGCGGTATTACTGTGAGAGCAGTAGTAGTGACGCAATGAATCAATAAAGAGAATAACAGAGGACAGAACTTCCTGTGATGTTACACCAAATAATGAGTGTTTATTATTGTATCCGCTGTGTACACACAGTGTTCAGCTGGTGTCTTGTCTTATCACACAGACATGTTGTTCTTGTCATGTGCTCTCTGCACAATGTAGTAACAGATACAACCCTCTCTGTGAAACTGAGATTAAAGGTTCAACAACAACAAATATAATAGAAATGAATGCTGCAGATAATCCAGGTGAAACCATGACCATGGGGCAAACAACTATATTTGAGACCTTCTACTTTGTAATTCAAGACCGACTGGACACACACGTACTGAATGTACCATGTATGCACGTGTTGTAAGGTGTGTTAGTTAAGACACTTAAAACTCACATGGACATAAATACTCCTCGTTCCCTTGACCCTGATATGTGTCATTCTAACCTGTGAGAGGACGCAGTGTGTGTTTGCTCTTTAAATAGAAACCCTGGACAAGTGGACACCTGTGAGGACTATTGGACACCCACTGGAAGGGGGTGGGTGTTTAACAGCATCCAGCAGCGACGCCTTACTGTTGGCCTTCAGGCAGCAACATTTAAATGATGGATTTAAACGCCCTGATCACATAGACGTTTAGAGGATTTGCTGAAGCACCACGTTTTTTTGTAGGCCAGTCTTTTCAATTGGTGCGGCCATGTTTCTTGACATCAGTGACAGCGAAGTAGCAATGTTTCACTGGCATCATGCATTAATTTGGTGTTTTTTCTTTTTCCACTGCACAAGGGATTGATCACTAGAGAACTGCAGTCAATAAACGTCAAGTAGACAAATGGGAGAGCCTGACAAATTGCTTCGTACATCTAGAGCACATCTGCGGTTCCGTTATAAGCTTGTGATTATTATTAAATTGCACTCAGCTACACCAGTTAGTTACATACAGTAAAATAAGGCTGCTGTAATTCTGTTACACTTGTTCCAAGTATTTCTTCACTGGGGAAAAAACTCACTCAATATTTGTCCCTAATCCAAAATTTTAAAAAGAATGTTCCTCACCCTTTAGCCATGTCATGCTATATGCTACAAAGAAGCATACTTATGTCTATTTTTGTGCACGCATTGCACTGTATTTAAAGAATGAGAGAAACTCTCACACAGCAGTCTACCCCTTTTTGTCCTGCGGTGAATGGAGTTTACACTTGTTATCTGAAACCACAAACACTCAAAGGTGCTATAAGGAAATGGCCACACTGTAATTAACATTTGTTGTCTCCCGTGAGAATGTTTGAGGTGGAGAAACCGACACACTGAGGACAAATTAGAGACTTGCATTTTTTTATTTAAGTGGAAATTTTATCCCAACACAGTCTGTGTTCGCTAATGTCTTGACAAAAGAAGGCATCCAGCTAACTGTGCACGGACACTGGTCCGTGTTAGGTCAAACCATAAACAGCTGAAAGGTCTCCAAAGCACTGACAGACAGGAACGGTTCTGACACTGTTATCATTTTGAGTTGAACTTGCACCTGTTTAATGTTCTTTCTCTGAACCCGTCGATTATCTGTCTTTGTAAACTTTGGCTTTATAGTCTTCATGACCTGCTGGTTTTATATGGACACATACCTGGCCGCTAGTGGAATATTAACCATGTTCTGCCATTTTAAAGTTACGCTAGTATGTTAAGACATTTATTTGCTTCTGCGTTCATGTTGTCAGTAGGTGAGAGGGGACGTGGCAGAATGTATGTTTAAGTTAAACATAGTTGTTGCTTTGTGGTGTGTTTAAAAACGTCTTGCAGAATCAGGTCCCTTCTCTCCGTGTCAGTAAATCTTACTTAAATTGAGTGAAGAAGCAGGCACGAGATGGGAAGACAAGCTGGAGAGAATGGGAACGGAGAACAGAGGGAAGGGACATGAAAATAACAACCTGAGTGAGCAGCCAAGGAGAATGTGTAGTGAAGAGGGGAGAGAGATGTAAAGAAGAACCTGACGGAGGCCGGGGGAGAAAATAGGAGGGTAAGGAGTGTGTGAGAGATGGAGAGAAGGGAGGATGATGGAGGGGAGGGTTGTCTGTTTCCATGGCAACAGCAGCTCTTATTGAGCTGTGGTAGCATTTTTTCCCCTAGCTGTTGTGGTTGAAGCCTTTTTTTTGTGTGTGTACTGATGAATTCAATGTTCTAATCGACTAACTACATATCTACTACATAACTACACATCAGACTGTTTGCCCTCTCCAGACCTCCCTCTGTGCAGTAGTATTATCAGGCACACTGCTTTCAAACAGCATGTGCATATAGGCTGCCGATCTTCTGAACACCTTTTCAGCTGTTCACACCAGGCACATGTCGCAGGTTGTCACAGTTTAGGCTCCAGGTTGATGCTGCAGTTACCAGTTATTTTCATTACCAGTTAATCTGCCAAATGTTTTCTTGATAGTTTTTTTTTTGTTTGGTTAATGGTCTGAAACTCAGAGATATTCACTGTACTCTCATATTTGACATTTAGCTTGAAAAGGATTATATTAGTTTACGGTTATTTTTGATCAACTCATTGATTAAATGCAAATAAATAGAAAATTGCATGTTTCCCATCCCCAAGTGCAACGGCTTATATTTGTGCATTACATGTACTAATGTCTGATGGGGTAAAGAAATTCCTTGCTTTATTCTTTTCCTCCTCCTCTTCAGCCTTCCCCTGGTTTGGTATGGACATCGGTGGCACCTTGGTCAAGTTGGTGTACTTTGAGCCAGTCGATATCACTGCAGAGGAAGAACAGGAAGAAGTGGAAAACCTCAAGTCTATCCGCCGCTACCTCACTTCAAATGTCGCCTATGGTACATCTAACCACAAACTCCTGTGTATCTCAGACAGGGACAGTATGATCAAGGACACTTTAATAAGAGGATGGCAGGTCATATTTTACTGTGTATCTCACTCATGTGTTGCATAAAAGTCATGAGGTCTTTTTCAGAATTATGTTGTTGAAAATATCAATCAGTTTTAACCACCACTTTTAGTAGAGGGTGTTGGCACTTGAGCACATCTGGCCAGAATCCAGTACTGTTCCCCTATCACTCAGGTAAAACGGGCATCCGTGATGTCCACCTGGAGCTGAGGGACCTGACCATGTGCGGCAGGACGGGAAACCTGCACTTCATCCGCTTCCCAACACAGGCCATGCCACATTTTATCCAGATGGGACGTGACAAGAACTTCTCCAGCCTGCACACGACACTGTGCGCCACAGGAGGTGGAGCGTACAAGTTTGAGAATGACTTCAGAACAGTAAGTGCATGACCAGAGGCAGCGTGTGATTAGTGCTGAGTTAAGAATGTCAACAGCAGAATCTTTCTCACTGCAAACACTGGCTTACCGATAGAGCTGCAGCGAGTTTGGTCTTTAATCATAAGTCAGTTTTAAAACAACATTTGACAGATCCTTTTTCCTAATTAGATCATTTGTACTAAAGTAAATATCTTTGACTTTTGGATTGGTGGTTTGACAAAATGACATTTAATGAAGTAATTTGTAGAAAACTACAACAGGCATCTGTTACTGCATTCTGTTAACCAAAACATTAAACAAAAAACACAATAACTTTTCTCCCCAGTTATAATATAATTGGACTTAACATTTCTGACTGCCTGGGCGCCTTTGCAGCTGATTGAAGCTGTCCTTACATTTCTACATCTTTCTGCTGAAGCGACTGCAGTTGATATGTGTCTGTCTCTGTGCCTGTTTACCTCAGTTCATTGACCCTGTCTGCAGTGCAGCAGGATCGATGAACTCTCTCTGGGCACTGCAGCATGAACTGAGACCCTGTGCACATTTGGGTCATAAAGTACTTTGAAAAGCATTTTTAGCTTAATAAAACTAACGCATTCAAAGTAATGTGATCATCTTTTACTTAAGGTTTAGCCAGTACAATTGTGTCTCATATTTTATCCCTCCTCCATTTGTGCTAAAGATGGCTGACCTGGAGCTGCTGAAGCTAGATGAGCTGGACTGCCTGATCCGTGGCCTGCTTTTTGTCGACCGGGTGGGCTTCAATGGACACCCAGAGTGCTACTACTTCCAGAACCCCTCAGACACCCAGAGCTGTGTGAAAAAGCCCTGCACCCTGGAGAACCCCTTCCCCATGCTGCTGGTCAACATGGGCTCCGGGGTGTCCATTCTAGCTGTGTACTCGGAGGACAACTACAAACGGGTGACAGGGACCAGGTAAGGAGGACGCACACACATACTGTATACACAACATGGCAGCAATAGAGTGACATGAACTTTGCTAATGGTGAAGAATAATTCCTCCATCAAGCTGCAAGGATCAGGAAGAGGATTAAAGAAGAAATTTAGTTTAAATAAAACAAGATAAGAATGTATGGTGGGAGGGATGGATTTATTTGTTGATTTATCCCATTCCTTGACTTTCTACTTGTTGTGGCAGCAGAGATTGTACAACCTGTCGAAACCCTTGTGTGAGAGAGTCTGCATGAGCAAAATCCCATGATTGATCTTTGCATTTGCACATTTTCTCAGTAGGCATGTATAGCTACACTAAATGTTACCTGCATGCAGTGGTTTCTGATTGTAAGTGGTTCTGTTGGGGCTGCATAGTGTGTAAAATGTCTGCTTTGTGGATGATAGCTTCATGAAGATGATAGCTGCTATATGAGCCACCTTCATCACAACAGTAGAGAGAACGGTGAATAATTAGTCTATACAGAGCCATCACAGTTTACGGGACTGTTGGGGCTCAGGATGGACAGCTGACTCTATCTCATACCAGATCTAGAGATCACATCTGTGAGAGGAATAGAAAGACTCTCCACTAATCCCAGCTCAGTGTGTCTTTGTTGGAGATATTAACTCTGGTTATATGATGTGAGGCCGTGGAAGCTCAGTGTGTGGACTGCACCTGTCAGCGATTAAGCAGTTGAAAGACCAAAAGAAAACTACACTAATTACACAATCCTGTTGTATAACCTGACTTTTTAAGACAAACAGAAAAATTAGATAAAAATTAGTTTCACAGAAAATTGTTAATGTTGGGAAATGTTAATGTTCACAGCTACAATTTGCGTAATGTCAGTTTAAAACTCAAATACACCAGAAAGTTTGTTACATCAAAGTTCATTTTAAGTAATATGTGCAAAAAGGGAAGGTTGCTAAATGCTTTTTATAGCTTCAATAGACCTTTGAGATAGGCCAGAGTCTGTTTGAATTCTAGCCACCTTACCTGTCGTTATGTAAAAGTAGAGCTAGATTGTGATTAGATAGTGAATGGCTGAAAACAGCTGGGAAATAAAAGAAGGTATCCCCCAGACATGATGAGTCATGTTGATGTAGGACATAGTCATTTTACTTTTTCACATCGCAGTTCATCCATTACACTAGATGTTCAGTCAGTGTGTGTGTGTGTGTGTGTTGTCATAGTTCACCACTTGTCATTTTTTTGCCTTCTTGTTTTGTGTGTCTCAGGTGTGTCTTATTGCGTCTGCTCACTTTGAAGTGGGGGTGTGTCTTCCATTTCAGTCTGTCACACTGCTTCAGGGACAGGACAGCATGTGCAAACAAAGCCTTTGTGTTGGTGGGAGTGGTGGCATCAAGTTGCTGGGCGTGTCAGGTCTTAAATGTATTTGGGGCATGGTTGGTTTTCTTTAGGTTCACTTTGAGTGTTTATATAAATGACTTTGATTTTGTTTATTCACTCTCCTTATGTGTTAATTATTTAGTTCTTTTACATAATCATTTAACTTCCTCTTCTAATGTGTAGAACTCTATCTCTTCATGCATCTACCACCCAGTTGTTTGTTTTCTAGTTTATTTACATCACACTGTATATTTAAAGCCCACACAGGGGGATGTTTATGCTGTTGGCTGCTCATAAAGCAGATGATATGGGAAATAAAAAACTCACTCTGAGGTTAGAGGGCAGCTCAGTATTGCCTAAGCTAAATTCCTGTGACTCTTAAATGATACAGTGGGTACGGAAAGTATTGAGACCCCCTTAAATTTTTCACTCTTTGTTATATTGCAGCCATATGCTAAAATCATTTAAGTTCATTTTTTTCCTCATTAATGTACACACAACACCCCATATTGACAGAAAAACACAGAATTTTTGACATTTTTGCAGATTTATTAAAAAAGAAACATTGAAATATCACATGGTCATAAGTATTCAGACCCTTTGCTCAGTATTTAGTAGAAGCACCTTTTGAGCTAATACAGCCATGAGTCTTTTTGGGAATGATGCAACAAGTTTTTCACACCTGCATTTGGGGATCCTCTGCCATTCCTCCTTGCAGATCCTCTCCAGTTCTGTCAGGTGGGATGGTAAACGTTGGTGGACAGCCATTTTCAGGTCTCTCCAAAGATGCTCAATTGGGTTTAAGTCGGGGCTCTGGCTGGGCCATTCAAGAACAGTCACAGAGTTGTTGTGAAGCCACTCCTTCGTTATTTTAGCTGTGTGCTTAGGGTCATTGTCTTGTTGGAAGGTGAACCTTCGGCCCAGT
>NW_018127932.1:2087375-2108516 GCF_001952655.1 Monopterus albus | reverse complement strand
ATAGCTAGCTGGCCTATTCTCCATGGTGTGGAGCCGCGCTTCTAAGTCTGTGAGCCTCGCCTCCAATGCTGCTAGCATCTGACATTTATTACAAGTACCATTATCACTAAAGGAGGCAGAGGAATAACTGAACATGCGACACTCCGAGCAAAAGAAAGGAGGAGAGGAAGAGGGGGAAGCCATTGCTCTCGATTAAGCTACTAGCTTAGCTAGCTTCTAAACTAGTCGACCTAAAGTAGCAAGTTAAATTTGGTAGTTAGCAAGAACTTCTGCAAAACAAGTACTTTAAGTGGTGCAAACGTATGTTGTCATTCAAAAATTCAGATGAACCTAGAAAATAGTGAGTTTAATTCCTAAACAATCTGGAAGCAAGCACAACGCAGTGCAAATACAGAAAACAGGAAATGAGTACGGTTTACCACAGGAAACAGCAGTCCGTCAAAGGTTCCGCATACCAATATGTCGATCGCGATCGACTGGTAGATCGCGAAGGTAGTGTAGGTAGATTGCATGCCATGAAAAATTTAAGGGGGTCTGAATACTTTCCGTACCCACTGTATATGAGACTAAAGTACATAATGGAAAGTGTGTCTCATTGTGAGTGAGTGTGTGTAGGGAGAGCTCTAGACTGGGAATAGAGTTTAATAAACTCCTTTTTGAATCTTTTGAGATATTTTTTTTTAATGAGGACGAGAGACGATTATCATTTAAAGAGAGATGTAAACTCTGCACTACATTGTGCAGAGTTTTTATTTCACGCAGCTGTGCTGCAGATTCAGAAGCCGTAGAAGCTAAAATATCAAGAAGACAGCAAATTCAGTGAACATATCTTTTAAAGATGCTGAAGGCGAGCTTATTGTTGTGCTGCTATGCAGTCTGACAGGTTCCCGAATGCAGCGTAACACCAGCAGCATGCTGAGGCCAAGCACTCTCTCTCACATCATTGAAAATAATTCCTCTAACATGTGGAGTGGTAGATATTTAAACACAACCTGTTTGCGCTTTGTCATGTTCATCCTCCTGCAAATATTGTATTCTGCAGTTGTTTTGTTGACTTCAGAACACTGGAGCCAGTCTGACATATTTGATAGAAGTAGACGCAGACAGCAAATGATCACATCTTAAAGAATTCTTTTTTCATCTCTTTCCCCTTCTTCTGTTGTTTGTTTTCTTTCCCCCATCTGTTCTCTTCCTCTCTCTGCTCCCCCGCCTATCCCTCTTTCTTCTTCCATATGCCTCCTGCCCATTCTCTGTCTTCTCCAACCTCATCTGTCTTTCTTTCCCCCTTTTCTCTCTTTTACTCACACTTGATCTATTCCTGCTTTATCTGCTGCCTCTCTTACGTTCAGTCTGGGAGGTGGTACATTCCTGGGCCTTTGCTGTCTGCTGACGGGCTGCGAGACGTTCGAGGAGGCATTGGAAATGGCCAGTAAGGGTGACTCTAGCAATGTGGACAAGCTGGTGAAAGACATCTATGGAGGAGACTACGAGCGCTTCGGCCTACTGGGCTCTGCTGTGGCATCCAGGTGAGTGTGATGAGGGTTTGCCCCCAATGTTGCCACAGTTGACTTCAGCAAGACGTGATCCTCTGAACGATAAAAGCATCAAGGGCCACTGAAGAGCTGGTTTGATGGAAAACAAAAAGAACAAGCTTTAAGTGGATTAGGGTGAGGGCAGAGGTCAACAAAATATAAGGCTGACTAGGTGAACCTGATACAATTCTTAAATGAAACATTTGAAGTAGATCAGCTCAGCTTGGAATCTGCTGAATCAGCTTTAAGCACTTTATGTATTTACATTAGAAAATTGCTCAAACAGCACAATGGAGAGAACATAAATCAAAATGTCTTAGCAGGGTTTAATTTTGTGTGGGAACGGTGGTTTCATCCTTTCTATGAATGTACTACCGCATAAATATACACAGTCACGCAGAATTTAAAAAGACACACACCAGGAAACGCTGTATGAAGTAACCGCTGAATGACAGTGAGGCACACTGGGTTTAGTTGTGTGCACAGCAAACCTGCAGCCCATGTCTCAGCATATTCGGCCTCATTGTTTTGCAATCTAAAAGCTGCCTTTTCTAACTTAATACTGTCCACAGATTCTGTAATCCATTCTTTACTAGTTGATGCATTAGCTTAGTAGAAAAACAGTTATACTCACTGACAACACTTGTTTATTGAAGGTTATCATGCCCTTTGCAGAGGCTCATATTCTGTTTTTCTTTACTTTGTTAAGAGGTCATCAGAGTAAAGCGATACCCATAAGGAATGCGTGTGAGCATGTGTGTGTGCGCTTACATGTAAAAGGCCTTTTTTTTTTTTACATGTTTTGTTTGGTTTGTTTTTCAGTTTTGGTCACATGATGAGCAAAGAGAAGCGGGACAGCATCAGTAAGGAAGACCTGGCCAGAGCTACGCTGGTCACCATCACTAATAACATAGGATCCATAGCACGAATGTGTGCTGTCAATGAGGTACACGCATGTGCACACACACACACACACACACACACACACACAGGGTCCTGGTCCTTAACAGGCATATGTGATTTATATATTACTTGTCAATAAACACCTACATACAGTAATGACCAGGGTTTAGCTAGTCACCATGCTCTCTCTCAGTAACACACACACACACACACCACTTTGCACTCTGTTCTGAGTATGTGAGGTTCATTGCAATTAAAATAAATCAGCACATAGTTAAATATAAAAAGCAGTAAAGTTTCACAGTGGCAGCAGCCAAACTCAAACTAGTTATTTTCTGGAGACTTTCTGTGTGCAGTGAGCTTCTTTACAGTGTTGCCTCTGTTCTGAGTATATGAGGTTCATTGCAATTAAAATAAATCAGCACATAGTTAAATATAAAAAGCAGTAAAGTTTCACAGTGGCAGCAGCCAAACTCAAACTAGTTATTTTCTGGAGACTTTCTGTGTGCAGTGAGCTTCTTTACAGTGTTGCCTTGTGGCATGGCGATCAAGCAGCATTGTACAGGGCTATCACTGCATACAGGGCTGCAGCGGAGATGCACACATGTAGAGCTGGTGGAATTAACCAGTAGTTGTGGTTTTGATTTTAATTATCTAAAATGTTGATATGAGACAGAGATTAAAATTCTGCTCTGAAATCCAGAGTGATGACATTCTTTAAGACTAAGTGTCGGACAGGAAGCCTCGGTCCTATCAAGGGTAGATGACCTGATAAGTCCGGTGTTTGCCCATTATACGTAGATGCATATCAGTGTACCGGCCTTTACACACATACACATGCTGACCTTGTTCTAAGTGTACAGTCAAAATAACAATATAAAGGTTGCACAGTGCAGTTTACAGCATGAAGAGAACCTCGTTCTACGTCTGTTCTTAGCCTCTGTCGCTGTTTTACCTCCATCCAGTCAAATTATCATCTTGTAAACAGCTGAACTATTTTACTTATTTTAAATTAGATTTAATACTGGTCACAGCCATTAAAAAGCTATTAAAAAGTTCCAAACCACTGGAGCTGTTTTGTCATACATCCAAGTAACATCATCCATTTTCACACATGCAGAGCTTATTCTTTCAGTATGATTGTTTTCCCCTGCGGGTGATGTCAAACTGGAGGTAAAACTGTTGATTTGTGACTGGAAATATAAAAAGTCTTTCTTGTTTAAAATTGTTTCTACACATCTGCTTAATTTACCAACTTTACTGTCACCCTTTAGCTGCAAATACATTTAAGCCAATTATCTTTTAAAAAATCTGCATGTTTTAGCAACATTTAACAGTTTTAGGTTGGTTTTTTTTGCCTCATTGTAATGGTGAAAGCTTTTCCGTTTTTTGTGTAATACCAAATTTGATCAGCATTTGGTTGGTTTGTTTGCTTTATCAGTGGTAAAGGGCAACAGGTTTACTGGTAACCATTTTGATAGCTTCTCAGCACCACCGTGTGGTTTGGAAGAGACACTGCAGTTTTACCCACAGTTTCTGATCTTTATTCAAGGGACTGACGTTCATATTGCCTGGTTCATAGAAACCGCACAGAGCACCAATTTTTTTGGTGCAATCAAAATAACGTTTAAATGTATTGAACTTTTTTTTGGCTATTCTCATTTTTTCCCCTTTCTATTGCTGTTTTGCTATTCTGCTTCCATTGAAGTCCATAGTAGAGTGATAATAGGACATGAAGGGAGAGAAAAACAGCAACAAAGGTCCTCGGCTGAGTGCGAAGCAGGACTGTCTCATTTCACCTGACTGTTTTCACGTTTCTCTTCATGTCAGAAAATCGAGCGCGTGGTGTTTGTTGGGAACTTCCTTCGTATCAACACGGTGTCTACAAAACTGCTTGCCTATGCCATGGACTTCTGGTCTAAAGGACAACTACGAGCCCTCTTCCTGGAACATGAGGTGAGCGCTTAAGAAATAATCCAGAGGATAAAGGCAACCCCGCTATGGACCTCAGTCCACTTGAGAAATGAATTTAAACCAAATATAATCCCAGGCAGGCATTAGAAACCTGCAGCACTGTTGGGCTTTGTTATAAACAAAGCTCCATGAAGTGGATGTAAGAAGTGTGTTCATGTCTTTTTGCTCCAGGGTTATTTCGGAGCTGTCGGGGCACTGATGGAGTTGCTCAAAACAATGGAGGAACCGTGAAGGAAACTATGCCATGACATCATCAGCCCTTGACAAGACGATGTCATCCACCCCTGTGATGTCATCAACTCTCGACGCTGTGATGTCATCAACTTTTGCGCTGCTGAAAGGTCCTGTTCACAGAGGCCGCTACAGGAACACTAAGAGGGACACGGAAACTGAAAAAAGCCATTTTAATAATTTAATACATGTAAATAATAACCTCTAACATCCATCTCCCAGATTTCCCCAACAGTGTCTCCTTATCGTGGAGATTTTAATATAATCTTTAATTTATAGTTTTCTGTGAACAGCTCTGCTGATTCCTGTCATCAGCCCTGTGTCAGGAGGCACAGAGACACAGAGTATTCTGGTGTCTGTTTTTGTGTGAAAAGCTACTGTAACATTATGCTCTGGAGGCTGTGGTTTCCTGGGCTGCTATTTGTGCAACAGTAGGGATGTCTGCACAGAAATAAAGTTACTCTTCAGTGAGTAATTAGGCGTTTTTATCACCAGGGCAACAAGGCAGTTGCTTTTCTGCAACCACAGAAACATCATTTGACCCCCAATGCCTCCTGCAGACACACAGCTGGAGCTGCTAATGTTTATCTAGATCAGCTGGTGGTCACCCAGCTCCAAACTGCAGCTGCACAGCAGTTGTGGCAGTAGCTAAGGGTTGAGAGGCATTCTGCTGTTGCCTGCTTGTTGCACAAAAAGTTGCCCCTTGTGCTACAGTCTTCTAAGGAGTGCACTGAAGCCAAATCCTGTTAAGAGTCATACAACAACTGCCTCCTACAGCTCAGGTTGGAAGCAGTAAAACAGTCTTTAATTCTTGGTGTTGCTCCACTACACATGGCCTTTTTGTTGGTCTCATCTCCATCTGCCTAAACAGCATTAACAACACCATATTGCCACATATTCATACTGTACCTAACCTGCTGAGCTTAGCGTTAGACCATGGGACCAAGAGGTTGTCTTCCATCAGACAGTGCGTTGTTCTCTCAGCAGCACCATAACTACAGATCAGGACCCAGTCTGGCTCAGCGACATGTGTTTGTGATTTGTGAAATACTGAGGGATGTTTTTTTTTTTTTGTTTCTGTTGCACACCCTATTTTCTTTTTCTCTTGCCCTTCCCTGTCTTTCAGCATCTAGCTCCAGGACACTTCAGCGAGGTGGAAGTCCGATTCCTCGCCCTGCTTCCTTGTTTGGGTGTTGCATTGTGATGTAATGAGGTGTTTGGGGCTGAGCTGAATCCTTCCATAAGAAAGGTCCAGCATCCTGATCTGCTTGCAGCAGAATCGGTTCATCTGCTGTAGATTAGACTGTTCTTACTCTAGTGGTGCAGATGTTTTCTTCTTAATCTGCTGCTGGGTAGGTGTAGTTTTATTCCCCAACGTTTTACTCACACACAGTGAGAAAAACCCAAATCCTATACGTGTACAGTATATCTAGTTAAAGTAAGTAGTTGGCCAGTGAGCTACACTTTGACCCCAACTAATTCTGCAACCCAGATGGACACTTTTTATCGTTCATAGGCCATTTAAATTCTCTGTGCTTTATTTCAACCAAACATGAACCCTGTGCGGTGGCACATGCCCAGGTCCACCTTTACTGAGCTTGGCTTTCAAGGACAATTGACAGAACTGATCAGAATGAACCACACTGAACACAGCCCAAGCTGCGGCAGAAGAAAGGCTTTTCATTAGCTCTAGGCAAAGAAATGACCGCATTTATCTCCCAGATGCACAGTTTGCATGCCTGTCTAAGAACAGTGAGCCAGGGCAGCCTCGTGCGCACAGACTACATGCCTGTCCTGATCTGAGACCATATCCACACTAGCACATGCACCTTAGAAGAGATTTAAAAATTGTGTATATACTGAATACTTGAAAATGTTAGTGTGAATCTGCTAGTGTGGCTCTTTTAACATGTAGGGATCTAACCTGACCTGCAATAATGTTGGAATTATAAATGTACGCCTCATTCTTTAGGTAAGCTTTGCTATATGCATGACAGTGACAGCTAAAAAGAGGCTTTGTCATCAGTGAACTTTCTAGCTTCTGACGGTGAACTATTAGTTTCCCGTAATGTTCCCCCTACCTGGAGTTTACAGCCTTTCATCTCTGTTTATTGTCAAAGCAGCCAGGCTATGAAGCTGGGCGGTTCAGTCTCCAGTGTCTGTTGTTATATCGTTATTACCATTGCCTACATGCCTTTACTCTTCAGCAGAGGAACTCTGCTTTTTCCCTTTTTTGGAATCGTCCTTTGTGTAATTCACCTCCATCTGTTGGTTTTTATTGTTAAATACCTCCAAATCATCACTGTCAACACTTTAGGGTCAGTTAGTTTCCAGTGTTTTTGAGCCTGTGTTAATTAGCACTGCAGATTTTCTTGATGGCACCTTGTGATTTCTTAATGTCACTTATCTCATAGCATACACATGAGCTACACTTTGACCCCAACTAATTCCATGTTTGCTGCTATACAGTTCTGTTGTGTGGGTTTTATTTTTTGGTCATTTGTACAAAGAGACCTGAGGCAGTTGGATTACAGGCAACTTGGTTCTTAGGAAGTTGTTATATTTGGGATTTTATCTACACATTTAATAAGCTTTGCTGTGAAATTGAATATGCATCATTTGAAGGAATTATGTTTGTGAATTCTACATTGAATAGAATCAATATAGATGAGTTGGGTTTTTTTATGAACAATTCATAACTCACAATAATCAGGGTAGATCGGTACAAAAGTAAAAAAAAAAAAAGTGTAGATTTGTTGGATATATTGGGTATAATGAACCAGTCAAGTAGTGATTATCTTAAATAATCTGATACTTACAGTTTGCAAGTGTTAAGAGTAAAACTGTAAAACTGGTGAGATCCTTTATAGTGTTTTCTGGTCTGTTAATTTTTTCCTCATTTGCCTTTTTCCACCTCATGCTTGGATGATAACCATGGCCTTGACCTGTCAGGTGTTTTTACCTCGTGCCATCCCTTCTTTTCATCAGTTGCCTTGGTCGTGCGTTCGTCTGTATGTTTCAGTTTCCTGCGTCATGTCCTTTTTTTACCTACTGAACTTTTCCTCAGTGTTGTGGTAATGTTGTGCATCCACATACATTTTTATGTTTGGGTTTCACTTTCTGTCTTTGCTTCTGTTGTTGTGTTTTGTTTCCCGTTGTACTATTAACTGGCGCTGCAGTGTCTTCGGTACGAACGCTTGGCATTTTTCACCACGTTCTTGTGAAACAACAGATCATTAATAACAGGGTGTGTAAATGCACATGTTTTCTCACGTTCCTTTTTATAGTGTTTTGGACAACAGTGTGGTTTGGGAACATTTTTATCCTGTTTTTTTGTTGTTGTTGTTGTTTTTTTATCAGTAATAATGTGAGTTCTTGTATTTTCCCACCTGATCTTCTGATTGTTTCTGGTTGGCACAAAAGAACCAGTGTGAATGTGCTCAGAATTGTAAATCCTTGCTGTCATGCTCTGTCAGGCTGAGGAAATGACTTAAAACATGTTGTGAGTTGCAGCATTTGTATTGGTGAACATTGTCACTGTGAGTTTTAAACATGTCATCACTGTTCTGCAGAGCCTTTACTCTCAAAACATCAAAATAGAAGGAGCCTTTTTTTATGGAAACCAATCTACTGCTCATCATTTGGCTCAGTCCTGGTGTCTGTTCTTTTATCAAAAATAAATCAGGACAAACATGGGAAACATTTTAATCTGAAACATGGTCTCTGCAGAATATAGGTGATCCTATGTGATGGTATCATGTAATATCATTTTCATACTAATCTGCAACTGTTCCGAGCCAGTGATAGAGACTGACCTGGGAATATCCTGAGTTTGAGTCCATGTTGTGTTTTGGTCCCTACAGTACCTTCTGTACTGCTGTATCTTCGGTGTTCCTGACTCCAAAACCAAATGAATGAGACTTGCTTCACATAAACTTTGTTTTCATGGCAGCCACTCATAAATCCATCATCCAAAGCAGTATCACGTCTTGGACTCTAGTTGACATATTTGTAAACTTTTTAAAAATGTTTCAGACATTTTCTATAACGAATCCACAGATACTGTACAGTATGAAGCAAAACGTTAGGTAAATTAGCTTTCGTTTCTTCTGTTATCACGAGCCTGTTATCAACGTGGGTGCTTGTCTGCTTTGGTAACAGTCTGAGTTTATTTCCCACAGGGACCACCTGTCCTCAGACCAGTTTAAATGTCTCAGTACTGTAGGAAGCTTTGGGTGAAAGTGTCCATCGAACAGCAAATGTTGTCATCCATAGTGAAATCTAACAGGCTATGCAGTAACTCATCTGTCAATAATGTAGGCCCCTTTTCTAAACCTAACAGCTGTTTGTAAATGTTTTAAAAGAACTATATATGCAACCCTGTTGATGTTCCCTTCTGAGAAATCCTGTTAGTTTCTCCTTGAAGTTTCTGTCCTGCTGACTTACTGTAGATGTTAACACTATTTAAGGTGGATGCTCACAACAGGATGATTTACACCCAATTATGCAGCAATGTGAGTGTGCCAAGCATGTTCCCTCTGTGGTCTGTGTGATGCCGTGATGCTGTACGGTAAAAGAAACAGACCTACAGTTATTTTGGACACGGCTCTGTTATGGCAGATACTTGTCACAGTCAGACTGTTCATCTTGTTGGATGTATGATGCTGGTTGAATTTGTTTAAACTTTACACTAATTTTTTATTAACACCAATGTTAAAAGTACTTCAGATGAGCTGGAGCTGATCTTGAACAGTGTTCCTTCAGGGTAGGTCATCTGTAAACGCCCTGTCGCTGTCAAACCTCATGTTGAACTCCACTCACTGTGACATAATGTGTGTTGTGATCTTCATGTTTTTCCACCTCTCTTTGCTCTTTGTTTTCCTCATTAGTTCTTAACTTGGTCCATCATCCTCCTGGTGCGTGAGCACATCCAGCCTTCACACTCTCTTCTGGAACGCTTGACTAGCAGGACAGACCTTTTCACCCTTGTGTATTTGACTGTATAGAGATTTTGTAAATAATATAAATATGATATATTCTACACCAGCAACCTGTCTGTTGATAAAGTTGTTTCAGCTGGTCAGGACCAGGTTTCCCAAACACGACTCTGCACTGGAATTGTAAATGAAGTGCAGACAGAAGACGCATCAGGACAAAACACTTTTCTCTGTGGCTTTATCGCCTCTAACAACGCCTTTACCAGAGCTGTGATAAACAGATACTTGTGGTATATGGCTGAGATTTTCTCCATTAGGACTAGATACATTTACATGACTAAGCTGACATTCATTGTAATCTTGCAGTTAAATCCTTCAATCTGAACTGTTTTATAGGTTTAATTTCACTTTAATATTATTTACACTATTGCATTCAAGCCCGTTTTACTTTGATTCACACATAACTAATCTGAATGGTGATAACTAAATGTCATTTTAAGAAAAACATGGAATGTTGAATCAGATCTTTCCTCCACACTTTGACGTGTTTAGCTCATTTCA
This sequence comes from Monopterus albus, assembly GCF_001952655.1. Taxonomy (NCBI): domain Eukaryota; kingdom Metazoa; phylum Chordata; class Actinopteri; order Synbranchiformes; family Synbranchidae; genus Monopterus; species Monopterus albus. The sequence goes on along the minus strand of NW_018127932.1, from coordinate 2,098,378 downwards.
GTGCTCCACACAATCCAGGTGCATATTTTCTGTCTGCTGGATTTCAGTGCCAGTCGTTCACCTCGGCTCCTCTGTGATCTGGATCTGGCTGTGAAAGCTTTGGGAAGCCCAGTGCTGGTTGTTGGCATCAATTCTGCTGCTGCTTTTAACTCTGCTTTGAAGAAAGAAAGAGTTAAAAAGATTAAAAATGGCTCCCTGCCTTGTGCTATGTATATGTACTGAAGTGGAGATCTTTTTTTCTAAAGAGGAATTAAACTAAAACTGGATCCGATATGTGTTCAGAATTTTTATTTACTTGTTTATGGAAAGAAAGGAAGGACAGAAAAACAGACAGCAAGCAAAAGAGAGTGAGTGGCCAAATCTACAGAAGAAGAGAAAAAATGTGATTGCTGTCTCAAAAGTTGGACCAATATTAGTTTATATAACAATGAAAGGGGGCAACTAAAGTCAAGCTGTGTCAACGGGTGTGGAGAACTGGGGCCAGTTTATTTGTACTGGCATCCAGTGGCAAGACGGTCCAATAGGAATCACACAAGTCGTAGTTTGCCTGCATAACTAAATAGTGTTACATCAGGATTTTAATCACTGTATTGTATTAATAAATAGTTAAATATCAAACTAATAATAGTGAAACTGAATTTTGTTAAGATAACTGACCATAACTACACCAAAGAGCATAGATGGTTTTGAATTTGGACCTTTATGATTAATAACTGCAGTGACAAAATGACCCCCCCCTAAGTGTGTCTAGTGTGTGTTATCTGTGCGACTGAATTGTGTGTTTGTTGTGTTGTCTGTTGTCTCGGAAGCATCTGTGTGTTTGTGCAATCAGGAGTGTGTTTCAGTAAAGACTTGTATAGTGTTTGTGTGCTTGGTAAAGAGTGTCCGTCCCCCACACATGGGGCCCTGCACTGCTCCACTGCTGCACGTTTTCTCTGCACCTCAACTGCTTCTTTAGTTACGACGCTTGAGTACATGTTTTTAGTTGCACTTCACCACTGGTTAATGCGACTATATCATTTCCTCTAAGCACACGACTTTCAGCCGGTGTTTTGCATCACCTGAAAGCCTCCTCAATCACATGCTGTGTGTGTGTGTGTGTGTGTTTTTCAGACAGAAGTTTCCACTGTGTAGGTGGATGCGTGGGTGGCAGGTGGAGAATGGGTTTCCTCTGAGGTTGGCATCCCCGAACACAGAAAAGGACTTCCCCCCTTCTCTGCAATTATACACACACACACACAAAACCTTTGTTTTTCTGTCTGATGTGCATGTTTGAGTTAATGTAATTGTTGCGACCCAGGAAAATACAAGAATCTGTTGTTCAGTTGTCAGTGCTCACCTGTACGCCGTACTCCCACTTGTTGTCGAATCCTCTTATGTGAGTTGATCTCAATGAGATTCCAAGCAGCTGGTTTTGAAAACGTGATTTATTCTTCTTTGGTTTCTTTTGTCGTCTCATACACACTCCATAAAAGACATGCCTACAGCGGTTTCACATATTGTTCAGACCCATTCACTTTGTGTTGTGGATTTCATTTTAAAGGCATAAAACATTCAACTTTTGAGTTTTAATATATTTGCAAGAATTTCTAAAAGCATAGCTTCACTTTGGCATTATTGAATGTAGACAGATGACAGCTTTATTCATTTAAAATGTAGTGTGCAACACAAAGTGAAAGAGTCGGAATACTTTTCTGAACCCACCACACAACGGTACCTCAGCACCCTGAGTTCACTCTGAGGTTATAGAGCTAATCCACATGGGGGAGGCAAAGCTGATGTGATGCTGGAGCAGAGCATTTAAACGTGGCCACCATGTGTGGAGCGTATACATTATCTGTTCTTCAACTGTGCAAAAAGCTGAGTGATTCTTTGTGCCAGATTCATTTTTATTTGTTCACACAGGCAGTAAGAGAGGTTTGGACTGCACTTTTTCATGTGCCAGACCGGTATCATTTTGCCCCTAGCATTGTCATGCATGATGCTTGTGATGATAGTGTGTGATGCACTGTCCCATTAGTGGTTATATGTTGTTTCCAGCCTGATGTGGGACTGATGTCTTTGTCACATGCATATTAATTGTTAACGGTCTCAAAATAACTAGACACCTTACATCATACTCTCCCTTTTTAGCCAACTCATACGAGGAGTTTTATATTTGATTTAAAATCGCCTAACGAAGCCCCTTTTGCTCGTTTAAACAAAGACGCTGTTGAACTCCAGCACAGCACTACTGATCTCAGCAATGAGAAGGGATCTCACACGTACAGATGAGACACCTGCGTCGCTGGTTTACACTAGATTCACTCGCTGATAAACTTTTGTCATACTGCAGCCAGGTGCATAATGCCACTGTGTTTGTGTGTGTGTGCATGTGTGTTACCACATCACTCACACACACTTCTCTGTGGGAAGACAAACACTTTACGAAACACGAGACACTCCTGAGGAAGCACAGATGAAAAGGACACATGTAGACACTTCCACACACACAACAACACTGTATGTTCTTTCATGAAATCTTATTTCTTTTTCTGAATTTTTTTCTTGATTCAGTGTTTTATAGTGTTTCAGCTGTGTTTACTCCAAATCTATTGTCGTGACGGTCAGAAAGCAAACAACACTGTTTAATGTGTTTCCACTACATAACAGTGCAAGACAATCGTCATAGCGATGTCTGTGTTTACATACTCGAAGTATTCCCTCGTGGGTAACTGGATCAATGAAACCTGGACACTCAGGCTGCCGTTCTAAGAACGTGGCCAGGCTGAGCCTTGTATTGAACAGGTTACAGTTGTGTGGAAACATGTTGATGCTTTCAGGTTTTTGCTCACTGATAGAAACTGTTCCCTTGCAAAAGAAAGTGGTCTTTGCATATACAGTATGTGTTGCCATATAAACAGATGCGTGACCTCTGCAGCTCTAAAGCAGCAGTCTAACAGTTGTCCACTGTTTCACACACACTTCTCTGTTTGTTCCAGGTTCAGTTCAGAAGAATGGGCAACACCTTGCCTAAATGATGCTTTCTCCTTTTCCTTCAGTTGTTGTAAGTCAGAGGGCTGGAACCAGGTGGTGGTGGTAGAGCACCAGGTTTACCTGAAACTGATGCCTCCTCCAGACACAGCTGTTGTTACCATCAATTAGCATCAGACTCAAACACAACCATAACAAGCTTGCACAGCTTTTTTTTAGGGTGTGCAATTCAAACTGCACACCCTACATGTTGTTCATTTTGTACATGCAAGATTTGGAATACAGTAGTCCTGTTTCAAGTCAAGCTGCTCCTTAATTTGATGTACTTTACTTTATACTCTGAATTTGTTTTTGCACACTTATGCCTAAACAGCCTGTAGACCTCTAGCCTTGTTCAGGACTCTCATCACTGCACTGGGGACCTTCATGAAAGGGAAAAGTTCAGGGAAGTGGTTGTGTACTGCTCTTTACTGGTCGTGGGCGGGTTAAGCAGATACGCACTTGCGAAGCAAACCAGTTGGTCCTAGAACAAGTGACACCAAGGTGAAATTTGTGCCTTATCCGAATTGATTTGCTTTTACAAGAGAAATGACTTCAAGGATGAAAACTAACTGGTTGGTTTTGCAAATGTGCATTTGGTTAACGTCCCTACATCTCTTAAAGAGCAGTGCACAGAGCTTTTCTATGTCTACTGTGCAGTGGTGTGACAATTCCTAATGTGGCTAGTAGACTGTAAATAAAGAGGTACAAGGTGGTAGTACTCTGACCCAATGTTTGTGGCTTTCTGGAAATGTCATCAAATCAAAATAAATCTGTGTAAGATTCCATATTTTCCTCATAAGCTCAGTAAGTAATTTTCTTAGAAAAGTGAGGGAGTGAGTGAAGGTGTGTGTCATCAGATGTGCCTGAGTGTTTGTGTAGTGTTTGCTTTACTGAAATAATCGTTTGTGTGTTTTTGAGAGTGGATTGTACATGTGTACATTTATGTTGCTGTAAGTTGTCACTGAAGTTGACATAAAGAAAACCACACACTTTTTCACACCTTTAAGACCCTAACCTTTCCAGTCTTTGTTGTCCCCCCCGTGTAAGAAGGGAAATGGAAATCAGATGATTATAGAGATGAGGTGACATAGAGAAGAGTGAATGGAAAAAAAAGAAAAGGATGAACAGCGAACCTGGCTGGGGGGCTGGGGAAGGGGGCCAGGCTTGTGCTTTGAAACTGCCACAATGTGAAACAGGATCTGTGCTTACATATTAAAACCTCTGTGTGCAAAAAACCTTACATGAAAAACAAACAAGCTTAAAAAAGAAACAAAAGTTTAAGGTGTGCTCCTTTGTTGCGGCAGATTTTTGTCTCACCTTCTGTTTTATGTTCACCTCAAGACATCTGAGTTTACCTAAACATACCTGCAAGAAATGCTGCTTCACAGATTAATGGTAACTGAACACAACCCTTTTAAACACATGCTCTACAGAATATAAATTTGCCAACATGTTCACCATGTCAACTTAAAAGTGAAATGTTAATGTTGTGTTTATAGCTTATTTCTGCTGCCCCCGACTGGCCAAAAATATCAATTATTACAGGTTTAACAGCTGAAAAAACTAATCTCCTCTTTACACATTTATTGGTGCAGTCTGATGCATGAATGCTGTCTTGTGTCTTTGCATTACCTTAAACATTTTGACCTCTGACCCCCTGCTGCGATCATTATTTAGCACAGTGTGTGTTTCTGCATGCAGACTCTGGTTCATTTTTCTTTGGCTGCTGAGCACTTTAACAAAGATCCGTCTTTGTGTGTGGGCAGGCAGGTGTGTGTCACGTCATGTGTATTTTATATTTTGTATGTGTCCACCTCAGTGATAGTTAGGTATTTTTGATTGTGTGTGCCACTGTGCTCTGCTTTTTTTTAATGTATATTTTTTGTGTTACTTTGGTTTTGTAGAATATTGTGATTGTGTGTGAAACCAGTTTTCCATTCATCTTCTGTCTCTCAGGCTTGCAGAGGAAACCCTGAGTTCTCATTTTGAGTCAGCTCACTGTTCGCTATGGAAACTTCACACACATACACAATTACACACAGCCATGCAACATGATGGAACATGAGGTCAACATGTGTGCATCTGTCACATTTGTTGGCACTAAAAACATAGCTCTAAATATAGAAAACAGCAGCAACAACAACAAAAATGTGCCACATTTAGTGCTGTTGCCCGTGGAGCTGAGGTTGCCTCCATTGTACAATGGTTTTACACAGAAGTGCACAATTTGTTTTCTTTGGTCTAAACCTGAGATCAAAGATTTTTTTATTGTCAGTTCAGTCTATATGTGCAGGACACCCATACCATTTACGAAGCTAAAATAGAATAAAAGTAGAATAAACACAGAATAAATAGAATATGAAAACTGAATTTAAGTACTAAGGATAAACTAAATAGTACAACCTAACAGGCTATGATGAAACTCAAAGCCATGTGCACACAGTGACAGTAGTGTAAATAATAACCAGAAGATTGTCAGATGGTCAACATCAGCGGGGGCGTTGGCAATGGGATGCATAATATCTAATGAAATGTACATGGGCAGCAGTGCAAATGACCAACAGCAGCAGATATGATGTAAAAAAAAAACAGTCATCTGCAGATTCACATATAATATGAAAAAAGGGGGCATGCACTGAGTTTGTGCAAACAGCAGGGGTAGTCTTTTTTATTTCTTTTTATGGAAGCCTTCTTACTTGTTTGTCCTTGGATCCTTCCTGTTTGCAAGTAAAAACAAAGCTATGATGGAAACAAATCTTACATTTAAAACTTTCCTTCAGCTTCTTCAGCTTGATGGATGTTTTGTGTCTTATTTTGGAATTGGCGAATGTTCTTGGAGCGGACTATTTTTTCTGTTCACCATTTCAAGCATTTGAATTACACTGTCGCTTGCTGACATAAAGTGAGTCAGAACTATGAAAGGCAGGAGTGAAACAAGCTATTGCTGCTTTATTTCAAATACAACATAAACATCTGTGCCTGTTTCTTCATGACTAATTTGTCCTACCGAGTGTTTCTGACTCATCAGATGAGTGGTCAGTTTTCACATATTGCTCACTCTGGTAGGAGGTGGACATAGGTCATAGTAGATGTTTGCTCTTGTTTGATAACATCTTTTAGACCAGTTTATACCAGTGTGCAGCTCAACTGCTGTGAATCTCTGATCTGACATTCATTCCACGTGAAAGCAGCCCACAAACACCATGCACATGTTCACTCCATCCATCTTCTATGCATTACTGGCAAAAGATAACGTCAGACACGTTGACTATAGTGCAGAACCACGCACGTTGAAGCTACAGATGAAGAGATCATGGTTGATCATTTCATTCCAAACTCAAACTCTTTTTCCAGGGGAGCTTGCACTGTATTTTTTTTAGACATTGTTTTCAACCATGCCTGCCTCCTTTTACCCATAATCTTGTGCAGTGTGTTTTGGTTTCCTTTGCTCACTAACTTACACAATAAATGCACTGACAATTTTGACTCCCTCAGATAATTTAACAGTATTGGGAGTAATATTACAGCAGTTATGTCGACTTGGTGTGGTTCTTTATGTGGGACTAAAACCCCATCAGCCCCTCGACAGGGGGAAACACCGAGTGCACATTCTACAGTTTTTACTTCTTTCATCTAGATATCTGCATCCTGCCTCCTAAATACCATGTGTTGGGTTTTTAAGGGGTTTGTGGTGGGTTGTATTTCTATATGTTAGGTATGTGTGTGTGGGGGGGTTGTGCTTCATGAGACTGGAGAAACAGAGCAAGAGCAATGGAGGGGTTCATGTTTGGTTTTAATGAAATGCAGGGCAGAATTCAATGTTTCAGGTGAGAAAATGTCACAAGGTCATGTTGCCTACTCCTCCCTCTGTGTACATCCACCAAATTCTGACATTTCATTTAACATTCTCATTATTGCAACATTTCCTTTTGCAGCATATTACGTAAAACCTGCAGGCGTCATGGTTTTCGGTTGTGTTTCGGTCTATAAACGTGAAGCTGTTGCCCCATGCAAATTCCATTTATTGTACACCAACAATTTTCGCATGTAAATCACCCAGTGCCAAAATCTGTATATGAAGTAAAAAGAAATATGAAATTTGTTCACGTTCATTTGAATGTGTAGAAGAACAGGTTGACTGAGTGCGGCTGCTCTTTATTCTCCTTGCATTACTTTGTTTTCTGTTTCTATGCTAACATGCTCAAGCTTTCAGAGTATTTGAGACTAACTACAATGTGAACAATCACATGTAAAGCCAGTAATGTATATACCTGTTCAGAACGGCCACAACTGAACATGGGGCCTGCACTTATAGCCTCTCCAGGCTGCATCATACATCACTCCACAGTCTCCTGTCCTTGTAGTCAAGACATGACAAATCATGCAAATGAAGATAATGTGCACACTTTTCAGACTCTTCAAAGGAGCATGTTTCACTCATATACAGCTGGAAGAAGAACAAATAAAGAGAACTTGAGAGTTCCAACAGTACTTACCTCTGCACAGTGACTGTGTCTGGAAAGTTACAAAAATTGTTGTATGCACCACCTAGATTGTGCGATTGCAGAGAGTTTTGGGTGCTGTTTTACTAACTAAATTTATTGTTTAGCACAAACAAAAATCTTGGGATTAATAGAAAAATAAGTTTAGAACATATACTGTACAAACTCGGTGATTTTTCTCCAATTAGTGGGTCAGATGTGATAAAGTCAAAAACAAAAGTGTTAGTGCACCTCACAATGTTTTTTTCCACTCCTTGCTTTGACCTCATGTGAAGGTTAAAATTAACACACACACACAAACACTATAAAAACCATGTATTAGAGCAACCATGTCTTCATATGTTTATATTTCCATTTCCTCTCTTCGCTCTGAGCTGTTGAGGTGTCTCACCAACCACGTGTTTCTCTTTTCCAGTGACCAAACTGACTTTCTACTCACAGTTCGTTGTGTTTCTTTGCCACACCACTGTCACTTTGAAAATATGCATGAGCACTGTCCACTCCATGAACAATCTAATCTAACCGTGACTCAAACTATGCTTAGATCATCCCGTTTGTTTCCGTGCTGTTTCGATGCAGTATGTTTTTGAGATGGAAAACTCTCTAAAAGCACTGGGTACCACTGGGCTGTCTGTGATTGTTATTTTGATGTAGATGCAGCATGTGCTGTACAGTGTATTAAAGTCAGTGTCCAGCTGGCCATCTGTCTTTGTGGTGTGTTCAAGAGAAAAGTCTAATCTAAAGCTTGAGGTGTGATGTGTCAGGACCTGAAAGACAAACGGTGTGCTGAATGGATTCCAACCCGACAACAGTACAGTCAAGTATTTAATTATCACAATGCCTGACATAAGGTATGTCTGTGTCAGTGTTTGTGTTTCTGTCACTACTGTTTGATCACAGCAAAGTGAGAACAACTATACTACCAGACTTCTCTAACTGCTTTACAATGAAGAGCGTGCACACACATGAATGCAACCATGTGTTTCAGTCAGTGCAACATCTTGTTTCACATTAAAGCACCAAATGGAGGTAAATAAATGTTCCAGCCACTGTTTGATAAAAGTCAAGGGATGAGACTGTTGGTGTGATAGGAAATAAAAGCCAGAATGAAACACACCGGCAAACACAGAGAGATTAACTGGACTTTTGGATTCAGTTTGCTAACACAAACACTGTTTCATACATGTAAATAAGCCTCATTCAGGTCTGTGCAGCGGGTTGGTTTCAAATCAGCAAACAAAAGCAATGTAGTGTGATGTGAGTATTTCAGACGAGTTGAATCGCCGTCCATTTCTAACTGACATGGAAGATGTGTATTTACATGTTGCAAGACCTGACAACGAACAGTAACTACACCGCAGATGGAATTTGGGTAACACAAGACATATAATAATGTGCTTCAATCAACAATAAAATCTGATAGTTTTATGACACTGACCTTTGACCTATAACATCCACAGCTCCCCCAACCCCTTCCTTCTTATCACTCCCCTCCTCCCCCCATTCTATTAGCATCCCCATCCACCCTAGTGCCCTAATAAAATTTAAATGGTCGAAACTAATGGTTTTTTATCCCCACCCCCCTGTGGATTTGGTGAACCATTACACCCCCAGTTGAAACTAAATAGAGGATGTGACCAGTCACTGTTCATTGCTTTTAGATTAACACTTCAATGCATACTTTTGTTTATTCAGTACAATGACTTTTTGCATTCATGCTTGCATGTGATATCTTGTCTATGATCAAATGCAGACTTTATGGAAGTACTTGTTCATAATCACCCACTTATAATTAAGACCAGGAAAAATGGAGGCAAAGACATTTCTGATGTCCCTGCATGAGACCCAGATCAGAACCAAAAAAAACTAAACTAAATATTTTTTGCCACAGAGTGAGGACAGTTGTCAAAAGTGAGGACATTTAGGTTTAGGTTAGGCTTAGGGGAAGGGTGAGGTGTAGGCATTTAGTTTTGATGGTTATTGTTAGTGTTAGGGACTAGAGAATGCATTTTGTCAATGAGTGTGTGTGACACATAGTTGTGACCTCTCTCAGCATGGTGTTAGGTCTTCAGAGTCACAGTGCTATTGTGTCCTGACCTCTCACATTACAACCAGTCAATATTATAGACACACACACACACACACACACAGATTATTGGTCCAGGTGGTCAGTGCGTATTGTCTTGTTGGGGGAGGACAGGGTCATGCTTCACTGCATGGGAACCAATTGGCTTTCCTTTAGCACTTAATGACCACTAGTCAATACCTGTGCAACACATGCACACACTTGCACCAACACACTATTTTTAATGCAAATTCAATTAACTGCCAATTAAACCAATTAAATTTGGGTAAAATCATTTTAATTAAGGCTGCATCCAACTATTGGTCTGTAAGATGTGAGAAATTAAAATATTTCAGATTCCAAGTTTCAAGCTGCAGAAACCACCAGTCCAAAATTTATTTTCATAGAAGACAAACAAACCCAGACAAGTTGGAACCAGATTTTTTTTAGGGTGTTCTTGTTTTAAAAGGCCTTAAAACAGTTGATTATTAAAACAGTCATCACCTAATTTAATTATAATTTCAGCTTTAGTATGTATGTTGCTTGACAAAGTGAAGTCTGTGGAGTGTGCTTCTATGACGCCACTAATCAAATGTTTAATTTTGAGTTTGGACAGGATCAGTTGGTGAAGACACAGTACACTGATGGTACCTTAATGTGGGAACTCGGTGTCTTTATCACCAAAACAGTACAGTGTGCATTTATTTGTGTGAATGAATCTGTGTATATTAGTGCAGTCGTATCCAGACACCACTGTCTTACTAGTATTAACTGGATCGCTTTCTCACTGTTGTTTCACTCTTTCAGTAAACAGGGTGTTCAGCAGCTTGACCCACCCATTTTTAACACTTGATTGACTTTCACAACTGGGTCAATAGGCTATAATGAACCTCCCCTGAGGCGGCACGGGCATGTTGATGATGAATTTAGATCATATCTTACACATTTACACATTGCAGTGACAATAATTGCAACAGCTGAGAAACTTTGGTTTGTTATTACCAGCATTGTTACCCATGGGGCAGCTGTGGCTCAGGAGGAAGAGTGGTTGTTCCCCAACAGGACGGTTGGTGGGTCAGTCCCCAGTCCATGTGTTGAGGTGTCCTTGAACAAGATGCTGAACCCCAAGTTGCTCCCGATGGCAGAAGTGTGTGTGTGTGTGTGAGTTGGTACCGCAGAATGCAGATGCTACCTTGGTTCTATACAGGAGACAAATTCCGTGTGTGTAACATACTTGGTCAATGAAAGTGGTTGTCATTTGATTTGATTTGATTTGATTTATTCTTTCAAACATGTAACAACAGTCAATATGTCAACACACATAATTCCACACATATCCACAAGTATATTATCAATTTGCTTATACCTAGTACATGCTTGAACGGAGTAGGAAGAAGTTAGACTTATCTAGTCCTACCCCC
>NW_018127932.1:2068721-2084644 GCF_001952655.1 Monopterus albus | reverse complement strand
CTCATCTGCCGTTGCAGATATCAGTATTGCTGCAAGTTTCTACAGACATGAGAGGGTCTAGCGGCCCCCTCGTGCTCTCCTTGTCTTGGCGTGCTGGTCTTGGGTCCAAAATCCTGGTTCCGTGGTCGGGTCACCAGTTTATCGTATTGCAGAAATGCGATTTCTCCTCTGTCCTTAGCCTCTCTTAACAGTGGCATCAACGCTTTTCTTCTCTTCCTCACAGCCTCGGGGTAATCTTCGTTGATGTAAATCTTGGTTCCCTTAACCTTCTTGGCTTGTTGCAGAATGTTAATCTTGTCTTTCTCATTCTTCAACTTAACCATCATTCCCCTTGGACCCCGTTCGGTCAATTTCCCCACTCTGTAAACCCGTTTCATCTCTATTTCTTGATGAATTTGTAGTTTGTCCTTAAAATCTCCTTCACCTTAGACTCCGCTTCCGTCCAGCTTTCTCCAGCTGACTCTTTTATTCCCTCAAAGATCAGGTTTTTTTGCTTGAACTGCGCTTCCAGTTGCTCCATTTTACACGCAATAGTTATTAGACTCTCTCGGGTTTTGTCGATGTCCCGAAAAGTGTCTTTGGCAGTTTTTTCATGCCTCCCCACGTCCATTTTAATCGTGTTCACTTCTCGCTGGGTGAACTGCAAACTCGTTTTTATCTCCTGCATTTCTTTGGTCAAGTCGTCGAATCTCTTATTTGTCTCCATAATTAGTTTCACAAAGCCTTGGAAACTCTCATTCAGTTGGCACATCAGCGCAGTGTGCATAATCTTCTGTTGATTCATCATCTCAGCTACTTGTGCCGCTAAAAAAGAATCTTCTTCCGCCTTAACATCCTCGTTCACTTCGGATTTATTAGCTCTTTTTCCTTTTGGAGGCATTTTAGTAGTTGTAGAATTTGTTCAAAACCTTGACAATGTGGAAGATGTGAAAAATCGCAGAACAGACAAGAGAAGCAATAAAGACATCTGCTCTCGCTTGCAACCCGGAAGCAACATGCATCATCATTTTTAAACACAGAGGGCATAGATGTCAACATCTCATTGTAATAAGGGGCTAATGTTTATGGGAGTGGACTGCACATATATGTGTAAAAACAAATTATAGGAACAAGCTGAGAAGGATTTGTACTTCTCACCTGCAATTATTTTGTCATCATGACACAAGTAACCTTATTTGCTCAAGCTCACAAAAGTCAAACTTACATTTCTAATGGCTCTATTGTGTTTAATGGCGTCTGCTGTAGTGAGTAATCACCCTTAAATTCCCTCAAGGCTGCTGAATAATAATAACCTCAGCCCGGGTATAAACAAAACAAAAGAAATAATAATAGACTTCAGGAAGAAGAGTATTTCACACACAGAACAATATTTTGCAACAGATTTTTCCCTGCCACAGTAAGACTGATGGCAAATGCAAGATGTGAAAATTCCGTGCAGTAACCCCTCACTACCCTACTAAGTAGAAGACCATATACAATTCACCATGTGCAATAATTGAAACTCCCCATTTTACCTGCTACCTTATTCCTGTGTCCACAATTTTATTAACTATTTTGTATTCTTGGGTGTTCTTGTATTTTGTATTCTTGGGTGATCTTACATTTAGACTAGGTGTTCGTTCTTTTGGCTTTAAACTCTTTACTTGACTCCAGGAGAGCCCTGCACAAAAATTTCTATATGCCTAGACTGTCTGTTTATGCATAAATGGTGAATATCCGTCCATCCATCCATCCATTTTCCTCCGCTTATCCGGGACCGGGTCGCGGGGGCAGCAGTCTAAGCAAAGATGCCCAGACTTCCCTCTCTCCAGACACTTCCTCCAGCTCCTCCGGGAAAATGCAGAGGCATTCCCAGGCCAGCCGAGAGACATAGTCCCTCCAGCGTGTCCTGGGTCTTCCCCGGGGCCTCCTCCCAGTGGGACATGCCCGGAACACCTCCTCTACTCTGAGCTCCTCCCGGGTGACCGAGCTCCTCACCCTATCTCTAAGGGTGCGCCCGGCCGCCCTGCGGAGAAAGCTCATTTTGGCCGCCTGTATCCGGGATCTTGCCCTTTCGGTCATGACCCAAAGTTCATGACCATAGGTGAGAGTCGGAACGTAGATTGACCAGTAAATCGAGAGCTTCGCCTTATGGCTCAGCTCCTTCTTCACCACGACAGGCCGGTACATCGACCGCATTATTGCAGAAGCTGCACCGATCCGCCTATCAATCTCCCGTTCCATCCTTCCCTCACTCGTGAACAAGACCCCGAGATACTTGAACTCCTCCACTTGGTGGAAATGGTGAATAAAAATCTTGAATCTTATGTTTCAATGTTCCAGTGTTGCAGGCTCCAACAATCACTGGACTGTTTAAGCAAGTTTGCAGAAAAGAGCACAGGTGACCACGAATGTCATTTTAAAGTGATAAAGTTGTGTAAATGAGCATGTATAAAATCAACCATGCAGAAAACCCCTCAGCTGAAATGGTAGTCCATGAGACTGATAACATGACAAAGGTCCAGACTCAAAAGCATGATCCATGCATCTCAGTCACGGGAACCACCTCCTGTTAATGGCAAACTGTGAGACTTAATCTACTGGCATGTTTGTTTTACCTGGCTCAGATATGCTGGACTGGCACAGGCTATAGATCCAGCTGGCACAGACAACACTGTCCACACAAAAATCAACCTAATATGAACCCTTTCCTTTATCTACTCAATTTATTGTTTTTCTTTGTAGCTGTAAATGTTTTTATTGCATGTATATGAGCATAAGCTTTAAATTTTATCATGATTTGTCAATTTACAAGACTGCAAAACAAGAGAGAGGAAACAGTAAGTAAAAGATGAAACCAGAAACAGAAAACACAGGTTAACATTAACCAAGGTACTTAGAGTCATTCACACACATTTTCCCACACTATGAGGAATTGTATTGATTGAAGAGTATTGATAACATGTAAATTGTATTGACTGGCTCACCCTTTTGTCTGTCTGTATTGATCTGTGTGTGTGTTTGAGTATAAATATGTGTGTGTGTGTGTTCCTGTACTTGCTATATAGTGAGAACCAAAATAATAAATAGTTTGAAACTTAAGCACAGCGGTGGCCTGCAGTGAAGACAGACACAGACATGACGTTAAAGACATAAAGAGTTTAACAACAGATGCATTTTTATTGAAATATTTCCTGTCATGAGATGCTACCTCTGCTTATGCTTGTTTATGTAAGGGGTCGTGTGACCGACAGGGGGAGGAAGAGAATAGCGAAACCAGCAGAGAGAGGCTTCACTCCGCCCCTTAGGAGGAGGAGCGCCCATATCACTCCAAGCTTAGCAAACTCAATTCTCAGACACTGGGCGAAAGGAAACTCAACGTAGCTTTAGACAAAAGAGCAGGCTAGAGTTTGTTTACGTCCTCTGCTGCACTTTCCACTCGGACAGGTCGGATTATTCAGCCATTCCTGGCGGAGGAACGCCAGCAGCAACTTGGGATTTATTTCACTTTTGACTTTTGTTTAACTTCTTTACTTTTTTTAACATTTGGAAGTTAATGCGCTTCTCAGTGTGGACCTGTGGATCATATTTGGACTCACGCTGATATTTTTTAAATATATTTTTTAAATTGCAGCCAACTTGTCATCGACTTATTTTCGGAGCCGACGTTGATGTCTCACCGCTGACATGCACCTATCTAGGTGAGTTGGGGAGCTGGGACAGAAGGAGCAGAGATGTGCGATGTTTTCTTTATACATTTGGGCCGACCGGCATGTCATCTGTCACGCTGCTTAGAGCCACAGTTATAGCTCCTGTTTAGCGGCAATGTTTTAAACATAGAGGAAGTAAACATGTTATTTTCTTTAACATTGTAGTTTATTGTACTGTGGAATATGACTTACATTGGAGATCCATGCGTAAAACGTGACTTAAAACCGAATTCGGTTGATTGTACGTCGTATTTTCATGCAGCAGCTTGTTCCCGAAATGCTCCAATCTGAGTTTAAAACGACCCTTTACTACTTTGTGGAGGCTTCTTGTCGATAGGGATTTAGAAGGATGCCACTATACAGTGATCCTATGATGTTTGGCAGCGCAGCGCACCGGGTTCAGTTCCTTATATTAACCATTAGTCGAGCGCAGACGACATTTTGCCCGGTATTAAGGCTGTCTGTATTGGCTCTAAATAATAAATTGTGTATGTCAGGGCTGGTCACTTTGTCTCCAGGGTTCCAGAAGGTTAGCTTAACTTTATTTGCTGAATAGAGTGCGTGGAGCTTTTGTCAGGCAATAATCACTAATGTGAAGATTTATAATCCAGTATGAAACTTCATTTCTAACAAAAGAACTGATATTTACTAATATTTCATAAGATAACTGATTATCTGTGAGTGGGGTCACGGAGTTCATAGACCAGATTAGATTTGATGTATCACTTTATTTCAGGTTATGAGTTATCCGAGATCTGTCAGACCCATTCAATTAGTTCACCTGTAGCTTTGCCAGCACGACGACCTATGATAATAGGCAATTACTGGACTGTAATTGTCGGATTTAGCCACTTTATTAACAGTTTACAAGGCTAAATATGTGCGCGTCCTGCGGGAGGCGCACATGGACCACTGTGCCGTTGAAGATGAAAGATACAGAAAGCATAATCAACGAGGCGCACACTGTCCATGTGACAGCTGCAAAATTATATTGACATCTTTGTCTTAATGGTAAAGTGAAACCTTATCGTGTAATATCACTTGTTCTGGTGAGATCTGACTGTTCTTTCGTCGCCCACGGAGACAGAAACTACAGCTTACCTCTTCATGCTCATACAGTGACTGTGCAGTTGTGCTGCTGGACGGATCTCATTAAACATTCACGGCACTGACACCTGATCAAATGCCGTGCGTACTCTTTTTCTGGCGCTGTTGTAGGAGATTTTCTTTCCATCCCTTCGGCTACCTTTCCCTCTAGGTTGGGTGGGCGCCGGTACAAGTTGGTGTCTTTTCTCTAGGTGCTGCCTGACACGCGTATTAACTATCTTCGTAGCACCAAGATCGGCAAGGGGAACGTTTATATTCCCGCACGGCTGAAGGACAGCCGCCGGGTCCAGTTCAAGTACAGCTGTTGTCACTGCTCCTCTGTGCGTAAAAATGTCTAAAAGTGATGACCATTTACATCCAAGGTGCGTAAAATGTGTTTGCCCGAAGACTTAGTGCTAGTCGGTTTAATTTTAGGTAATGTTGGTACAGAAGTAGGTCATTGTCGCTGGGAATCGGTGCGCTGAGGAAGCTGTAGTTTATTCTGGGAAAAGCGCTGCAAGAAAGTCTTTTATTAGACTGTGGTCGTTTTAAAACGCAAAATGAGAAAGCTGAAACGTCTTTGTCAATCGGTGTTTTAAATAAAATCACAAAATCAATATTGCACAGTTTTACCTTGATTCAACAAAGCCCTTTGCATTTGCTAATAAGAAGAAATTAAAGATTCTTTTTGTTAATTTACTTGGAAATAGGATTTTCAGACTGATGTCTTTTATGCTGTTTATATGTGACGCAGTTGAAGTTATTACTCCAGCCGCTTCCTTCATGCCAGATTGTTTTCCCCACAAGCCAAATAAAGATCTGCTGCAATCAGCAACTTTCTGTTAAACAATGGAGGCGCACCGGGCGGCCAGTTGGACAGGAAACCTGGGCTACCGCCCGAACAGGAACACATTCACTGCACACAAACTAGTCAAACACTCACTACACAGCTTTAAACGCCTGTGTGGGTGTCCGCTGCAGTGAGAAGTGGGATAGAATACGGATAAGTTTCACAAAAGATATCGGCCAGTTTATTTGGCACGTCCGCTCTTATTAAACATCAATGTGCGCGTCACCGGGATGGCCTGTGAAATTAATCAGATTTAAAATCCAGAAAGAAACCGTATCTACGAGTTCCAGTCCCGACGCAGCAGCGCGCTACTAGATATCCAGCTCCAGGCGCAGCGGAGACGCGAGTCTCTAAGCTGTTGGGGGAGAGGGATGAGAACCCAGGCTGACGGTGCCGCTCTGTTCACCCAACAGACCACCAAACCGCTCCGATGGCTCGACCGCAGTAACAGCAACAGAGGAGAGCGGAGATCCACCATCTGTCGGTGCCGCTGGAACCTCGGCGCAAAGCTCCCGTTCGAACGGCGGCAGCGAGCGGAGCTTTGGCCACCCCGGCTCGGCCGGAGGAGGAGAGCCGGTCTCGCCTTCCCGGTGCAGAACCAAAGCCATCGCTCCTCTCGACAGCCTAAGCGTGTTTCACACAAGGTCTATATTCCACCTCCCTCGCCGGTCCTCCAGTGGATATTTCTCCAACGACAGCGACTCTGTGCCGAGCTCCCCGCTCTCCCCGAGGCCAGTGACGGCTGACAAAGTCACGCAGACTCCGAGTCCCAGCAGCCAGGTGATGAACCACGCCCTGCAGTGCATGGCTGAGGCGCACGGCGGTCGACCGGGGACGCACCGGCAAGATGGTGAGCAGATACTTTGTATCCATAACCGATGATTAACCGTCAAAACTGAATACAAGTAGGTAAAATAGGTTTAATTTCTCATTATGAAGTCTTTTGCCAAGTAATGAAGTGACAAATAAGGCTGAAAATAAACCGATATAGAGGCCATTGAGTATATTTATATATATAAGCTTTAATTTAAATACAAATCAGATATTTTCCTAAAGAAAAACTATAAAACCAACATTTTCCATTGTTGCAATGTTTTCTCTGTTGCTCATACAGTCAGTGACCTCTGCTATCCTCAACAATCAATTATACTTGAAGAAACTAATAAGTTAAGCTTTTGATCAAGCCTGAAATCATTTTCCCACTACTAATTTTGTTCTTCTAGTATTGGTTGTAAACAGGCTGTAAACTGAGTGTACACAGTGAGACAGAGGCTGGTGTCTGTCCTGAACCAGCCAATAAAAGCTGCTCTGCTGTTTTCACTGTGAAATTTAGCTGCTGCTTCTGTGTGGGTGTGCAGCAAAATATGAAACCAGATATGAGCTCAACGCAAGCTCCCTGAAACTTCCTTCATCAAACATTTGAGGGTTTGGGCTGCTGATGTTGTTAACTGTTATTGATAGCGTAAAGATGAACAAAAACATACTCAAGATGGTTTTGTCCTCCCATTTTATTCTGCTAGAGCTTACTCATGAGGCAACACAGAGTCTTCCCCTCTTCTCTTAGCATGTTACTACATCCTCAGATGAATAATCCAGGCTCACATTCTAGTTCACTGACTAATACCCAGCACTTCTTGCTCCACTGGCCCTGATAGGAAGTCCAGCAAAATTCAGGCTCAAACCTGCAGCTCTGGAACTCACTATCATGACTCTGCAGTGCTGCCAAACCGATTTCTGCTGATTCCCATCTTTTCATTCTACTGCAGTATTACCCTACTTCCTACTAAGTAACATCCATCACCAGTGAGTGTGTAAATTCTTCCCAGACCCCACAGGATGCAATGAAACCAAACACACAAGCCCAATCTCATAGGAAAATCATAACTTGTGTTCCCTGCATATTGGATAAAACATGTGAACAATGTGGGCTCCAGCCATTTTTTAAGAAAACAAGTGAAATCTTGACCAAAAACCATATTTTAACCTTAACTATTATATTAATGTTACCATGAACTCTGCATTAACCCTTAATAATTATATTCATCTTTAGTTTGTCAGGGCGTTTCGGTGTCTTTAAAACAAACACACAATGGCACATTATGTTGCGTTATCTCAACAACCTTGCTGCTTTGGATTCAAGTATTTGTTGTGCAGTGCAGCTGAATCAGATTTTTACAAGAAGGAAGCAGGTTTTTGACTTTTATCTAAAGTCACAGAGATACACCCAAGTGTGTGTAGTGCGGGTGTGTGTGCAGCAAAACAAAGCAACAGGAATGACACTGAGGGAAAACATTTTGGTATTTTCATTACTCCGACACCAAATGAATGTCAGATATGCAGAATGCATCTTGTTGTATATATTTTAAAGAGCAAAAAAAAACAAACAAACAACTCAACTCAACTCAACTCAACTTTATTTATATAGCGCTTTACCACAGCACAGCTGACCAAAGCACTTAACATATCATACAAATATAAAAACAACACATAAAAAACTATAAACAATAATATAAACACTAACACCACGGACAGAGTGTCATTCCTGATCAAACGCCAGTGAATAAAAATAGGTCTTCAAATAAGACTTAAAAGTGGGCAGTGAGGGGGCCTGCCTAATATAAAGCGGCAAGGCATTCCATAGGTTTGGACCTATCACAGCAAAGGCTCTGTCCCCCCTAGTTTTCCGCCTGGCCCTTGGTGCCTCCAGAAGAAGCTGATCTGCTGATCTGAGGCACCAACAAACAAACTATAAAATGTAAGATTTTCTTGGGGAAACAAAGTATTATACATGTTCTTGTTGTTGAAAACCTGCAGTTGAAATATTTGAAACACATTTAGTCATTAGAACTTTTGAAACAACATATGCAACCCTTCATACAGTTGTGTCAGAGTTTAAGGGACACAACCATCAGTGAGGAGGACGTGTGACACCCCGAGTTTCATGTGTCTGCAAGGTCCTTTGTTCTGGTAACATGTTGGGTTAAGCTGTATTAGTTGGAAGCTGCTGCTTTAGGGTGAATTTGACATGTACATCAGTGTCTGGCCAGAATAAACAACATATTTTACAAGACAGCTGCGACCGTTTGAGCTTCTCTCCTGAACCTGAGATTTGTTTCGTCACTCACCTTTTTTGATCTTAGCTTATTTCATGACATAGGTGCTGCTCCCAAAGGTGAAGAGAAAATATCATGCTCTCGAGTTCAATGTACTTTTATCATTGCATCTTAATCTCAATTTGAAAAGTGTATTCCCCATGGTTCAGCCTCACATATTTAGTTTATCTCAACTTCAGGGTCCTGAATAAAACATATAATCAAGTTCTGTAGATCTGAATTTGTACTGATGGAGCAGCCAAGGTGTTTTTTTGGACTTTGTTCATTTCTCACAGCACTGATCCTGTTTATGTTTCTGCTGTTTATTTAGATACAAATCCAGAACAAGACACACAACTCTGTTACCTCCAGCAGCAGTGATTTAAAATAGAGCTCTGGTGGACTTGTCAAACACAACTTAGATGGGATGCTGTTGGCTAAACATGCTTGTGCTATTGCTTGATAACAAACAAAACTAGTATGGCTAAATAAATAAATAAATAAAACTCACACAGAGCTAACAGAGTGAATCCCCTCACAGTGTTGGTGCAGTGGCTGCCAAATATATCCACTATGTGGTGACTGATAAGCTTTTATTTGTTTTTTCTGGGATTCTTCAAATTGAGCATTTTAGTTTCACATGCATAAACACACAACACTGCAGAAGCCTCACCTTTACCCACATCCAAATCTATCTGTGTATTGTGTTTTATCACTAGGATAATGGTGTGTATCAAGTAAAAAAAAAGTCGTCTCCGGCGACCACACTACAACGTCCGTAAACCTCGGTGTTTCTTCTGTACACAAGGCTCTGCTTTTTATAATAGCCCTGATTAGCTTCACTGATTGCCTTGAGTCTCTTTTATTCTGCTTCTCTGCAGCCAGACAGACAAGATAACGGTCAAAACAGTGTGTGCGTATGTGTACACGTCATTCATTAAGTACAGCCGTCAAAACAGGCCTCAGTGTGTGTGTGTGTGTGTGTGTGTTGCAGTCAAAATAGGCCTGCAGTTCTTTTGTAAGATGCAGACAGAAAACCTTCCCCTCTCTTTCATTCTGCTACATCCCTCAGATGGGACAGACGGGAGATAAACGCACACACAGTCATACAGTCTGTGTTAGAGAGCGAGATAGAGTGGCCATGTTTAAGGAGGTTTATCATCTTGTTGCTATCGCTCCCTGACAGTGTGATTACAACACTTCCTCCTCCTGCAGCAGGAAGATCGCACCTACAGACAGTCTTTGGTTTCAGCCTGAGTGAAAGGTGATTTTGATGCATTTTTGTCTTTTATTTGTTTATATTCTCAGTTTAACTACACACAACCTCACAGCTGGTTGCACAGTCAGATTTTGCTCAGTGCTCGGAGCTAACAGAGTTTAGACAGAGATCTAAATTAACCGACAGAAACTCCTCCAACCTGCCCTTCTCCGCTGTACAGCCTCTCTTTTCCAGTGCTCTAAACATAGTGCATAATGTTTTGTGTAACCGTTGGTTATGCTTCTGTCGTGTCCCTATTTCCCACCTTAAATACAGACATAGGTTTTACTGGTATAGTCAGCAGTGTGGTGGATTGATTGGAACACAACCTCTTTGGTCTCTTCAATATTGGAGGATGTGAGAAATATTAAGTCTGGGTTTCGTGACAGCGTGCATGAGTCATAAGCGGAGATCAGTAAGAGGTCAGAGCCTTTCACAGTCATACTGTAGTTCAGACTGAAAATATAACAGATTAACCACACAGACACACACACACACACACACACACACACACGCATACACACACACACACACAGCTAACCTGGTCAGCTGGCACACTGGTTCTCTGCATCTTTGTTATGATGTTACTGTGACATTTGCACATTTAATATTGTTTGTGTTGGATAGTTTTTTTGTTTTTTAGTCTTTCCTATGAACAGCTACTCTGATTTTCATCTCAGCTGTTTGTTGTTTTTTTTTTGCGTTATTATGAGCATCTTTTATAACATCGAATAAATGTAAGTGGGTCGAAACTATCCACCCACTCGGAATCTTCTTGTCTGGTTGGCTTTTGTTTTGTCTACTTGTTATGTTATTTTACTTAAAATATTACTGCAGACAGGATTTTTATCCACACATGCATTTTTGTAACCGTAACCTAGGGATGTTGTGACATGGCCAAAATCTCATATGCAGATAACGATACAACATGTTTTCTGCAAATTCATTGACTAAATAACTTGTATAAAATGACCACAGAGAAAGGCCTATTGCTTATTATATTACTCAACAAATAAAATGCACCTACTCATATTTGATTTTTTACAAACCTTTGTGCAGATTTTCAGCTAAGCATGCTAACAGCTGTGTAAAGTAATGTCTTTGTTGCAATGGTAACCTCCTTACATCTTGGTGATTCATTGCCATATGGTGTGTCTTCATTGTCTTGTCATAAGATTCAAAGGATGAATCAGTCAAGTTCATAGGAACTAGGCTGTGTGGCTACAGTCAGAACTGCAGGTCAGGTGATGCCCTGTGGCCTAAACTCATTTGATGAGTGTACGGATGTGTTGCAATGATTGAACCGAGAGTCTAGTCCCTCTCTGGTGTCTGTTAATCTTACATTCAATTTCCTCAAAATATTTTGGTGTTGACATGTCACCATGGTTTAATTACTAAATGTCAAACCACACAGAAAGCTGTAGACTCCTGTTTAATTCCATTATGTTACTGCTTCATATAAATTAAGCATTGCTGAAACACAATTAGTTCAACATGCATTTTGTCTCAGTGAAAGAGCTTTAAGTCTAAAACGATGCACCAGCTAAATCTGCAGCACTCAGTGTTCAATGTTAGTCACAAATAATACATACAGTAAGTGCTTGTTTGGTCATATTAGTAACATTGACATGTTTCTCTCTTCTCTGTTTCAGCAAGCTCGCCCAGCCCCTCTAGCGCACGGCAGCAGAACGCAATAAGGGACATGCAGGCGGAGGCAGTTGGACGAGAGCTCCGACGCATCGGAGATGACTATAATAACCACCTTCTGGTAAGGGCCAGTGATGTCACACACTATGTGTATGAGGAGGGGCAACATTTTGTAGTTCATTTAGCAATTTTTGGGGTGATTTGTTTTAGTTAAGGCTTTTAAAATGTTTTTCTTTATTTGATTAGTCACTGTTTATCCAGCCACTGCAGTACAGAAATCAAAACCACCCTGAAATCAAGTCAAAGCAGAGGCTGTTAAACTGTGCAAATGTGAAGCTGGATGCTGTTAAGTATGAGCAACAGGAAAAAAACAAAAGAAAGAAAAGAAGTTAGACCACAAACGAACCCCAAATGCTGCTGTGGGTGATCTGAGGGAGCCTGTGACCAGCTGCTTATTTTTACAGGGTTCAGGGTGAGAAAAATGAAATGACTTTTGATCAGAACAACCAAGTGGCTAGAAGCTGTAGAAAGTCCAGATACCACAGTAACCAGTGCCGTTAAAAAGCCCCAAAACAAGAAAGCAGCCACATGATACAAGAAAACCCGTGAGGATGCACAGAGGGGAGCCCTCAGTTCCAGCAACAGGAAAAAACTAAAACAAAACTTAATTAGTTCTGACTTTAGTTGTACTGATGATCAGGGGGAGACAAGCTGCAGCATAGACGAAGAGAGTGTGTCCCCCCTAAAATCAGCTTCTCCTCCATTTTCTCTGTCAGGTTCTCTGCAATTGGACACATCGAGGTGAATGTAAACATAACTTTTATTCATTCATATATCATCTTTGAAATGTCACATACTTTCTGCATATCATTCAGCTCAAACATTTTACTGCCTCTTAGAAATTTAGCATGATTTTGAAACATTTTTAGGCTCAATACTTTGCATTTGGTTCATCTTGTGTGCACTTAACATCAAAGACCAAAAGGAGCATATGTGTAACAATGTTACGTTGATGGTATATAGATAGGTGAGTGGTCAGCTCTGATTATGACAGGAATCCTCTGCTACAGTGGGCTGTCCACTGAAGTAACTGCACTACTGCAGGGAAAATAAATCCTCTGAATGCTGGTGTTTACCCATCAGTCAGTTAGATTGGGTACGTTGTAAAGTTGTGTAGTTGCAATAAGAGCCTGTTTCCTCTTGGCTTCTCCGTCCTTGGCAACATTTCTGCATGTTGCATCATCACAGTTTTATTTTCTCCTCCTCCTTGCCTTCTGACTGGAGCTTTAGGAAGCCGGAGAGGAAGAGGAAAAAAAAAAAAAATCAGTGTTGGGTTGAATTCACTTTAATCTCACCCGAGAACTTGATTCAAAAATCAAAATGAAGAAAATGCATGACAGGGCTTTTATATCCCTGGGAAGATCTTAAAATGCTCAGTCGGTGTCAAAACCTTAACAGAGGTACAACTGCAGCTCTCCAGCAGAGCAGTGTCGTAAGTCAGAAAGGTGCTTCTCCCAATGGCTTGAACCTTCTGGCTGCTAATGAGCAGCAAACAGAAGAAAGGGTAACCCTCTCTGTCCTCTTGCTTCTACATTTCCCATCAAACACACTCATCCTTAACCAAAAGGCCATTAAAGCATGTTATTTGAGTGTATTTGTGGTTCCAGCCATTATCACACTGCACCCAAACTGGTTACTCACCCATTGTTCAGCGTTTGTTTTAGATCAATCACTACATTTATCCACCTTCTGGATGATCACACATACTCTCAGCCTCCCCCTGAACATTTCATAAATCAAGCACAAAAGTCAGAGAATGTGCAAAGGGTCATTCAGTGCAAGGCTGGGCTGGGCCATGATTCAAGCTTCAGAGGAAACCAGGGCAAGCTGGATAAATATGTGAAAGTGTGATGAGTCAGGGCTGTGACTCGGCACTTTGTCCAGAGCAAGGATGACTTTTCAGTTAAACCATTATTGGTAAGTCTTGATGGCGTCAAGGACTGGATGACCCTAAGTTTGTTAAAACTTAATGAGACAAAGACTGAAGTTACAGTGTTTGGCCCAAATAAGTCTGGTGATCCACCTTCAGTTGACTTAGGTCACCTGGCGCGGTATGAGAAACAGACGATCTTGAATTTGGGCGTAAAAATTGATTCTGGTTTGAAATTTGATCGCCAAATTAATGCGGTTGTGAAGTCTAGTTTTTTCCACCTTAGACAGATAGTGAAGGTAAAGCCTTTTCTTGCATGCCAGCATTTTGAGACAGTAATCCATGCATTTATTACATCACGTTTGGATCACTGTAATGCACTTTATGTTGGAGTCAGCCAGTCGTCACTTGCTCGTCTCCAATTGGTTCAGAATGCAGCTGCCCGTCTGGTTGGAGTGCGTAAAAGGGAGCATATAACCCCTATTTTGGCATCCCTTCACTGGCTCCCAGTGTCCTTTAGGATTCATTTTAAGATTCTTTTATTTGTTTTTAAGTCTTTAAATGGTCTTGCACCACTGTACCTTCTTGAACTTTTATTTCCTTATAGTCCCTCTCGGTGCCTCAGATCAGCTGACCAGCTCCTGCTGGGGGTACCAAGGGCTAGGCATAAACTTAGAGGGGACAGAGCGTTTTCCGTTGTGGCTTCTAAGCTATGGAATGCGCTGTGTAAACCACCTGATGTTGTGGTTATTAAAAAAAAAAACAACTCAGTGATACATAGAGGTAACTTTATTGTGAAGGGTTGTGCATTTTCCACTGTCATATGGGAAAAGAAATAAGTAGAAGAGTTAAGCAATAAATGCTCAGAACAGAGGATTGATAAGTGACAAAACCAATCAGGAACTGTCAGGGTCAGGTGAGATATGCCTCACAAGTTTCGCCCTTGGGTAGAGTCGGGGGTGTGGCAGAACAGAAAAACGGTGCGTGGAAAGCACAAACTTGCTAATAAATGGGAGAATGATGTGTATGTTGTCTTAAAGAGAGCAGGTGACATGCCTGTTTACACGGTCAAGCCGGAAGGAAAAGATCGGCCTGTGAGAACCTTGCATTGTGACTTGCTTCTTCCTTGCTGGTTTTTGCCTGCCAGTGTCACAACTGAACCTGTTAAACGTCTTCCGGTCAGAAGACCCAGAACGAGACACTGCCCTCAAGTTGAAAGTGAAGAACCCTTGAACTCAGATTCAGAATTGGAGCCTACTTGGGTATTTTCTCCTCTTCATGCACCAGAACCTGAAGTGACTGTTATAGTCCATGACACTAATCGGTGCATGAAACCTTCCTTGTTGGTAGATCGAGCACATACATCTGAAAGGAAATGTGTTGATACTGCTCCTCCCTTTCCCACAGTTGATCTTCTTGAGCGGGATAGGGGGTCAATTTTGCAGGATTTACCTGATCATGACATTTTGTCTGAACAAGACATCTTATCAGACAGGGTTATTCAGCCTGTGGCCGATAACTCACTTGATCAAGAACCCTTACTGGGGGGTGACTTACCAAAGGATGTCGCCTTGATGTCAGATTCACATCCTCCTGCAGAAATGCTCCCTTGTGGGGGTGGATTACTCTTAGTCAGGTGTATCCTGTCCAGGTGGAAGGTCTAAGAGGGACGGAATTTTAACTGAACAGCCTATTGCAGTTAATGCACCAATCAACAGCAGTGTACATTCGGAGGTCCCCATTTGCCGTTCTAAAAGGCAGTGTGAATCTCCTGAGCGACTTCAGTATCATAAACTAGGCAGCCCATTGTTAATGGTAATGAATGCTCTTTTCCAGGGCATAGGCGGGGCGCTTGCTGACTCCTTGAACACCTCTGATAAGCAGAAACCCTTTGCACTAGATAAGTAGAGTTTAAGGTGGATGCTCGGTGTCAGGGACCAAGCAGTAAGGCAAAAGACACAGCCTCCAAAGTTCAAAATAAAGGGCTTTTTATTAACCCAAAAGTAAGAAAAAAATACAAAATTAACATCAGATAAATTGGGCCCTAAAAGAGGTCAACAAAAGATAAGGAAACTCAGAATACAGCAAACTGAACTGTTTAATACCTCAACAAAACCAACTGACCTAGCAAATGACACACACACACAGGGGAACATATATACTGGCTGGCCAAACCAATAACACACACAAGGGATAAACTAAAGACACTACCAAAATAATCAACTAATAAACCCTAAAGAGACATTCTGCTCTCAACTAAATATTTTCTTTAAATATAAAGAAATTAACATAACTTCTAACATAAACTACCAACAAATAAACAATAAATTTCTCCCAAACTCTCCCCCTTCTTGTATTGGGCACTTGGTGC
>NW_018127932.1:2062743-2066870 GCF_001952655.1 Monopterus albus | reverse complement strand
TATTTAGTTAGAATAGCAGTTTTTACTTTATGAAACTCATGAGCATCATCCAAGTCCATATGTACATAGGCACCTCTCGCCTTACCAGTCAGCAGGAGTATCAGATGAAAAAAACCAGTCACCCTCAGACCATCGACATGCTGCTGCAATTCGCTCAAATGTAGTCAAAAAATGTTCAATATCATCATTGTCTGAAAGCTTTTCCAATCTAGGCATATGATGAAACTGAGACTGACCTGCTGAGAGTTGAGATGATGCAACCTTCTCCAAAGGGGAAGCTACTCTAACCTGTAGTCCCCCACTTAAATCAGGTGGCTCTACATCCACTGGCTCACCCTCCACAGGTGGAGAATCAAGAACAGGAGTTGTACGTGCCTGTACCTCCAGCTGTAATAGCTGAAACTGATGTTGTAATGCTTTAAACCGTTGTTCTTGCCGTGCACTCTCTTCCCTCCGCTGAGCTTCTCGGGCCTCCTGCTCGCCCATAAGAGTCTGCAGAATTGAATACAGGTCTGACATTTTTGGTTCTCTACCTTCATCCACAGCGCCATCAACTCCTCCACAAGCTCCCTTATTCACTTCCTCCTCTGGAACCATCTGCTGAGTGAGACCATCTCTTCTTCCATCTGCCCGGCCTCCCTTTGCTCCTCCACGAGACATCACTCCATCCACAGTTAGGAGAAACCAAAAAAAAAATAATTCTGTGTCACTCACTGGATGATCCCACCACTGCCACCATATGTCAGGGACCAAGCAGTAAGGCAAAAAGACACAGCTTCCAAAGTTCAAAATAAAGGGTTTTTTATGGAGAGAGATTAAAAGAGATACACGTTTTGGGAGTTTACCTGGGTAGTGTGAGCAGAAAAGGCCAAAGACACTTTAATATTGAAATTGGATATATGACATAACGACTACGGATACAGTCGCGAGGGAAAGGAAGAAAAAGAATTGGCACCAATTGAGAATTGGTCATGGTAGCGAGTGAAAGCACTGTGAGCTAAAGATAGTGCCATTAGCTCGTGTCCGGGCCAGCAGTGAATTGGGAAATTCTACCTCGTTAGTGAGCGAGAAGCAGAAGAGATAATACGGCTGCGTTGTGTGTGCGCCATTCTGAGCGGACATTACCGTATGCTCGTATTAATACAAGGAGATTGGTCAGGTTTTTTTTTGTTTTGGGACATTCTATGCCATTTGTGAAATGATCATAAATCATTCTTGGAGTTCGATGGCGAGCCTCCCAGCGGATTC
The DNA here is from genome assembly GCF_001952655.1 of Monopterus albus. Lineage (NCBI taxonomy): Eukaryota > Metazoa > Chordata > Actinopteri > Synbranchiformes > Synbranchidae > Monopterus > Monopterus albus. The sequence continues at coordinate 2,065,622 of NW_018127932.1, read as the reverse complement.
TGGAATGGGAAGATCTGGATAATTTTGGTCAGCATACAGGTGTTACTACACTCCCAGTGTGGTGGACAAAGGATTCAAATACGCCTTCTGGTGCAGTATATTTTTTCATCATCATACTGAGACTGGACTTATTTGGACTTCTGGAGTGTTGATTTGACTTTTATTGTTTCCTTGGACTGAACTACTTTAGTACTGATGAAACTGTATATGCACTGAAGAGACAATGTTATTATGGCGTTACCAGTATTGTAAACTTTGGATTCTTGTATGATTGAGTGATTTGAAAGGGATTTGGATTTGAAAATTATCCAATTGGATTCCACTCCACATTGGATAACAGATTTATATTGTGATAGTGCAGGCTTACAAAGGGAACTTATCCTAAGTAAACTACTATTCAAAATTTACTTGTTCCTCACAAGGAGGAGGGATTACTTTAGTTCTTTGATATTGGTCTGTGAAGAGAAGAAAGACTTAACACGGTTAAGCTTTGTTATTTTGGTTTATTCATTTTCCATATTTTTCATTATTTTAATTATTTAAGTTGTTTTGTATATGTGCACACGTTCAAATACAGTAAGAAAGTGTTCAAACATAAGGTTTGTGAGATTCATTTGAACACCACACATTGCTCCAGTAGCTGAACCTATTCCAGCTTGTTGGCCCTTAATTAGAGATTAATAATTCCTTGTCTAAACACTTGGCAAGTGTAACAGCTGCCTCTTTACATTAGGCAGGCCCCCCTCGTTGGCCATTTTTAAAACTTACTTGAAGACCCATTTGTATGCCTTGGCGTTTGATATGGCATGAGACTCTTTGCTGAGTTTTGGTTTTGGATAGTATTTTGTTATTTTGCTATCTTGGTTCATTTATTTTATTTTATTGTTTTATTCTTATTAATGTAGTTCACGTGTCATATGTTTTAAATCAAATCTTATGTGAAGCACTTTGTTTGGCTTTGGCTGTGTTAAAGTACTCTATAAATAAAGTTGAGTTAAGTTGTCAAACTAGTAGGGAAGGCAGAAATAGAAAGAAGTGTGTGTGTCTTAGTGGAAAGTTCTCTGTGAATGATAGAATCATCCAGAAACTGTGTGTGTGTGTGTGTATGTGTTCAGGCTGTAGAACAATGAGGAGGCGGCGAGAAGAGGAACGTGAAGGCTTGTTCCCTGTTCTCTTGCCAGGTGTTGCTGTGAAGTGTACACGCATGGTTACACACAATTTCATAACTTCAGTACCATAAAACAATTTTCGGGTTTTCAGATTTTGATCAGATACTCATCAGCATAAGAAGAAAGAAGTTTGGTTTTGTTGCCGAAACAAACTTTAGCTCTGTATAGTGGTTGAACACAGCTGTGTTGACTGGTGGGAAGTCAGTGAGAGATGATGTCCTTATCAGTCTACTGGCTTGTGGGTTAAGGTGCCAGCGTGGAAGTGGTGCGATTGTGGGAGGATGTGTGAATCTGAGATGAGTTTGTCTTGAATGGTGGACCCTAGAGGAGTCCTGTATCAAACCCAGACACACCGGAGGGATTACATCTCCCAACTTGAGCCGGAGTTGAAACATCTGAGAGGAACCTGAGGACGTCGCTAAGCAAAATGACATTCCTAGAAGTTCTCAAGAGTGCCATGAACTTCACCAAACAGGCTGAGCAAGATAAGTGATTTATCATTACTCATACCTGGCTTCGATCCAGCTGGGCTGGCCAGGGGTGTATTTGGGCTGATTCAGGCTCCTGGTGTGACTGCGGTCTGAACTCCTCTGTCTGGAACCTAGAGCAGCGATTGCTAAAAAAGTGATATCTACTTTCAGAACCTTGTCACAGCTTGTCTATGTCCTATCAGTCGTGTGGGGTTCAACTAAGGTAAGATAGGACCACAGGAATACAAAATGTAATTTTGAACATCCATTCATGGTCCACAGAGGATGAATCTTATAGTGAAACCCTCACATTTCTTCTAGTGCCATGACATTTATGGTCCCCACAGGGTGAGTTCTAATGACTTTTCCTGTAGCGCCACCAGCAGATCAAAGATGCTACTGATCCAGGAAGATGACACTGGCTAAAAACTGGAATAAAATTAGGTACATTCATGGTTCCCCCACGATGTATCCCTGGCTATTACTCAGAATCAGAATCAGCTTTATTGGCCAGGTGTGATGGACACACGAGGAATTTGACTCAGGTACATCGGCTCTCAATGTGCAAAACAGTAAACCAGCATAAGGCTGTGTAATATAACAAAATAGCAGTATTAACATCAACAAACAGTGCAAACAATGCAGAAAAAGCAGTATAAACAGACAGTAAAACAATACAGACAACAAAGGAATGTTCATTGAAATGAGATAAGTAGGGATAAAACAGAGTACTTAAGAACTAGAGACCTGTACAAGTCTCTATAATCTGTACGAGGTATATGAGGTATATTTACAGGTATTGCACTGAGGGTTATTGTCCAATCATACTGTTGTGGGTTAAGTGTTCATCAGAGTGACAGCCTGGGGAAGCAACTGTGCCTGTGCCTGGTTGTCTTATAGCACAGTGACCTGTAACGTTGTCCAGAGGGGAGGAGTTCAAACAGATTGTATCCAGGGTGTGAGGGGTCTGCAGTGATCCTTTCCGCCCTCCTTTTGACCTGTGAGGTGTACAGGTCCTCCATGGAGGGCAGGCTCACACCAATGACCTCTTTCCTGACTGTCCGCTGAAGTCTGTACTTGTCCTGTTTGGTTGCTGAGCCAAACCAGACAGTGATGGAGGTGCAGAGAACAGACTCAATGATTCCTCTGTAGGACTGTATCAGCAGCTCCTGGGGCAGGTTGAACTTCCTGAGCTGGTGCAGGAAGTACATCCTCTGCTGTACCTTCTTGGTGATTGGCC
>NW_018127932.1:2047245-2062627 GCF_001952655.1 Monopterus albus | reverse complement strand
AACTTTAGGAGCTTGACAGAGGGGTCCTTCAAGATGCAGTCGTTGGTGTAGAGTGAAAACAGCAGAGGGGAGAGCACACATCCCTGGGGGGCGCCTGTGCTTATTGTCCAGGTGCTGGATGTGGTTTTCCCCAGCCTCACCTGCTACTTCCTGTCTGTCAGAAAGCTACTCTACCACCACCATGACCCTAACATTTGTGTTTTCAGGTGACATGCGTCAACAACTATTTGATGTATTACCTTCAATTTTTTTCCAAACACATTTACATTCCCTTCAGGTTGAGCTGAAATAATTTGGACATCCCAGAACTTTGAATCTAGTAACTACAGGCCTAGAGAAAAGTTGGACAAGAATATATAGTATTGTGCAACGTTAACGTGCTGCACCGAATTAATCACTGAATTTATCATCAGGCTCAGGGGGACAGTCAAACACACACTGACAAGTTTTCACACTTTTTAATTTATCATTATGTTACTGTTGAGTACTGAGCTGCCACAGTGGTGCCACTGTTGACAGAAGAGCTTTGTTGAGCGTCACTGCCTGAAGGCGTCGGCCAAGAGGCAGAGCTACATCACTGCAGGCTGTAAAGTGACTCACATCACCTGAGAACACACTCACACAAACACACCAGTGTTTCCTCTAAGTTCAGTTCAGTTTACCGTCTGAGAAATTAGCAAAGCACATCTTAAAAATACTTTGACATACAAACTGTATGCACAGTGGATGTGTTATCCCCAGTTCACTGATATAGTGTTTGAGTAATTATTTGTTTTTCAGTAGTCTCCCTCTCTCTCTCACTAGCTCACTCTCCTTTGTCCTCATTTAATCCAGCCTCCCCAACCCCCCAGTTAAACATTTACACAATATGTGCGTGATTATGTGTGCGTGTTTGTTTTCAAACATCTCTAAGCGTGCTTGGTATCGTGTGTGTGTGTGTGTGTATGTGTGGGAAAGTCTAGTGTCCGTGACAGTGTAGATTCATTATGGCTCAGCCCTGTGGTTAAAGAACTCTCAGGGAGTAAAGCACAAGGTATAATTATCTTGCCAAAACACACACACACATACACTTTCACAAGCACTGAAACAAACACACACTTAAACACACACTCAGACTCCAACACACACACTCTGTCATCTTTCAGTAAGAGGTAAAACCCTTTGTCCTGAAGATAGAAATAAATCAGAGGAGCAGTCGGGTGTCACCGACTAGCTGCTCGTGTTTTTGTTTACGTGTTTTCAAGTGTGCATGAAAGACAGAGCAGGAGAAAAACACCCAGGATATTAACCCTTGTTTAACCATAGTAGTTAAGAATGCATTGTTGCATCCATCAGTGAATCACAGGACTGGTTACAACCTGCTAGATGAAGGATTGTTCTAGATTGCTAAGAGATTTAAACACCATTAAGGTGCAGAGATCTGCTGTTACCTACTGGAGCAGCAGGATATTTGATGCCTTGTTTAAAGACACTAGAGCCAGTATTCACTAAGTGAGGGAAGTTTTTATTTCAGCATCAGTCTCCTTTCTGAGTGTGCTGGCGACTCCCTGTTGCTACAGTGAGCGCCGACTGCACGTGATCAGCATGTGAGATGAAACTTAACAGTTTTATAGATGAAACTGTTCATTGATGAATCAAGAAAATAATCAGCAGATTAAAATGAATGTAATCATTAGCTGAGACTGTAATTGTTTCATTGTCATACTACAACCTGCTCTCATCCTCCATGTTATTCTTTCCTGCCCAGGTGGAGGGATTTCCTTCACTTTAACACATGACACAGTGCAAAACTTAAGGGTACAGTCATTTTTAACGGACATTGAGCAGAGAGGGGTGACGGCCATTGACAGAGATGGACACACCAACTATGTTTTGTGCCAGAATCAAACATAAAACTTGTCAACAGTACAAATATTTGTGGGAAAAGACAAATGAGATCAGTAGTAATGCAGCTAATGAAACTGTGTTGATGTGTTCAGTGGATTTGCATGTAAGGGACAGTGTGCAGACAAGATGTTTACATGTACAGATATGTGAGACTGCGTATTTTTGTACACATCTTAACAAAAAAGGATCCCCTGAAAAACATTTTAAAGGTTCCAACTTGGAAATTGTACTGTTTGGGAAGGTTTGCAGAGAGGTGGTCAGAGTGAGAAGGACAGAGATAATAACAAAGCCTCAGTCTGCATTGCGTCCGTGTGTGTGTGTGTGTGTGTGTGTGAGTGTGCTTGCAAGTGCAGCCTTGTTTAGAGAGCTATTTTTAAGAGGCAGCATAGTAAGCTGTGGTTCCCAAACAAAATCACATGAGCTTTTTGGACCAGGCTGACTCAGTGTTTCCACTGTGAAAAGAAAGAGTGAAGAAGAAGAAGTGCCAGAAAGCAAGATGACAACTTTGAAACGTGTCTGTGCATAAGTTGTCCTGTTTGACCCAGTTGGATGCTGAGATGTCATTGCTGGAAAAGACGTAACTTTTGGTCTTATTTTGTGTGTCTTTTGGCTCGTGTTTATATTTTCATTATAATTTTGAATGCTTTCAACTACATGTCCATTTTAAATACACAGACTCCCTCTCTTCCAGGTTCCAGCCATTGGTTTCCATTCATTTCAGTGCAAACTGACCTGCAGACACTGGTTGAAAAACTGGTTGTAGCCCAGAAGTTAACTTTAACCCTAAATGTAACTCAGCAGCAGTAAAAAGAAGACAACTTTTGGCTGAGGCTGACAGTGCACAAATCTTGGTTTAGTCTGCCATCTTGTTTGCAGCAAGGTCCCGTTCTTTAAATTTGAGATAAGAAATTCATCACATTGAACATTTCATCTATTTGTTCTGTGCTTTTGTTCATTGTCGTTGCTGCTAAACTCACAAATTAAGTTTTCAAGATGTTGCTACCAAAAGCAGATGTGAAAGACACCTACGTTGAACCTAGCTTAATGCACAAAGCTGCCAAATTTAACTACCAATGTTTGTCCTCTGGGCTTGATTTACTGTTCACCATGGTTTACTACTGGAGCACATGAATGCAAAACTCAGATGCTGGAGCTTCAGCCTCAATTAACATTTGAATTCATCATCCTGGAAGACTTAGAAAAGTGGTACATTAAAATGCAACAATATTATAACCACTAAAAAAAAGGGGAGATGACGTTTATTGTGATGGATTCACAACCCTGGTGTATGTCAGGTTTCAGCTCAAATGAATGGAAACTAATGGCTGTCTGAAATGCAGACAGAAGTATTAAAACACAATCTGTAGTAACTGGGCTGCAGGCAGGGTCACTCCTATCTGGTTACATGCACTGACTTAATGACTGGTGAGTGTTCCGGTTGCCACCTTACCTAGTGAGTTTATTGGTTGACAGCTTGGTTCTTCTTTAGTTTTGTGCAAGTTTAGCTTTTTTGTTTGTTTCTTGCTTTGTTCATTCCATCACATTAACACTATTGTGTGTATGTGAAAGTGTGAACCACACATCAAGGTGCCTGCATGTGTGTGAACCAAACTGCTGAACTACACAGCTGAACTGTTAGAAGTTGCAGTGACAGCAGGAAAATGATTTGTGGCATCAGATGATGGGAAGGGGTTATTTAAGGTAAGAGATCAAATAAGGAACCTATTAGCAGATTACCAGTGTATATTCCCTTTTCTGTAATCCTGAGGTACTCTATAAGGTTGAAAATCAAGAATGTTTAGCGAAACTGGTTTTGGCTTCATGTCACACTCTCAGCCTGCAGTTTGTCAGCTGAGGAGTACAACTGCTTCTGATTGCAGTGGAGTAATGCTTCTCATCCTGACTGTGAAATACGGCCAATCACCCAAATGACAAACCAGCCCTAGTGTCTACGTGGTGTGGTGTGTAATCGTAGGCAATTTTTTTTTCCGGAAAACCTGCTTTACTGTAACCTTATTATTGTTTGTGTTTGAGTTACATAAGATACAGCATGTTAATTTGTAAGAAGCTTCCGGGTTCGAGCCCTGGCTGACCCGGGGCCTTTCTGTGTGGAGTTTACATGTTCTCCCTGTGCCTGTGCGGGTTCTCTCTGGGTACTCCAGCTTCCTCCCACAGTCCAAAGACATGCAGCTTAGGTTGACTGGTGACTCTAAATTGCCCCTAGGAGTGTGTGTGAGTGTGCGGTTGTCTGTCTTTAACTGTCAGCCCTGTGACAGAATGGCACCTCTTGAGATGCATTTTATACAGATGTTGGTCAGATGCATGCTTTTTGCACCATTAGATCAACAAATTGAACATAACAGTCTTGTCTTGAGACTCATAAACCTGCCATTGTGGTCCCTTCCCTCACTCTGTAAACTGCAGATCATTTTGATTAGTCAGATCAGAGGTAAGAAACTCTCACTTAAAAACCACAAACCTTGTGTTTGTCCTTGTGTCTGATTTTGAGAATTGACAAGTTTCTAATGTGCAATATGATAAATGCTGCTCCAAGTAAATTAACATTGATAAAAAATAATGGCTGTTTCCACAACAAGAAAGTATAATTCCATCACTAAAGACCAGAAACTGCAAACTGAAAAAATAAATCTGCATTAAAATTGTTTTTACTTCCACTGCAGCATTATACCTTGTGTGATGTCAGACAACAAACCATCTGCTGCTAAATGAAAAGGGAAGCTGAATTAGTGGGTGTTCGCATGAGCTTCTACGCCCACAGCAGTCTTCATTAATGATAATGGCAGTATTGCAGGTTGTGGAAATGAAACCATATTCCCGCCAAAAAATCAGTGTTTGGAGCGTTTGCTTTTCACTTCACTGCCAAACACAACAATCCCCTGATGACATTCAAGGTTCAGTTTTCACTGCAGAGGAATGAGTGTTTGCTGAGACACTTTCACTGGTGTCTCCTCAAAGTTCATAAATTGGTGACCACTGGGCAAAAATCCCATAAAAGAAGAAAACAGTATCATATATCGTGTGTTTTCTAGATGAACACATTGAAATGCTAGCCTGATGTTGGTGTGAGATGAAAAATTAAGCAATAACCAAAGTTATTACAGTTGATCCTGGGGGTAACATGAATGTCTGAAGCAAATTTCACAGCATTCCATCCAACAGAGACATATTTTTTAGTAGGGAACCGACCGACTTGTAGCGTGTCTAATGACAGTCATGACTGAACTGGCCAAAGATATACGATACAAATGAATCCTAGCAAATATCAAAACAAAAGCAATTGGTTGTCTTCTGGTTGTTGCTTCTGTCATAGGACATTTGCATAAATTTGTACCCTTACTGCCTTCGTCAGGTCATACCACTGGGCAGCTTCTGAGTCTTAATGGATGCCTGTAGTGTTTAAGTCTGTGTGTGAGCATGAGTTCAAAACACATCTTGCATTCTGGATTTCAAGCGCTGTGGATGTACAGAGACTTTCTGCCTCCTCTACAATGGAGTTCTTTCTTTATGAGTCTGGGTAAAACTTGTCAGACTAGTTCTGTGAAGTAACTCAGGCTCACGTCTCGCTCCGATCAGTGTTCTGGCAGCTCTTTGGTCATGTTTGTTTGACTTGGTCTGAGTCAGAAGCAGACTGTGGCTCGCCACATGGCAACAGTCTTATACTTGTATAGCACTTTTCTATGCATTGCAGCACACACAATGCTTTCACACCACTTCCCATTCACACGCACACCTGTGATATTACCGGGAGCAACTTGGGTTTCATTGTCTTGCTCAAGGACACTTTGACATGTGGACTGAAGAAGCCGGAAACTGAATCACCAGCCTTTTGGTTAGGAGATGACCTGCTCTACTTCCTGAGCTACAACTGCCCCCCTCAGCTGTTTCCTCCTCTGTCACTAGAGGTTTTTGTGGTTTTGGCTCATCTTTTGAACCAAACCAGTTTTGGCATTCCTCTCTTGCTCTCATCTGTAAAAGATCCCTTTCTTCTGAGAACAGCCTCGACTTGGGGATAAAGGCTTGTTCTGTGCCAGTCAGTGTCTGGAAGGTATTGTACAGTCCATCCAGCTGGGCTGTACTTGAAGAGGTTCATGATAAAACATCCATCTCCCAGCAGAAAAACTGATTCCTGCTCTTGTGCTTTAACATATTTTCAGACTTTACTTATCTGTATAATTGTGGCTAAGGATGAAATTTTTAAGCAGCTCCAAGATTTCATACCTGAAAGCTAGTCTTCTACTGTTGGCCACTAAGGGGCTGTTGTTGTGCTTTAACCACAAGTTCATTCATTAAATAAGAAGAGTTCTCAGTGAATCCTATGTTTTATTCCTAACATAGGTGTGAAATGGAGTTAATAGGGAAAATATAGTACAGTATGTAACTTGTAAAAGGCCTTGAAATATCAGCAGAATCTTTTCTGGTTTTCCCCTGCTGCTGTTGAAAGGGTTTATTGGTGTGTAGTAATCTGATTATTCACAGAATCAGTGTGTTTTCTTTTGTTTGAGTTTAGAGGGGTATGCACTAAGTAGCTATTCCCTTACTATAACGAGCCGGGTGGCAAATGAAGATACTTTTGTAAGTCATTCATTGTAAAGATCAGCATCCAGCTTTCCGTCTTTTTTTAGCAACAGGAACATTGTTGTTTCTAGAGAGTGTTTTCTTCCGGGCCCAGCTTCCTGATGTGCGTCCACCCAAAGAAAATGTGTGCTCATTCCTGTCAGCTGGGCAGATCTCTTATCAGCAAAAAGCTGCCGCTGCTGCTGCTGGAGATGGACCAAAGCCAAAGCGCAGGGCTGTTTAGAGCAGGGGCAGAAAACAGAAAATGGAAACACCTGTTTCAGTCAACAACATGCCAAGTGTGCCGGAATGACTGCAAAGAAATGGAAACGGCCAGAGACAAGATTGACAGTTGAGGCATACTGTGTGAAGGAACTGTTAGTTCTAACCAAAAGCACAGCACCGGCTAGTCGGGGTTTGATGACTGTGTTAGAGCCAAACTCAGTTTTCTGTCAACTCATCTCTCATTGGCTGTTCAACAGGCCGTATGATAAACCTGTCATCAGGATTCAGAGAAGGAACCTTCAACAAAGTCATATCGATTTGTCCTTGAACAATACATTATTCAGGGTTCAATATGTAGCTTACGAAGCATTTGGTTCATTTAGAAAGTGGCACTCCAAGTTACACAGAAATCTCTGTTTACTCAGCTTGGAGTCGGGGTTAAGGTTAGTTAGTTGCAAAATGTCTTCTCTGGTTATAAAGGGAGATTTCCAAAGTGTAAGCATTTCCGCTTTAGACTCAAGCACTTCAGTGTATTTGTATATATGCACTCATGCACACCGTGACATATAGAATTCACACCTGGAGATGGAGCGAGTAATAGAGAGTTGTGGCAGGATGTTGAGGACTACTGGTTCCTGTGGATGTAAACATGCTGTGTGTGTGTGTGTGTGTGGCTTTGATTTTAAATCATCGAGGGATCCCTCTGTAACACCAGGGTGTTTACCTGAACATCTGATGTAGATCCATCACACCACACAGAAAAATTTGTGACATGAGAGAAAACCATCCTGACTTGGAAATTATGTTCTCACATATGATTTGCATAAAATAATCAGCTTATGGTCAAGTTTATGCAAAAAAAACTTGCATTATTGTTCATTTTCCTCTATTCATACCATGTGTTTTAAGGATTTCCTGCTGTTGTGTAATGATGCATAATCAGAGACCAACTCTTCCTTCCTTATGGGAAACTCCAAACACCATTGTACCTGTGGGTTTATTTAGTCCAGCAACATAGTCTGTCAGTACATTGTCTTTATGCAGCTCACCTTTAAATCTAGGTTACCTGAATTTTACCGGTCAATCAACTGATCAGTATATAGTTGATTGTCTTAACTCATCTACCTCACTGCATCATTACTGCTGGACTATTCCTGTCAGACTACTTTATTGTTTCACTTAAAAACTGACTTTTCATTTAGTTTAGTGAATATTAAATATTTTTCTCATTAATACAGCAACACCTTTTTGTCCTTTCTGTTCCAGGAGTTGGCAGACAGACGTAGACGGGTTGTGCCGCGTATCCACCAGGAACTCACCATCGTGCTCTGCGTGGGCATCCTGGTCCTTGTGATTGGTCAGATAATCTTGCAAGGCAGTATAAACAGCCAGGACAACTCTCAGGTTTAGCCTTTGGAAAACCCAGCAGACGTAGCGTTTTATTTTCATAATGTATATAATATTGGATCTGTCAGAATCTTCTTTTTGTTTTTGGGGATCTAATTTTTACTCTCCCTCCTTCTTTTTCCAAATTAGGAAGGAGACTTTGGATTTGGATTGTTTTCATTTTGTTTTTGTTTTAACATGTTTAAGAAACTCTAAAATGTCTAGTTTTTGCACCTGTGTTTTTTCTTCAAGGCCTCTTTGGATGCTACCAAAGAGCTGAGCTTTTGCACTGTCCTGTCCAGCGCTGAGGCAGTCATGCCACCTAAATATGCCTCTTTGCAAAATGATGCCTGTGGAAATTCAAATGTGCCTTGTACAGTTTCCTGTTTACTTTTCTACAGATATTACAAGTTCCCTGGGTGATCAACTCTGTGGACCCAGGGTTGTTAAAACACATGGGTCTGGTGGGTCCTTAAAATGTCCCCTTATATTTTCCCTATGAATGCTTCAGGAAAGGAAAAATGATCTTGCACTCCCATCACATTAGGATCTAGCACACGTCAGACCCATGACCAACTGGGTCAGAATTTTACCCAAGATTTTAATCTCAGAGTTGTCAAACTGCTGTGCTACTGAACATTTTGTTACCATGAAATTTACGCCTGCTTACAGTGTGTCTGCACTGTAAATTAGAGTTGACTACACCAGCATTTTTAGCCACAGAAATGAACTGTGTCCTGATCATTTGAGTACTAAATGACAAAGGTTTTGACTTAAAGCTACAGGATGTACTTTTAATATAATATGTTTTAGTGAAAATATGCTCTTAATGTGGAGACGCGCTCTCAGAAGCTTTCGTGACCCAGACTCATTAAACAGCCTGGCAGTAGTGCAGAGATATTCCCTTCTAAAATTTTGTAGTGAACTTTGCCCTCAGACCGTCAGGATCTAGGGCGGGAGCTCATGGCTGTCAGTCAATACGTGAACGCACATCTGGTCTACTACTCCTCTTGTACTGGGGATTGAAGCTAGTATTAGCGGCTGGAAGACGTCACCATGGTTGGCTCACGTGCTCAAACTGCAACTTCCTCCATTAGCTAAGAAGGACTGGGCAAAGCGTAGTGCTAGTTGATTTCCAGAAGTTGCATATTGAAGCTTTAAGAGATCATCACTTTTTAAATGTTTATTTAGTCAGGGCAGGTCCACTGAGAGGCCACCTCTCTTTTTCAGGAACGCCCTGAAGTGTCCATTTAGGATTGTGTGTCATATTTCAAAAATCCAGGTCAGGCTTTAGCTACAGTTGCTCCCGTTACCATTTGTCAAATATGTAATCAGGTAATCTGAATTATTATCATTTCAAAGGTACTTTGCATTTTAATAAATTGAGAACACATTACTTTGAATTGTAGTTTTGTAGACATCCATATTGAAATTTCTAGTGTTGGAAGATGGCAGCATTAATGTTTTCCTAGAGTACTTTACAACTTATTAAACATCAATTGGTGCACAATAGACAGTGTGGCCTGTTAATGTATAAACTGAACATGCCCAGACAGATTTTACCCTCTGTATTGTTCAGTTTTACATAAAAAAATGTGGCCCATTGATACTAGTAAGATGATACTGTAGCAGCCTTCGAGTAAGTGATACCAGCCTTCCTCGCCACAGAAAAGCCTGTGTGTTTCTGTAACCACTAGATCCACTAGGCACATGACTTGTTACTGAGTTGTCCAGTGACTGTAGGACAGTAAAACCCCAAAAAGCAATATGATGAACAAAATTAATAATGAAATCATGTCAGATTTAAATCATTAGACAGTATGATTTCTGCTGTCTTGTTTACTCATTTTTCACCTGTTCAAAGCTTGTTTTTTTCTACAATAGTTGATCAAACAATATTGTCTTCCACCGTTATTTGTTTCAGCCTCTGGTTTTCCTTAAGCCACACTGAATGTACTTGGCAAGTGTTGAATTGTTGACAAGGTCATGTTATGCATTTATTAGAGCAGTGGTTCAGCCCCAGCCAAATCTCCTCATGCCTGCCAGGTCATGAAACACTCTCGTAAAGAGATTTCTGGAAAGAAACCAAACACTGAACAATGCGCAGTCAAAGAGGGGTTGGTCACTGAGTGCTTAGCTAACTGGTAACTGTAAACAGTGGTGATACAGGCTTCTCTTGCTTATCTTTGAACTCTTTAAGCTCATTAAAACATATCAGTTCTGGCCATCATTATTTGTTTTTTTTTAGGTTTTGGGTTTTGAGAGCGGGCAGGATGAGGAGATAAACGCTTGTAAAAGTGTGAAAACCTTTTTATGCCATATGAAATGTCTGTTCTTTTATGCACAAATACCTGGACAATTGAGTGTAAAATTCAGGTTTTTTTTTGTTTTGTTTTGTTTTTTTATTAACACTGAACCATCATTTTTAAAAATACAGTGGTGAGCAAAGAATTATGCAAGAAAATATTTGAACCAAGGGCCTTACTGTGCCAAGTGTGCAGACATGCTGAGCATGAGTGATGCTGAGGGGTTAGCACAACCCTTCATCAGAGGTGGGGAAGTAAACCAGATGTACAGTTTTCAAACAACCCAGGTAATCCTCATCCCTGAAACCTTATTTCTTAAAAAAAAATCAAAACATACTGTCTGAAAACACTTGAGATAAAGCATAAATCTTGCCTTTGAATGGGAGCAGTTCACAGTCATCTTCCTCCAGGACTACTTCAGAGCAATGGATGAGACCATAACAAAGACTGGATTTGCTGTGTTCTACCTGCTGAGCTACACAGTAGTAAACATCAAACATTGTATCTTAAGGGATGCAGCATTAATATTGACCAAAGAGATTTGTAGAAAATTTGTTTTTTTGACTTGTTTCAGATAGTAAAAATGAAATGTTACCTAATTCTCTGCCATACTGCGTGTTGTTTTGGTCACCAGCTGGAATATAAAAGGAAATCCAATTTGTTTTATGCTGGATAATGTCAATCAGTGTCAGAAAAGTACTTTAAAGTGGTTTGACTAAGATCTGAAAAAAAAAAACATTTTCAGGGATCACATTCAAACCTTTACTTTCCAGTGGAAGTTGATCTGTCAGCAGCATTACAGATACTATGCTGTTTAGTGTGTTACATGTGTTGATTTAACCTTCTAAACTCAGTTTCTCTCCCCAGGAGATTATCCAGATGAGAACAGCAGACATTTGTTGTAACACAATCAATAACCAAATTCAGTGGAGTCTGATTTTGAGCTGCACTTGGATGTTTGCACAGTTGTGTCAACACGAATGCATCACAGATTAGGTGGGATACTGGCTTTCATCATCTCTAAACTCAGATTTCAGCAGGGCTGTGTAATCTCATTGTTGAATGGTGTAAAATCAGCTTTTCAGCCTCTCAGTTTCATTTTCAAACTTCCTCCTTTGAGGTGATGGATTAGAGTCAGGCTGTCTGCTGAGTAGCTACAACTTGCTGACATTTGTCACTGCATGCATGGTTTAAAAAGTTGAAGACATGGGCGATTAGCTTCAGTGGATAAAGTCAACAGAAGAACTGGCTTTTTGTACAGATGTAGAAATCTGTCACACTTATTCCACTTCTGATGTGAAAGCAGTCTCATAAAAATCATGTGCTGAAGACACAAATCATGACGTTGCCAGTTGTAAACAATGGATTAGACATTCAAGTACACATATATAACCTTGGCTTGGCCAAAGTCTGACTGGCCATGTTGCCAGGGCTATAAAAGTCTTAAGATAGTTTTACAAATTGTATAAATGTGTCCCCCCTTCATTAAAACTGTGCTTTAGCCCCAGCAGCAAAGGTTTTTAAACCCACACGTGGGTAAAGCTGCTTTGGTTTATGTGTCATTCATTCACTGTTCAAAGTGTAAAACATGACCTAAAACTAAAACTTCGTGTGTCATTCCATTCACATTTAATTTTCACCACATGGTATCACACTACTTCCTGTTTACAGTTGTGTTTCCTCCTCATTCTGATTCTTTCCAGCCAAATAAACATAAAATAAGGTTAAAGCTTTCAGATAAGTGACATTTTGGAAATTCAGATGTCTCATGCTTGTCTTCCTGTGCACCAGCTTTACTTTGCTTTGCTTTTCCTCTGCTGTGGCATCGAGAGCGCTGTGATTGCATGTTGATTTCTGATATTGTGCCATGTGAAACCTAAAACCTCATTTTTGAAGTACTGTATTAGAGCAGGAGTGTGAGAGGAGAACGAGAGCATTGAGGGGTGGAAACCAAAAGATAAATTGGCATCTTCTGAAACTGATATGAAAACCTGAAAATGTGTTGATCTACCATCTAACATTTGTAGGTGTTACAGTACAGAGAGGGTTGTGTGACATTCAGGGTTTTACTGACTCGAATCAACACTGCTGGAACCACTTTGGCAAACTGCGCTGCTGATGTGCTTTTTTTTTTTAGCTTTTAGGATTCATAGAATGGGACAGTTAGTCAAAGGCTTTGTTTGTTCATTGCAATGGTTAAAAAGATGCAAAATTTAGAGACTGATGTGTTGTGCTTTGCTGAAAATGCTGTACAGAAATGCATCTGTTGGAGTCTGTGCAGAAACAATGACTCCAGAAGACCCAGTGAAACTGTAGCAACATGTTTCATTTTTGTTTATACTGTTCTACACTGAAAAATGTGTAATTATACTGTTTTTAATTGTCTTTCAAATGTTTTAAATTGTTGTAAATAAAACATTTTCATCTTTTTACATGAACATGCATGACTGATTTATTGTATAATGTGTTTGTCTGTAACTTTGGATGATACTGGTAAGACTCTGTTGAAGCCTCATGGGAATTTTGAGGTTAGGTTTTGTATATATGTTTACACAGAACGAGGACTGTGGATTTTGACCCATCACTTCCAACTTGGAAGCACATTTAATGGCTAGTGTGAACAGGAGGAATGATTACAACAAGCAACTTCAGTGTACGTATGGACACGTGTTTATAGGCCAGATGGAAAAACTGTGGTTCTGCCCTTTAGAGTGTGAACACTGCTAGACAGAGGTTTGTTTTACATAAAGAAATGATAAAGCATAAAGTACATGACCTCAGATTGCCTTTTCAGAATGTATTCTTAGCCAAATATTGGTGAGAAATAGTTAGAAACCGCAGAAAAGTAATTATTTGTTTTTCATGAAATCTATGTATGGATCACCAGCCTCCTGGTTCAGTTCAGGTCATTGTACTTTGCTGGTGTAAAAGTTCAATTAGGTGAAATGAGGACAGGTTGTTTTTTTTTACTTTATCTGAGCAGCTATGTCTGATGCAGACTCTTATTTTGTTCCCTTGTCCTCTATTTTGTGTGTGTGCCTTTGTATTGCTTACATTATGGGGACCAAAACCTGTTAACACACTCACATTGTGGGGACTCGGCCATCCTTGTGGAGAACAGAGGCTGGAAAATCACTGAATTTTAGGGTCAGGGTTAGGCAAGTTATGGTTACGGTTAGGATAAGTCCACAGGAAATTAATGTAAATCAATGTAAAGTCCCCACAAGGAATGAAAACACAGCGTGCACGCGCATGTGTGCACATGTGCTCATCTGAAAGACATGGAAAGTACGGTGCCTTCCACAACTTGGCAAAAACACATACTCAGATAATTATATGTCTTCCACACAGAGGCACACACAACTCATTAACACACACACATACACTACACTTGCAGCTAAATGGCTTCTGTGCGTGCACACACACTCTCACATGCACATGAGTCAGAGCAGCAGTCTGACAGGGTGGATTCCTCCATCTGCATAGAAAGAGAGAAGTAACTGTTTTAAACTTTTGTTGTTTAAAGGCGAGTGGACAGCCATGTACAGTGTATCAGATGAAGCAAACAATGACATTACATCACTGTTTGTTTAGTTTTTATCATTTATGAGAAGCAGAGGTCACTTGTTGATGCAAGTTTCTGACTGTAAAACAAACTAATCCAACAACAAGACTCACCATACACTTATCAGAAGTCTGAAACCAGAAGTTTAACATGAAGAAACTGTTTTGTTTTTTACAGACACCTAATGTTTCCTGTGTTGTCATTCATGTAAATCAGTGACATGTTGGTAAGTTCTTGAGTTGCCCAGCTGATGTGGTCCAGGGCAGGATCAGGTCCCAGCAGAAGGCCTACATGTGGTGTCTCACATATTAATAATGCTAACAGTCAAACTGGGGCCATGATTACATAAAGAAGCACTTGGTTGCAGTGTGCTTGCATGTTGTGGTTTTGAGTGGTTTGGTTGCAGTCAACACCTGTCCCCATCAAACTACCACTACCTACCGTGCAAAACACAGATGGAACCAGGTGTTGCGCACTTTCCTTACTGTTACTTTTTCTCTAAAGTTCTTACTTTCTGTCTCACCCACACATAGGTATGAGTCAGTGTTGTGTTTGCTGTGGGGCCAAGAGGAGATGTATTCAGGATATTGTGGTCAGAGACCTCCAATCTATTCTCTTCCTCTATTGACTGCTGTGTGTGATGTGTTCCAGTGCTGCAAAACATATTCCCAGCAGTAAGCTGTGCATGTTGATAGCAAAACTTAGCTAGTTAGCATAATTATTCTTTTAGTTTTAAAGAATATCAGACTGAACTTTTTGAATTTACCTGCTTTTCTCTATTCATTTGTCATAACATTTGGTCTTATTTTCATTTAAGTCACAAGTCTAGACAATAATGTGCTTCAACTAATACCACACAAACAGTTACTGTATAAATGTTCTGTCTTTATTGAACATACCCATTAAACATTCACAGAGCTGGTGGAAGAAGTGAATGAACCCTTGTATTTAATAATTGTTTAAGTTAAGGTCTGGGCTCTGGCTGAGTCACTCCAGAAGGTAGACCTTCATTGTCTGAAGTCAGTCTGTAGGTGAGTTATTTCAATGTTTAGTCACTGTCCTGCTGCATCAGCTACAGCTGGCGGACAGCCACCCTCCCATTATCCTTTAAGATATCTAATTTGGGAATGTATTTGTTTAACCCTAACCCTCACACACACCTGGCTGTGTGTTTCCAGTGATCTGATTAGTCAATAGTTGGGCTGTTCCTCTAAAGTTAAGTCAACCATGCAGCACATAGTAGATTACAGCCAGCTTGGTGATACAGCAAAAGCCTAGCTGGGTTAAGGCAAAAGATAGCAGGATAACCTAATGATCTCACTTTGTGGTTCAGGCCCATGTTCATGATTAAAAACAACAACAATAAAACTCCCACTCACATGTGGTTACTGCCTTGTGCTGTGTGATGTATATTCTGACTTGTGACAAACAGCTCAGC
>NW_018127932.1:2037283-2046731 GCF_001952655.1 Monopterus albus | reverse complement strand
AAGGTTCCTAAGAGCACAGTGGCCTCCATAATCCTTAAATGGAAGACGTTTGGGACGACCAGAACCCTTCCGTACCCACTGTATATTCTGTATATTTTCATAAAGAAGCTACCTTGTGGGCTCTGCAGGGATTTTCAAGTTGGCAGCTACAGTAAAGCTCTACATGGCTGCAAGCATAATAAAGTTATCAGATCGCAGTTGTTTACATTCTGTTGACAACATACTCAACCAAATATGCAAATGCATGCATTATGAAAGGCACATGGAAATTCAAAATGTATGTTTGATTTTGCTTCACGGGCAAACCTATCATGCATGGTTTAGGTGGAGTCTGCCTGCTGCAGTCTGAATAATGATTTTGCTGATGCTGCCTCATCAGAATAAACCAGGTTACAGCAGCAGCAGCAGTTTACTCAAGAACTTTAAGTACAGATCTGAGGCACTTGTTTGTGAGTGATCACTTTACTTTCTACTTTTTTTCTGCTTTTTTCCTCTTCAAAGGCAAATACGTTTTATTCCACTACATTTATTTGATAGCTATAATTACTGGTTAATTTGAAGGACTGATTCAGATTTTTTCAAGTCTATAAGAGCTCAATACTCACTGGAACATGAACAGACTGTTTTCTAGACTGTATAAAACATTAGTCCTTTTTGTCTGTGAAATTTTTCCTGTATTTTTGGACTAATACAGGGTTATTCAAAAAGAATGAACACCATTACGCATTGCTTCAGTTCTCAAGCATCATCATGGAATGAGTCAGTGACTGTTTGAAAAAGACCATTATAAAAGTTGATTGTGAGTATAATACTTGTGACTTGGCTTAAGTTTTGTATTACTTTTCAATAATAAAATATTGCATAATGAAATTGGTTCATTCTTTTTGAATAACCCTGTATTAATAAAATGAGAAGTGAGCATAGTAATGAATTGAGGCTGCAATATGTGCATAAAGTTAACTCTTAAAAAAGATTTTTGTAGTACTTCTGCTTTCTAGAGTTTGATGGGAAGGATGACACAGCAAAGGTCACAAGACAGATTTCAACATTTTTTCCACATAATTTTTTCTTCTTGTAAGACTTTGACCTCTTTTAAGGGAATTGTGAAATTTAAAAAAGTTAAGTTTCCAAGTTCCAATCTTTTTGTGTATTTAAATAAAATATAAAGCCCTCCTCTTGTGTTGAAATGGGACACACAACAAGCAAAGATTTTTAATGGTTTGGTTATGTGGTAGCCTTAAATGTTCACATCATCAAAAAGAAAATAAATTTGAGCTCCCAACAACACACAATGTATATTTTCTGTCCAGATGTTCATTTCTGTATAGAAACAGATTTTGATTTAATGAGTGTCACAGGAGACAGTTGGTACAAGCAACAATTTTATCTGATATAATTTATAAGCATGTCTCTGCCAGAACCCTGAAGCCATTTGACTCAGTGCATCATGATGCTATTAGATTTGATACTAGCGATACCTTTAGGACTTACCATCGTGAACTGTATCAGCAAGTAGGTGTGCCATCTTTGACACTGAGAAGAGAGCATCATTGTATGTTATTCATTTATAAAGCCCAACTTAATAAGTTGCCTGAATATATTTCATGCCTCCTGAGTTATAAATCATCAACGTACCAGACTCGTTCACAAGATTATCTTGTTCTGCAACCCTTTTTTTGCCATTACAGAAGTTGGAAACATGTCCGTCTGTTGTTATACCCCGCAAAAATTGAACAGTTTGCAGAAACTGGCTACTGTCATTCCTTTATCTCAATTTAAACTGCTTTTATCTAGTACTTCACAGTTTAAGTGTGTGTGACAGATGACCTTGTTACTGTTTTAATATGACTTTGTTTATGTTGATTTTGTGTGTGTATTTTATATTTTTAATGTGTGACTTGTGATTTTCAATACTGATTTGATTTGATTCATGTATTTATGTCAGGTCCGCTCAGCGCGACCTGCCTCTTTTCCGCTTTTCTCTCCTCTGTTCTCTCGACTTGCCTTTCTTCCACCTTTCTCTCCTCTGTTCTCTTAACTTCGCTCTAGCCTGGCGCTGGGGTCGTCCTCCTCCTCCTGCTCCACCTTCCTCCAGGACCACCTGGGCAGAGGGCCAACTGACGCCAGCCAACCCTGCTGCAGACTCAACAGCCCCAGCAGTCCACGTCACAGCAGCCAGCACCCCGTCGGCCGCAGCCTCCACATGCTCCTCAGCCAGCACCCCACCAGCTGCAGCCTTCTGCGTCTTGGCCAGACCTCCACCCGCCACAGACCCTGTCTTCTCCAGTACCTGTCTCTGGGTGGGTCGGCCGGCGTGCCAACACTGCTCCACTTCACCCGGCCTTCGAGGGGGTCGGCGACGACGACTTCCCTCTCCCGCTGCTCCCAGTCTTCGAGGGGGTCGGCGACGCCCTGCTTCCTGCACCCGAGGGGTTTGCCAACACCCTGCTTCCTCCTCCAGCCCGGCATTTACGCTCTCTAGCCTGGCGCCGGGGTCATCCTCCTCCTGCCCGGCCGCTATGCTCTCTAGCCTGGCGCTGTGGTCGTCCTCCTCCTGCCCGGCGTCTACGCTCTCTAGCCTGGCGCCGAGGTCATCCATCTGAACTGCCTTCTTCGCCCCTGCCTTTTTCTTTTGGACTATGTGCTCTGTGTTGGACTGCTCTTGCCATTTTTAGGCCTTTAGTTGTTTATGGATTTCCTGTGTTTTTGGGACCTCTTCTCTTTGTTTTTGTGGTGTTGCAGGGGTTGTTTTTTGTTGTGGGCCTTGTCCCACCTTCCGGGGTCCCCCTCCTCCCTCCCTGCTCTTTTTGGTCTGGGGTTTTGTTTTGGAGGTCTGGGATCCCGCCTTTGTGTACGTTGGTCTTTTTGTTCTTTCACCTGTCTATCTTCATCTTCCTGCCCTCTTGTTCTTTTTCCGTCAGTCCCTGGACTCACCTGTTTGTCCAGTTTTTCTTCAGCCATCTCCACCCATCCTGGACTGTATATGTAAACTTGGACTTTGTTATGTTCTGTTGATACTTTATGTTCTTTTACCAGTAAACCGTCATTTTTCCCCCCCTAGCACCTGGGTCTGCACTCTTGAGTCCAACCACAGTTCTCCCTCACCTTCCTGGTGAGGGGGGCTACCATAACAGTTTATATTTATTACTGTTTTGATGGTGTTAATTGTGCGTCAGGGTACTATTGAAAATGTGACACAGATTTATACTGATCCCTTTAAGTGATTTGCAGTGAATTGTGACACCAGGTTAGACTGCAGAGTGGCTTTCAACACAGAAGGGTTTTTTGCCACTTTAATGTACTTAGTGATTTTGGTTTTTGTGGTCCATCGTGAATTTGGTCACTTCTTTGTTGTGAGGGCTGTACTGATGATGAGGGGTGCACTTTACTGGACTTAGGTGGCTCTGCAGTAAATCACTCTGTGTCTGGTCACCCCTGCCACAATGCTCATGAAGGTTTATCAGGACCATGTGGTCATCCACAGACTAGGAAATGCTACTAGTAATTGTTACATCAGCATAGCTTTGTAAAGTTAATTTTTAACAAGCTGTTTCTTATTTACACAGAAAGAAAAAATTAGCATTCATATAAAAACGTGTCTGTTCACCTGATGAATTTAAGACCAATATCTGGCCTTGTTTTAGCTCTGGTTTGTTCATTATGTTCACCAGCTTGTTCTTAACCTTGTCTGCTCTTTGGTGGTGGGTAGGTACTATAGATGCATACTGCTGCCTTCTGTGGCTGGAAACTGAACCAAAACAATAGTGTTGCAGGCAGCAAAACCAAAACAGTGAGCTGAAACATAATGAAATTCTCTGTAGAGCTGAGGAGAGATGTAGAGGCAGCTAGACTGGTTATTCAGTAAGCTGCTTCCCAAGTTGATCCATATGCATTTAGCTACAATAGCTAAGGCAGTGTGTTTGCTTTGGATGGCCTAACATATCTACCGTATATGCTAGTGTTCAGCAAAAATTTGCACAGGTTTACTTTGCCACCACAAGCTGATTTGAAGGCAGTGGGCCTGTAGAAATGACTTGAATTTACTCTATTATTTTCCAGCTTTACTGTAGATGCTGATGTGAACAGGCCATTAAGCCACTGGATAGATGTACAGTATACTCTCTGGGTGACAGGGGAGTAATGAAGGTCAGGTGTGCTAAGAGATGAAGGACAGACCTTTTTCAGTGTCTCATAGTAGGAGAATCAGGTGTAATTAATAACAATAATCATGGTTTATGGGGACTGAAACTTCAGTAAAATTAATAATTACACCCATGATTTTCCTGTTATGGCAATTCAAAATGTCCGCTGTGAGGAAGGCCAATAGCAAGTAAACCATGGTGAGTCACTGAGCTTTTTCAGCTGTGTGCAGGTCAGCATGATGCAACCATGGGACTTGTGCAACATTTGTGGTAAATTTCATCTCAAGCATCACCTCTACATGGAAAAGCTTCATTCTGTAATAATGTGACTTGTGTGGCCTTCACTATGACATTCACAGAGCCTTGCTAAAGTCGGGAATACACTGAGGATTACTAGCTTAATAGCTCATTTACAGTATTTACACATCAACTGTGTTTTACATTGAAAAGTACTGTGTGCAGTACTACCTGCCATTCAACAACTGTATACTGTAAATCCACATCCACCACAGACATAATGTAACTTTCTACCCTCATGGAATAATTATGAGAAAACGCAGCTACAGTGCTTAGTCATAATAAATATCTGGCACTGGAAGAAAAGACGGAGCCTGTACAAGAAAAAGAGAAAAATGAAGTAGATTCTATGTGTACTGTAAACAAGTTAGGTGAGGACTGAGAAGGGAGAGCAAGACTCCATTTTAAGGAAGTTGTCCTCTCCCTGTCTTGGGCCTCAACAGGCCTTTGGTGTGAGTGGAAATACCCCACGCTGCCTCTGACACACCCATACATGCACGCATGCAAGGCTCACACACAGTAAAAAGCAGAACATGGCCAAATGCTAAACTATATCATTTGTGTTGTTTGTAGAGCAGCTAGTTATTTGCACTTCACTTGCAATTTTTTATCTATCACATTTCTTTACACAAAAGCTTACATCATATGACCCTGGTTTTAAAATTTTATGCACAGCTCCACATTAAAACATGATGCCCCTTTGATAAGTGCTACAAAAAAGAAGTTTCTCTTCTTTCTCTTCAGAAGGCTGTGGCTTTCAGAGAGAATCTACTTCTGTATGTGTGTGTGTGTGTGTCTCCATGCACATATAGTAGGAACCTGTTTTTGTCTCAGTATCAAAGAATTTCTATATGAGCAGCACTGCAGTGTCAGGCGCAGTGTTGCAGCTCTTTGGCTCAGTATTACATCAGTCGCATTGAAGCAGATATGCAGCTCTATATCGGTTCAGGCCAATGCATACTATCACTGAGGCAAATTAATCCAGTTGATTTTAAGTCAAATTAACAAATCCAAGCTAACAAGGGGGGAAAAAAACCACAACTAAACCAAAGCAAAGGAAATCAAACCAATTTAACCAAACCACAGCAAAGGCAGCAGTGAATTGTAAGAGCAAAGACAGACACAAGCAATTTAGGTCAAACTAGTCCAAACTAACTTGATATGCACAGGAGATTGTGGGTACGAGAAGGTCTGTGTGAGGCCAGAACAAAACATGTCGGAATAAACCAAACCAAACCACAAAACACTAAAACACCCTCTCCCAGAGAGGCCAAGTCAGGATCCACATTAAAAGAACCAAATCAAACACACCCAACCAAACCTGTACAAAATGATCCTTGGTTAGACAGACTAACAATAAATCATCTCCTGACAAGTTAAAATGAATCCACTCAAGCCAAGTCATCCAGAAAACAAACACAAATAAAACTATACAGTAAATCAGCTAACCAACAACAACAAAATCAACCAAATTACAGAGCTAAGACGTTTTATAGACAGGAAGGAAAAGTTGCAAAGTATGCAGAGATAGAGTAGTGCAGAGAACATGGGAAACTGGACCAGGCTCAAGCAATTCCAACTAAACAAAACACAGTTATATCACAGATCATATCAGCTGTATGTGTACTGTACATACAGCATGTGGTGTGAACTTTGGTTTCAACCCAAAACAGAAAAAGGTCAAAATATCCATAAAATAAATAGAACTTGTTTCAGAAGAATGAATGAAATTCGTATTTAGGTACTTAATGTAATAATGTTTAAGAATGGGATGTAAACAAAAAACATGACTGATTGTGACTTTAATATGTGACGTTGTTAACAGGTGAGGTGTGAAAAAGCTATTGAGCAACTTTGTACATTTAGGGAATAACAGTGTCACACAGTGTCACAGTTTTTGCAAATCAGCGTTACTATTAGACCAAATGAAAATAGTGGTGCTTATTGTGTCTGTATGCTTGCAACTTGCTGTAAAAGGCAACAAACAGAGCTGAGTTATTGGAAATGATAAAGTCTGTTTGACTGATGCATTTCCTGGCTCTCATGCTCAACTTGACTTCCTGTTTACAGCTCCAATATCCCATGAAGCCCTGCTCCTCTTATACTGTAGGAAGTGCCTCAGCTAGTTGGCTGGCCCAAAGCCTGCAGCCAGCTGAATTTACTTAGGTTTCTGCTCTGTTGTTAAACCTGTCAAAGGTAAGTTCTGAAGAGTGCACATACTCTCACTTTAGTGCGGGTTGACAAGGCCAACAGTGAGTAGAGTTTCAAGCCTGTAGTATGGTTTCTATGTATGTTTGTTGGCGGCACAATGTGACTGCTGTAAAAGTTTAATTTTGGCCATTTAATGCTGTTTTATAGGATAATAATAATACTAATAATTTATTTGTTTATATAGCGCTTTACTACACCGAAAGGAGCTCAAAGTGCTTCACAATAAAACAGAGATAAAACAGAACATACCAAAAATACATAAACAAACAAAAAAAAAGTTAACATTGCACAAGTTTAAAACAATGATCTATAAGAACCTTAAAATTCCTGTAAAATAAAATTGAGTCCAAATACAGAGAGAGTAAGATTAGAAAATATAAAATCAGGATGGCCTGTAGGCCCCGTATAGCATCGCTGCTAAATATTAGATGCCAAAAGCCCATCTGAATAAAAGTGCCTTTAATTTAGACTTAAAAACCATTAGCTCCGTTATAGATCGAACCTCAGGGGGCAGGGATATGAACCTTCAGAATCATGAAATCCTGTCCAAACCAAATGGATAGAAGTGGACATTGTCAGGTATGTAGCTGCAGTATGTACACACAACTATACATTTGTTTTCTTTCTTTTGTGTCCTCTATATTTGCATAAGGCTCTGACTCAACCATTTTCAATGAATGTACTGATGTTGTGTTTCTAAACCTCTCTCTAAGGATTCCTAAGCTGCTGCCTTTTATTTTTAAACGTGTGAATGCTGCAACAGGATCATTTGTCTTCAGACAAATACACAAGAGAAATTTGCAAGGTAGGATTGTTTTTCTCCACACAAAGTTGCTACATCCTCGGGTTATATTTGTTTGTAGAAACTGATTTAGAAAAGTTAAAAGTTGCAGAAAATTACAAAGACGGCAAAAGTGCTTTCTGCTTAGTTTTTATTGAGTGGTGACTGTTATGTTTCTTTCGTTCCCTTATGTTAACCCCATGCTTCAGAAAAGGTGTCATGGATATAGGAGAGGTTTGCTAGCCAGTCTTTGATGTTGTTGTTGTTATATTTAGGATTTCGTGATGATTTTCTCAGCTCCTCTTGCTCTTAGCTGGTTCAAGAGTCCATTTTCTTATCTCCCCTTTCTTACTACATACTGTGCCACTTTTTTTCCCATCAGTGCATGTGATATATAAGCAACGAAAGTCATGTGACTCTTTGGGGGCAAAAGTCAAAGTCACTCTTTACTGTATGTCTCAAACTGCAGCTTATAAATGCTTAGTGTTTGTAATTTGATCTTCTCTCACAGCATTAAGAAAACAACACATGCACTAAAATAGATTTACTTTTTACATTTGCTGTCATTCACCCATGTAGAAAATATCGAACATCCAAATAAACAGTTTTGACTTTGCTCAGGGACGTCTGGGGGTCAGCCGGGGCTGTTTCTAAGCCCTCAGGGTTAATGACAGGTTTGTGTCACACAACATATAATCGCTGGCAGTTAGCAGAGCAAACACATCATTCAGTGACTCACAGCAAGATTCATTGTGATTCTGTCTCATAATATTCCCCCCAAACAAAAGAAGCTGTTGTTCTCTTAGGTTTAAGAAAAGATATACGACTCTTATTAGACACTTCTCTGGAGTTTGTTTTCGAGTCTTTAGAGAGACAAAGTTCACTCAAGTTACTTAAAGAATGTCATGACTATGTTCTGCATAACGTCAGCTCTTGTTATTCAAACAATGCAAAGCATACAGCTCATGTTTTGCCTAATATGGCATCTAGACGTCTGTGCAGTAGCCACCACTGTTCTGAGGATTTAACAGTTTTAGCCGCATACAATTTAAATCTTATTTTATGAGCAGATTCCTATATTTTCACAATTTTAAACTACCTTTAGGTCAATAAAAATCAAATAATACATAAAGAACTGAATAATTCCCCACCAGAATTTGATTCCTGACAGTGTAGAGAAGGATCTGAATAGGCATTTAAACTGTAGCTTCATGAACTCAGCATACATAAAGTCCTGGCACTATTGTAGCTAATAAAGCTCCAAGCAGTTTAGTTTTTCACAAGGTGAGGGTTTCATGTGATTTTAATAGTGAAAATTCAACCAATGTTATATGAGTGTAATGATTTTGTTAGGTTAGGTTTCCACTGTGCACTGGTTAATTTAACTTCCATTACATCCAGCGAGTTTGACTAAATGCTGTGAAATGACCCTATAAATCACGGCTCACCGTATGAAGGGCCCTTGGTTTTTAACCAAAAAAAAAAAAAAAAAAAAACACTGCAAACTGTTGCAAATGTTTACCACTGAACTCACCCCTGCTGAGCAGAGCCTGTCTACTGTGATTCATTAGTGAACTAAAGAACCAAGCCAGCTGTGATACATTTACTACTTTATCTGAATTTCAGATTTTAAAATGAAATCGCTTCAGTTTTAACACAATTTTAATTATGTCTTCATAGAAATAAATCCCATTAAGCACAGTGTAATGTATTAATTATATCAAAACCACTTTACTGGAGAAATAAATATTAAAAGGGTTACAGAGAGAAACAGCCTGGCTCTACATTTAGAGCGATGGCCCAACTGTAACACACATTTTCCATCAAATCAAATCAAATCAAATTTTATTTGTATAGCGCCAAATCACAACAAAAGTCATCTCAGGACACTTTACAAAGTAAGGTCTAGACCTTACTGTTATCAATATTATTACATAGGGAAAACCCAACAAATCCCCCTTTGGCGACAGTGGGGAGGAAAAACTCCCTTTAACGGAAGAAACCTCCGACAGACCCC
>NW_018127932.1:2033478-2036437 GCF_001952655.1 Monopterus albus | reverse complement strand
GTGTGTGTGTGTGGTGTGTGTGTGTGTGTGTGTGTGTGTGTGTGTGTGTGTGTGTGTGTGTGTGTGTGTGTGTGGTGTCATGATTCGGTTCTGTGTTGCTTCCTGTCAGGCTTTTATTTTGATGCTACGTCCTGTTTTGTTTCACCACAGTTTTGGTCTTTTTACTTTCTTCATCACCCGCATTAGTTTCACCTGCTCATTATAGTTTGCACCGCATCATAAGCAGCCTTCACCCACCAATCCCAGCCAGATTGTTCTAGACGCCACCTCTCACTCTCCAGCATTTTTCGGTTTTGGTACTTTGTGTTTTTGACCCGGCTTGTTCCTCTGACTATTCTGTTCTGCCTTGCCCTCTTGCTTCAGACTGTCACTGTGTATAATTATCGGACTTCCCTTTGGACTACGTATTTGGATTCCTCTGCTGTATGTGTTTGCTGGCTCTGATCTCGGACTGTTTATACCGACCTGTGATTTTTGTGTTTCACCGTGTCTTGTATGGTTTTGTTTAGCGTTAGTTCTCTTATTAAAGAGACGGTTTTGTTTTACATTTCCTTGTCTGGCCTTTTAATTGAGTTCACCCTCAACATTTTTGGCAGCATAACGCGCCGATTCCTGACATGTGGTGTGTGCGTGTGTGTTTGTCTTTATATACTTGTGCGAACCAACCCCTGATGGAACACCTTTCTTGTGTGGACATTTCATTGGTGACTTTCACCAATGCGGTTTCTGTACTATGATGGACTCTAAATCCTGACTGAAAATCCTCAAACAAATCATTCTTGTGCAAGTGGTCACATAACTGCTTTGCAACAGCTTTTTCAAGGATTTTGGAAATAAATGGGAGATTGGATATTGGTCTATAATTAGCTAGGACACCTGGGTCAAGAGTAGGCTTTTTGAGTAGAGGTTTAATTACTGCAAGTTTAAAAGCCTGTGGAACATAACCTGTTAATAGAGAGAGGTTAATCAGATCTAGTATGGATGTGTTGATTAGGGGAAAGACGTCTTTGAGCAGCCTGGTCGGGATGGGGTCCAGGAGACATGTTGATGATTTAGATGAAGCAATTGTTGAGGTCAACTCAGAGGGATCTATAGGGGAGAAGTAGTCCAAGTATAAATGAGGTCTTATAGATGTTTCTAAAGCCATTGTAGTAGATGGCACATCTGCGAGAGCTGTGGGAGTGGTCCGACCAATTTTTTCTCTAATAGTTGTGATTTTATTTGTAAAGAAGCTCATGAAGTCATTGCTGCTGAGATCTAAGGGAATGTTAAGCTCAACAGCACTGTGGCTCTTTGTCAGCCTGGCTACAGTGCTGAAAAGAAACCTGGGGTTGTTCTTATTTTCCTCAATCAGTGATGAATAAAATGTGGTTCTGGCACTATGAAGGGCTTTCTTATATGTTATTAAACTATCTTTCCAGGCTATGAAAAACTCTTCTGACTTAGTGGAGCGCCACCTCCTTTCCATTTTTTGTGATGCCTGCTTTAGGGAGCGGAGCTGCGAGCTGTACCACGGGGCTAGCCTCCTCTGTTTCACTGCCTTCTTTTTCAGAGGGGCAATGGTATCAAGTGTATTACGCAGGAAGGCTGCAGTACTATCAACAAGATTATCGATTTGTGTGGGAGTAAAGTTAAGGTGGCCTCCTTCCACTGTGTTGGCAAACGGCACTGAAGTAGATAAAGACGGAATTATTTCCTTAAACTTGGTAACAGCATTGCCAGATGGACATCTGCTGTAGTGGAATTGTTTCCCACATAGAGTATAATCCATTAATGTAAATTCAAAAGTTATTAGAAAATGGTCAGACAGAAGAGGGTTATGGGGAAAAACTATTAAGTGTTCAGTTTCGATGCCATATGTCAGAACAAGATCAAGAGTGTGATTAAAACAGTGAGTGGGTTTATTTACAGTTTGAGAGAAGCCAACTGAGTCTAATAATGAACAGAATGCATTGTTGAGGCTGTCATTGTCGGCATCTACATGAATATTAAAGTCGCCTACTATGATTATTTTATCTGTACT
The DNA here is from genome assembly GCF_001952655.1 of Monopterus albus. Lineage (NCBI taxonomy): Eukaryota > Metazoa > Chordata > Actinopteri > Synbranchiformes > Synbranchidae > Monopterus > Monopterus albus. Next base: position 2,034,414 of record NW_018127932.1, on the reverse strand, counting down.
AAGCACTAAATCAGACAGAAAGTCTGAGAATTCACTTAAAAACTGAATAAAATACAACAACAAACATCACAAGATGTCCTCCTCTCCTGCCATGTGCCTCATCACACCAACGTAATATTTCATCAGCTGTTTGATTCACCGTAAAGCTATGAAGCATACGTGCAGACAAACACATCTAATCTCTGTGAAGCTGGTGAAAGACCTTTTAAACCCCACTTAGGATAAAAATCTGGTGCTGTTGCAGAAACTCTGGTTTCACATCTTCAAAAACAAAGGTATCAAAGCTGCTCCGTCACCTCGGGCAACTAAACGGTCTCCTGAAAAGGATTTGTTTACGCTGAACTCCGGGGAAAATGATGTCAGATACACCTGACTAAAGTGAAAAGCTGAAAGGCATGTGCAGCATCCCTGGTATGATTTTTTTACTGTTCATGTTAGATGTATGTACCGTACAGTGTTGCTTTGAGAGTTTCTGTTGCATAGTGTTGCATTTTGTTGTGCTGTTTTGTTTCAGTATTTTTGCATCATGTTGGCTTATGGAGATAAAATACTATCAAAAATGGTACAAATGCGTGTTTAACGTTTTGTTTGTAACAAGCAATTTGTGTGTGTGTTATGAGGATCACAAATGCGTGCTGCGCAATCTGCACGTTTAAGGCCATTTGTGTGTGTGTCATGCTGTTCACAAATGCATGCTGTACAAACTGCACATAAATCACATTTTACAGATGCTTAAAATCGATTTTTTGTGTGCAGTTCTTTAGAAAGTACGTACACATTGTTACCTACGCATGCGTGGATCGTCTAACACGCACGAATCACCTTCCGCGCACACACGGATTTTTGAGAGTGTTTTTCCGCACTCTCAAAAGTCCACGATCCACGAATGCACGGTGCGTTTAAGGACACGTGGAAAACTCGGACATCTGAGTTTCC
>NW_018127932.1:2025798-2032728 GCF_001952655.1 Monopterus albus | reverse complement strand
TTTTGGAGTTGTCTTAACTGGGTTTCTTGCTTTAGTAAAAACGGTATTCACCCTCAATACGCGAAATACCCCTCTCTCTGTAATGCCACACTTTATTATATTGCATTTTTGTATAGCATTGATGGTTTCTATAATTGCGACGTACAGTGGTGGTATTAAGAGGTGAATTAAGTCGGGTAAGTCTCCACTGAAGGCCCAGGTACCAAATGCACGGCCCGCCACTGTTTAATATATACAATTGCTCATGTGAGTGTGTTTGCCCATGTGTCAGCCATGTGATAGACTTGTGACCTGTCCAGTCCAGGGTGGACCCTGCCTCTCCTCCTTGGCTCCAGCCCCCCTGTGACCCTATTCAGCAATAAGTGTTATAGATAATGGATGGATGGATCTCACCTGCTTTCCTCTAAATGAAGATTTAAAGTCTCTGCTAACTTAACATTTAGAAATAAGTGGAAGTGTACGAAGTGATCACTCTTTTACCTGCACTTACAATGTTCTTAGATTATTAATTATTATTTACAGACCTATAAAATAAACTTTATTGATGTTTCCTACCTCACCAAAAGCTTTGTTTCCATTAGTGTTGGTTGCGTATTAGACCACAACTGACCTTCATAGCTGTGTAAGATCAGGGAACAGTTTTATATTTCAGCAGTGATTTGTACCTTGCCATCCTGCTGATAAGAGAAACAGATCAGAAAATGTTTGTCTTTCACAAGTGTGGTTAAGAGCAGTGTAATGTTAAGTTTAAATTTCACGCTTGTTTGCATCTTATGTCATAGTATGTAAACAAATCAACTGCTCCACAAAATACTGGAGCTCCATATCAAAAAGGAAACTAAATACATTCTACCAAAGTGAAAAAAAAAATGCTTTGTCGTGCCCTGTAAGACACCTTGATTTCTCAGAAATGGAGACCACGAGGGTACAATCGGGGAAGTGGTGTTTATCACCTTGTGACTTAACCACGCTGTCAGTTCATAGAATTTAATTCTGTCCATGACTCATGCCCAACCACAACCTGACGTAACTGAACGTATGCAAATGTAAGTAAACCTTCTCTGAGAAAACTGTGGTAAAAATGTAGTAAATGGATCAAAACATGTAGAAACCACACAGGAAATAAGTGTGGCTTTTGTGTGGTTTTATCCATATTTGGGAGATGACCTGTTCACTCAGTCATTTACAGTATTGTCAGCCCCTGTGTAACTGTAATGCAGGCATTGAGGGTGAAGGACCTTGTTACACCTTTTTTATTGTTAAGAGAGAAAATGCTTTGTCACAATTCTCCTTTAAAGATGATTTGGCTTCTGCTCTTTGGCTCATCTTAATCATCTCTATAAGTCAGCTCTGCCCAGGGTATACTCTATTTCTCTTGGCTGCAAAGCTGAATGAAGAATTCACCATCTGGTTATGCATCATCTTAAAGTATGTTGCTCTTAACGGTGTTTTCTAAAGAATAGTAAATTTAGTCATTGTCAGAGGGGTGCACCATTTTTTACTAATCAAGAAGGTTAATATTTGATGCTCCATAGACTGATGAGATGTTCACCATAAGAAAATTCTGGTTACTGGAAGACAGTTGGAGGAGTTTCCATTAAGTATTAAAAAGCTAGACACTGCTGAGAGTAGTAGCTACTGCATATAACTAATACAGAAAACTGCATGCAGTAAAAATACAGACACACTCCTAATGTAACAGTGTCACAAGTAATAATAATAATAAAATGTATTTGTAAATCACTTTTCAGCTCGAGAGCACAAAGTGCTACATCGAAAAATAACAGTTCAAAACAATAAAAGGCTAAAAAAAGAAACGTAAGAAACACACAGGCACTCACATAGCACAATTTCTACCCGACCTGCTATCACAAAAGGGGCTCAAAGATAGTGGTCATACAGGACCAATAAACAATCTAAACATTAAAAGCTTGTTTGAAAAGGTGCGTTTTTAGAGCTGACTTGAAGGCTACCGGCTCAATTATAGAGCGTATATCTAAGGGTAAGGAGTTCCACAATCTAGGGCCATGCACGGCAAAAGCGCGACCTCCCCATTTCTTATAGTGTGCTGGAGGAACAACGAGGGCGAGATGACCTGACGACCATAAAGTTTTGCGAGGGACATATCTGGACAAGAGGTCCGATAAGTACAAAGGGGCAAGGTCGTGTATGACTTTAAAAACATAGAGCAAGATCTTAAACTCCACTCTCCATTTTACGGGCAACCAATGGAGAGACAACAAAACTGGGGTGATGTGGGCATGCCGACGAGTGTTCGTCGTGAGCAAACGGGCGGCCGCGTTTTGGACCAGTTGGAGCCTAGACAAAGATGACTGGGACAAACCGGCATAGAGGGCATTACAATAATCAAGCCGGGAGGTCACAAAGGCATGGATGGCTTTCTCTAGGTCCGTACGAGACAGGAATGGTTTTACCTTAGCTAGCAATCTTAGCTGGTAGAAGCTAGTTTTTACCACTGACTTAATCTGTCCACCAAAGTTAAAATTTGCATCAAATATTACTCCCAAATTTTTTACAGCATTAGAGAATGAGGGGGCAGACGTGCTGAAGTCTAATACACCTACAGCTGGATGGGGACCAATAAAAAAGGTATTCAGTTTTATCATCGTTTAAATAAAGGCAATTCTGGGTTAACCAAATTTTAACATCACGCAGACAGTTCTGCAATGCGACAAGCGAACCTGATTCCGGTTGTACCAGCGGCATGTAAATCTGTATATCGTCAGCATAGAAATGAAAAGGAACATTGTGACTGGATATAATGGCAGCAAGTGGTGACATATACAAGGAAAAAAGCAGAGGGGCCTAGATGGAGCCTTGCGGGACACCTGCGGTCATGGAAGCTGTGCTGGAGGAATGGCCACCGATCATGACCGAATAAGTTCTATTGGTAAGATACAACTCAAACCAACTTAGCGCCTCACCTCCCAGGCTGAAGAAGTGCTCACGCTTCGAAAGTAAAATCGAATGGTCAACTGTGTCAAAGGCGGCCGATAAGTCCAACAAAGCTAGAATGACCGGGCGTCCAGCATCAAGGGCTAATGCAATATCATTAAGCACTTTAAGTAAAGCAGACTCGGTGCTATGTCGAGCCCTGAACCCTGATTGAAATTTGCCAACAAAATCTAGACAGTCTAGGTGATCTTGAAGTTGGATAAGCACCAGCTTCTCAATAACTTTAGAAAGGAAAGGGAGAAGGGATATTGGGTGAAAATTTCCTAATACGGATGAATCAAGGTTGGGCTTTTTGAGTAATGGTCTAATTACTGCATGCTTAAGGGTCAAAGGAACTGAGCCCACACTCAGACAGGAGTTAACGAAGATGACCAGCCAGGGGCCAATAGTGTCAATGGCTTCTTTAAAAATCTTCCCAGGAAGGGGGTCCAAAGGGGAGGCAGCAGGTTTGAGCTGGAGCACACATTTTTTAAGGTGAGAAAAGGACACCTGGGCCAACGAAGTGAAGGTATGGCAGGGGTGGGACACAGGTGGAATATAAGGTAAAAAATGTGGGGCGCTCACTCTGATGGACTGAATGTTTTCACTGAAGTGCATTAAAAAGTCATTACACACAGCATTCGAGGCTTCGACAAATAGAGGGATTAATAACTGCCTTAATGGTCTTAAATAGAATTCTCGGTTGATGACTATTTTCAGAAATGATCTTAGATAAATATTGAGTCTTAGCATCATTCACAGCTTTCTGATATGCCTGGCGACTGTCTCTCAAAATGCCTAAGGAGACTTGCAGACCATCCTTCCTCCATTTACGCTCTGCCTGTCTGCAACGTCTCCGATAGGCATGAGTGATGCCATTAAGCCAGGGGTCCGAGTAGTTTCTAGTTCTTTTCCTCCTCATCGGAGCAATAGAGTCAATGATCCGGGCACAAGTGGCGTCAAATTTAGCGAGGAACGACTCTGGAGGCAGAGGGAGATGGTGCATTCCAGAGGAGTGTAAGTCCGAGGCCAAAAAAGCAGTGGCAAAGTCTGCCAATGTGGAAGGGGTAATAATCCTGCGACTCTGGGCGGGGGCCTTCAGAGAGGGAGCCGGCTCTGGTCCCCAAACCTCAAAGCGGATGACACAATGGTCCGAGATGGCTAAGCTAAACACATCACTGATGGAGACAAATAGGCCTTGGAAGATGACCAAGTCAAGCGTACCCCCCACTGGTGGGTGGGGGAGTGAACTGCCTGAACAAGGTTAAAAGAGTCTAACAGGGCATTAACGTCATTAGCCAGTTGGTCATAGGGGCTGTCCATATGAATGTTAAAATCCCCACAGATCAAAAAATAGTAAAATTGTGGAACAAACGTTGATAGAAAATCCCCAAAGTCATTAATAAAATCCTTAGACTTGGGAGGACGTTATATAACTGCACAATGGGATGGTGCTGAACTAAGGTAAAAATTTGGATCTCAAAGCTGGGATAGGTTTTGACTGGGAGAAGGCGACATTTAAGAGTCGGTTTAAACACTGACGCTACGCCGCCCCCTCTCCCAGTATGGCGAGGGGCATTGAAAAATAGATAGTCAGGAAGTAAGAGTTCAGAGAAAACACAGTTTTCTCCTTGCTTCAGCCAGGTTTCGGTAACCAAAAAAGCATCCAGGTCATAGGTGGTAATAAAATCATTAAGAATAAAAGTCTCATTATTGAGGGACCTAGCATTAAAAAGAGCAAAGCGAAGCAAACTTGACTAAACCTGTGATGAGTCGGCCCGGTTCAAAGGCCGGAGATTGACTAACGAGTGCCGCCGCTTGGAGCGTCTCACCAGTCGTAAGTAGGGGCAGGGTGGATCTGTGTCCAGGCCGATGGGTTGGAGAAAGCGGTAACATTCAACCAGGGTCCAACTTGAGGAAAGAGAGCCCCATTTCCTTAACTTAATGGTCACCAGTGATGATGTTAGGATGGATGGATTCCAGACCTCCTTACGCGTCGTCGTCGCCGCCGGGATGCCCGGGAAGGAAAACCATCCGAGTGTCGAAGAAACAGAGGTATCGAGATAGGCGGAGGTGGAAACAACTCGGTTTGGTGGAAACGGTGTCTGCTCGGGTGACTAAACATAGAATTGCGTATTTCCAGGAGCACATGGCGGTTCTATTTCAAAGGAACAAAGTAGGGAGGACAGTAGTAGCTTCAAACACACAAAAACAAAGTACAAACAGGAGGAGCCAACGGCAGGCCAAACACAGCGGCGCCATCTTGGAACCCACCCCCACCAGATCAAGTAGCATTTTCTAACATTGCTGCTCATTTGTCAGGCTAGTAACTATTTTGTGAGATCAAAATCCAGTTCTGAGTTCATCTATTTTTATTTCTACAGCAATAATCTGTTTTCTGTGTGTGTAGGAGCTCTCACGCTGGAGGCAGAGCCTGCCTTTTCTGCTTTTGATTCCAACTGCTTAGCTACTACCAGTGCATATTTGGATTTTCCATGCACAGAAGAAATACATTTTAAAATGTTAGAGCTGAATATTAAAAAAGGTGCTATTTTATGGCTGTTCTTATCAGCTCAGTTGATTTAAGCACTGTAACAAAAATGGTTTGCATTAGTGAAACAGGTAGGAATAGGCATAGGAGGGAAGTTGTTACAAATAGCTGCTGCACCTGATTTATAATTGCTGACTGACCACTGTGGTAGAGCAAAACTATATCTCAATGTTAAGAAAGAGGCAGTGTAAAATATGTAACACTGTTTTATCTGAGGGAGAGAAACTGAAAAATTGTCGTGGCTCAAAAATTTGTTCAGGCTTAGTAATCATGCTCCTGTGGTCTACAAATTTTTACTATATTTACTGGCATAAGCTACAGTAACATACCTGCTTTCCTGCTGGTCAAAGGTCAAAACTATAATATTCAAATCATTAAATCAGATAATGTTTTGCAGTTTGTGGCCGATGTGTCATATGGAGCTGTTTTGATGTGGACACAGCCTTCATACAGTCAGGACAACCACATCAAAAGGCCTCCGGGGGGTGGGTCATGGAAAATATGCATCACCGTGCCAAACTGAAGCAAACAATGTATGGTTGAGCTAATGTGAAAACAGTCACTCTGTTTGTGTCTGTCTGTCTCTAAGTAAGCCTGTGTCTGTCTCCTCACCTTTAATTCCCTCTTTTTTTATCTCAATTTCTTAAATTCAGGAACATAATCATGAGTACCAATCTGCCTTTCAGTATTTGCTTCTCCAACTTTCTTCTTTGTTAAAACTAATTATGTCTGTGTGAGTGTTTTTTTTTTCCTGTTCATTAAACATACAGTTCAGGCTAAGTCATGCTACAGGCTCAGTGACAAATTAGGTGAATATTCTTATTTAAATGAATCTGAAACTCTCATCTTCCTTTTGAAAATATGGCAAAAATGCTTCAAATAACTTATGTCATTTCAGTGCACTCAAAAAAATTCTATAATATTCCGTTGAAGTCACAAAATTTTATTTTTCTGGTCAAAAATGTTGTGAAGAACCGTCATTTATTATTACTGAAATCATTGCAGAGCAAGTCTGCAAGCACATGATCACACACACCTTGACTCTGTCTTGACCCCAGCACATCTGAAATATTCAGGTACTTTCCACATGGATCCTCACTGGCAATCACACCACATTTAAGCCCTGCCCTCATTTCTCTATGCACAAATCAGGGAGTTCTTTGTCTGAAAGCTCTGAGGTTAATCTATGATATCCACTGAGAATGCAAGGTGGTGTAAAAGTTCCTCCTCTGACTTTCAAATGTTCTTTTAAGGAAGCTCTGGTTTAGAACGGTCAGGAAAACAAATTGTAACCAAGTTTAAAATACAGTCAACACTAAATGTCATTCATAACCAGCAGTATACAGTAATAAGTCTGAACCTAAATCTATTTTCTCAGTACAAGTGGGGTTTGTACTGACCCCCCCCCCCCCCACTCAAGATGC
>NW_018127932.1:2016546-2025298 GCF_001952655.1 Monopterus albus | reverse complement strand
GATCAAGGGGGTTTTTACCTGCCCCCCCCCCCCCCCATAATGGTAAGGTCTAGACCTTACTTTGTAAAGTGTCCTGAGACACACTTTGTTGTGATTTGGTGCTATACAAATAAAACTGAATTGAACTGAAGCCACCGCTGCACATCCACAGACAAAAACAATCTTGCATTCACATTTACAGATGACACATCTGTCTTCTATCTGTCCCACAACAACAACAACAAATCATCATATGGGTGCAGCTGTGGCTCACGAGGCAGAACACGTCGTCCACTAATCACAGGGTCCAGTCTCAGACTCCTCTGTCCTTGGACAAAATGCTGAACCCCCAATTTTAAAATATTTAAAGGGATTTTTGGATTTATAATTTTATCCAACTGGTGTTAAATGCCCCCACTATATCATCACTATTTCAGATGGAAGTTAATCCATAATTTAATGTAAGTTATTGTATATGTACAGTAAGTTCTTTGTGTTGGCAGAGCATGCCACCAAATATGGACAGATGACCTGTTCACTCAGTCATTTACAGTATTGACCGAAACAGAGGTGAAAACAAAAACAGGAAGTAACGTCAAAATAAAAGCCGGACGGGAAGCAGCGGAACCGAATCATGACAGGGGCAGCAACTCAGTGCCAACCCAGAGCCCTTGGTGCTCTGCTGGAAAATGATGGACTTGTCCCTCTGGGTTGGGGGTCAGTTGCAAATAGTATATATTTAAAATATATACATACAATGTTGTTTAGATATTATGCTATATCTTTTTGTGTCAGTTACATTTTGCTGTTTTATGTTTTTGTGCACCGAGGTATTTTCCTAGTTCATTTGAAAGTACCTGGCGGCTAATCTGCACTACCACTCAAAAGTTTGGACACTTTCCCAGTTTAATGGGAAAGTATTTTTCCATTTGTTTCCATTGGCCCAGCACTTCTCACCCACCTTCTTGTACTCATATGCACCGGTGACACATTTCCCTTTAGTGTTTGTCATCTTTCTTGGAATTTTTATTAGTTTCACTTTGTGTAGTTGGTGACTATCTTTTGGAGTCTTCAGATATGCCTCATCAGTAAATCTACTATGCTGACAAGACACAGGCTATATAAAGAGTCCAGTTTTCTCTAAACGTAGCACTTAGTTTGTGTCTAATTCTTCATTTTCAATTCATTACGTGCACTGGGTGGAAACCATACCCAACAGCAGTATTTGGCAAACATGACAAATATACAACATCTCACACAATGGGGATGGGCCACACGTTTGCAGATAAGTTCCTCTTTGTATCAGAACTGTTGCACAAGCACAGAAAAGTTTCTTAATACTTAGGTGGACGCAGTGGCGGGCCGTGCATTTGGTACCTGGGCCTTCAGTGGAGACTTACCCTACTTAATACCACCACTGTACGTCGCAATTATAGAAACCATCAATGCTATACAAAAACGCAATATAATAAAGTGTGGCATTACAAAGAGAGAGGTATTTCGCGTATTGAGGGTGAATACCGTTTTTACTAAAGCATAAAAACGGAGTTACTGTAAGACAACTCCAAAACCTCTACACTACAACCGCAACTGTGATCTCTGCGTTTCAGTTCCATGGTAAGCCCTTTTCTAGTTTTGCTCTGACCAACCAATCAGAGGACGGAAAAATGCTGACATCATTGTGAATTTGAAATGTGATTGGTTAAAGAAGCAGTCCCATTGCTAATGTAGTTTAAGTTACATGGGCCAGCACTTCTGATTCTGAAGGTCCTGGGCAGATTAGATTGACATGGCAACGCATAGAGGCTGAAATCTGATTGGACAAAAAAATCTAACAGCCACATACACGTACTGGAAGCGGTACAGCCGAGAGAAATACTACGAAATGAAGAGAACAGACTGTTGGGAATAAATTAATACAATTTCATGGAACAAATATTAGAATTTCTGTTAAATGTAGGCCAGTACTTCTAATGGTGTTTAGGCCAGCAGAGAAGGCCTTGCTGGCCCTGACGGCCCGCCACTGGGTGGACGTAAGGATAGATTTTCTGTGGATAACTATTGTGGGAGCATATCATGAAAAGTTCATGTTGATTTGACATTAGTGAATATGAATCTGTGAACATGACCGGCAGCTTAAACAGAACACCTTGTAGTGTATGTGGTGTCCCTATCTGTTCACTCATGCTTAATAGATCATTTACAAGCATTAATAACTTTAGCTCATATTTGGTGTTATACGTAAATATTTTAAGTTATTAATAACTCTAATCAGCAAAAGTAAGTCACCTGCAATTAATGTTAGTAAATCATTAATAAAGGGCTCTTGTGACATGTGCAGCTGTACTGTAAATCTTGATAAGCTGTTTCTAAACACATTTTGGTCCAGATGATCTGCTGCCTCCTTTTCGGTAGATAAGTGAACAAATGGTTCATTTGTGGGGTCACTCCCTTAAGAATTACAGAGCTAACTAAAAGGTGTTCCTCAACCTGACAACCCAAATTTTGTTCTCATGGGCTTATAGACCTATAAGTATTAGTAAATGGTTGTATAACAATAATAAAACCTTTAATCGTGGCTTATAACACCTTTAAAAAAGTTACCTTATCAGAACATGGAACAACATCTCTTACCTTTGTTTGTTATTGGGGTCAGATACTGCTGACTCATTGAGTTCAGTTTCATGTTTTGTGGACCCAGGTAAATTCCTGTTGCACATGAAAGTCCCTGGCAGCTTCTCATTCCCATTCAAATAACAGGAACAAACTGCCTGCACAAAAACATGCATAAACATGATAAACATGAACCCTGTGTTCCTTCATTTTAAACAACTACAGTGCCTTAGACATTCTTTCTTTCTTCTCCTCTTGTCCCTATCTGGTCTGTGCATTTTAGACCTTTACTCCAATCCCATTGTCCTGCTTGCGTGTGTGTGTCTGTGTGTGTGTTGTAGCCTATTGTCTGCTCTCCTTGACTTTCTCTGAGTCACACTTTATTTTCTGCACAGCCTTGGTGGATAATGTCAGTGCTAATAATTGTACCGTAACTACCCATTTCTTCTCCTCTTAGCTCCATATTAAACATAAATATTGAAGGGACAAATAAATATTGTACTTTATATAACAAAAGTTTGATTATTATATTAACAGTATTACAGTATATTCCCTGAGATCCCTGACGTGCTTTTATTTTTTACCACCAAAACCTAAACCAGATGTGATGTGAAAGCCTGGACGTGGCTCTCATTACCAGCCTCTTTAGAAGAAAGCTTACGGTGTTAAAAACAAAATTGTACAGTGGAAACTTAAGCATATAACTAAAACCCTCTGCTGAAACAAAGTTGTAAATATAATCTGGTGTCAGGGAAAGTGGGCTGCATAAAAAGTGTGTAAGCTTTAGTTCGTCACTGTCTTCGTTGTCACCACTCTGACTCTCTCAGTGCCCAGATGCTTCTGGTACAGTGGTAGCCTGGAGCTTGAAGAGGTGAGGCTGTGGACTTTCTGTAAACCCTGGTCTAAGTTGGTAACATCTTGGTGAAGAAAGTGGAACAGGTGACGCTTCAAGGTGGAGCTATTGAAAGTGGTGTTACTGCATGAATTTGAAGCAGTGTGGTGATGTGGGCAGTCATAAATGCTCTGTTAACTCAAAAATGATTTCAAATGTCTCATATCCACATAAAAAAACACATGGTGCATGCCAGATTTTAGACACTCCACTCAGATCTACATGTGTGTCTCTGTAGAGCAGATGGCAAATCTGATTGCAGTTTGTCGGGGATCAAATGAATGCTACAGCTGGTTGGTGTGGCTTGTATCTGACATATTCCTAGAGCTGTTTTTCACTGTGGCCATAATGTAACAGGCAACTTTGTAATTTCAGGACAAGGACAGATGATGCATTTAAACCTTTTTAGCATCTGGCTAGGCAAGTCTGAAACACCTCTGGAGGTGGTTTTTGGGCAGCTGGATTATCAGTCAGTTTGAATGCTTGTTGGATTTACACTTTTTGTGACTGGATAGCTATCCAAGGGCCTTAGTTTTTTTGTGACTGGATAGCTATCCAAGGGGACAAAGAAACATGGGATCTTGGCCACTTCAAGATGGATTGCAAATTGTAATCTAGCCAACAGAGACCCATATACTGTATGTGGTTAAGTGTAAATGCTCTATACCTGTAGTTTATCATCATTTCTCAAATACACAGGCAACTCTAACTTTCATGCCTGTATATGTACCAACCTATTTATAAATCATCCTACTGCTGTTGTAATATTAACTAAAGTAAAAAATGTTCTCCCCTCTGTAACTACAACTTTAAGTCAAGCATCCACTGCTCCCTTCCAAACCTGGTACTTACTTATAATTGGTTAGTGTTTCCACCAATGTGTAACTGTTGCTTGGTGGCTCAGCTTTTCCCACCAATCAGCTTGCCTGCTTTTGTTGTCACTGGCTCATCCTCCAAATGTTGGGTATACCTGTCACTATTGCCTCACGTGATTGGCTGGGCTATTCTTGTACTGATATATATATACAGTACACTGCAGAGATTTTGTGGATGCATTTAGACTTGGAGAGAGGGAGGATTCATTGTGTACAGATGTTGTATTTTTTGTGATTACAATGCAGCTTGGTGATGTATAATTATAACCTAAGAGAGAGGCATTTCTTTTATTTAACCTACCCGTGTTATAATGTATATTGGGTAGGCTAATCAGAATAACATAACAATTCAACCTGTGGCCTTCTAAATGATCATAAAGTTGAATCAGTACCTCTGTTGGATGCTATTAAATCTAATAAAGCACAAAATAAGTTTTAGTTAGGTGCAACTAATGAACTGGCAATTAAGTGCATATCGGGCAGGACTGCTATAGTGCTTATGTGAGTGTGCAGTGATGAATTTAGTTCATAACATCAGAGCATGGTTTGTATTTTCATTTTAAATGCCCACTGAGTGAAGACACAAATGCGCAGAGAGCGGTATCACACACAGGATACAAGACAGAAATTGCAACACTTCCCGATGACATCATGTCTATGTCGGTGTGAATATGACTGTGCAGTTTCAGATTTCAACATGTCCGCCTGTTTAGAGATTTGTCTGGACAAGCAAAACTGTTCCTTCTTGACAACCACCTCACAACTGTGTTGGTGTCGATGTGTGTGCATGTGTGTTGCTTCTCCATTTTTATCCAAGCTCAGTCTTAACTCTTCACATGTAGCTTTTACATGAGTAACAAAAGTTTTATTGTCACACACTACACTGTAATTAAAACCCTTTGGTGACAATGGTTTATTTTTTTGTTTCTACCTCCTCTTGTTATTTTTCTTTAACAAGTGATAAAGCAAGGGAAACAAATCCTTTTATTTTTTAAAGACAGAACCATTTAATTAAAACATCAGCATTATCCTGATTGACAGATGATCCTTTAGAATCATTGATAATGAGAAGGAAGAAAGAAATGATTATTTTAATGTTGCAGCTGTTGACCAAGTGGCATTATTTACATTCACATTTATGAGTCAGTTTCCCCAGCACTAATAAGAATGATGCATGTAAAGCCTGCACAAAAAGCTAAGCTAAGCTAAGCATAAGATGTAACTGTGTGTAAAACAGCACACTGTGTAAGAAAAAATACATTTGCAGACATTATATCTCCCATACACCAAAGTGAATCTTATCTCCTGTCACTGTACTTTCAAAATAGCAAATTCATTGTGCCACAGTTGTGGTGGTGACTATTAATTATTACATTTTAGAGAGGTGACTTGGTTTAAAGATGAGGTTAGGAATTAGGGTTAGGGAAATAGTGGCTGGGGTTAGGGTCCCATTCGGGGTTAGGGTCCCAGCAATGAATGGAAGCCAGTGTAATGTCACCTGAAGTTATGGAAACACGCCTGTCTGTGTGTGGTTTCACACATGTCAGGACAGGATTTGACTCACTTTCCACTGAATGAGTATAACACAGGTTATCAGCACCGTTTATATTTTCAACAATTTAACTGTCACAAGCTGTCATGACTATAAAATGAGATCACTGTTATTAGCAGACAAATAACATTTTCTCTGACCCTGAATAAAAGGCAGTGAAAGTGACTAACAGCCAGTTTGGCAGGCGAGCAGCCATCATTTGGAGATACTGTATCACTGTAGAGGAAAAAAGAAAACAGGCTAGTAGGTAAAACAGTACAATGTAGTTGTGAACTGTGGAACTGCAAACCCCAGTGGTCAAAAACAATTTTCCTCTCATGCAAAGAAGCTGTGCAGTGCCAGTAGTTTACTCCTACGCCTTCACTCTTCCTCTCTGTGTGCTGTTCCTCCTAACCACTTGTGTCAACACTGAGAAGAGAGGGAAGGCCTTCAGAAATAAGGTTTGATTAGTCTATTGACCAAAGCATGGCTTTCACAACACATGCAGAGCCTGAAGGGATCTATAGATTATACAGCAATTGACTTTAAATGATAATTCTGGTTTGTTACTACTTAGATTCTTTTAGTTTTAACAATCTTTCCTTTGGGTAATAATGGCATTTTACCAAGTTGCAAAGCGTTGATGCTGAATATATCTGCAAAATGTTAATTGACAATGATATTCGCATGTTGCCTTACAGTCTCCACTCTTGTAATGCAGCATCTTCCTTCACTGAAATATAACAGAAGCACAATTAAAAGACATTTATTTATGTTTAGGTACCCACAGCTAGGTAAAGGTTAGGGAAAAGACTGTGGTGATAAGTCCCATTAATTGCAAGCCATTAATAGGACTCATCACCATTCTCTTTCATGAAAGTCAGATGTGCTACAGGCCTATTTACCACCCCATATGTGGTAACGTTTAGGTTAAGGTTTAGGTTAAGGTTAGTGTCCCCTAATGGCATCATGCTTCAAGTCACTGCCAGCTTAAAAATATTTAACCAAGACTACAATCTTCCTTAACCAGGTGTTTTAGTTGTCTACCCCTAATCATGTTTTAGCCATGTGTTATTTGCCATAACCATATTTTTTTTTCCCCTAACATCATACTGTAATTTAGTTCACAATAATGTAAGGCTGTTGGCATTAGTTTTTACAAAACCTTGCCATTGAGCGTTACCTCGGGTTGCGGGATCAAAGTTCTGCCAAGTGTTAAGGCATAAGTAGTATGGGAGAAATTACTGCTAGAACAAATATTGTATTAACTGTAAGCTGTGTGGCTATACCAGCTATTAGCGGGCAGTAACATATTAAGTCATCAGCAGTGTAGCTTCCCTGAAGCTGTATGACAGGAGCTAATCTTTTGGCACTGGTTTCAAATCATTAACACAGATGGAAACTAGCCAGAATACTTGGTTGAGATGAGGGTTATAATTCATCGTCCATCAAGTCTTAACAAAAGAGTGCCTCGCTATTCTGCAAGAACTCTGCAGCATTTCCTTCCTTCCTCCTCTTTCTTTTGCCTTAACATGTCTTATCTGATAAATGCCTGTGAAGTCAGGGTTTGTTCAAATATCAAACCCATGTTGTTCTATGTGGCACAAACCCTGGGGTTTGACAAATGTATTTGGAAGGAACAACAAAGGGAAACAGTTTTTACCCAAACTTTTGTCATAGTTTATTAGACTGCCTCATTGAATGTTGGACTACTGTGCTCACTGTAGTTTGCACATAGTTTCCTGTGCAATCAGGGATTGATTTAAATTCCAGAAATGTCGTTTAGCTGTTGTCTTGTCTGATTGTCTGAACATTGTTTGCTTGTCTCTGATGTAGTGGCATTAACTGTGTTCTCAAATCTCAGCTCATCAAATCTGCAAAATAGTGTAAAACATGGAAGTTTGATATACCGTCTGTCTGGCTGCTGGAGAAAGATTTTATACTGTGAAAATGTTCAAGAAGGAGGAGGAAGGAGAAGAAAGGAGGAGGAAGAAGATGGCCACTGACAGGTGACGTGAATAACGCTGATGAGCTCGTTACAGCCACCTGTCAGGGGGTGGGGTATATTAGCCATCAAGACAATAGCGTCTAAGGAAGGATAGACGGTGAACTGGTGACAGGGTCATGGACGCCCACGGCTCACTGATGATGAGGTTGGCCTGCTGTATTTCTTTTGCAATTGTGCAGCGTTCTGTGGGTATGCAGATGTAAGGCTACTTTATCTGGCGTTAGTGAGAGTTTAATGTTGGTGTGTAACGTTAGCAAAGCTCTGTTAGCAAGAAGCCTCCCGAGCTGAAGGCGAGCCAGGTGTGTGCACTCTAATTAGTTCCGTCTGTGCTTAGCCTTCCGGTATGCTATTGTTTTGCTTTAGCATGTTCATTTTAACAACGAGGTTAATTGTTAAGATTTGCTTCTAGGAAATGTTTCCATGACTTAGTGATAACTAGCCACGTATCCCCTGTTGGCTCTGTAGTTTGACTGCCAGCGTTATGGGAACGGTGGCATAACATATTGAATATATCTGGACTAGATTAACGTTAGCACTCTTGTTTAGTTTACTAATGTTCAGAGGACGTTGATCTTTGACACGGATTTCTTTGTTGTAGTGGAGAAACCGGATCGGTGCAGCTTCTGCAGTAATGCGGTCGATGTACCGGTCCGTCGTGGTGAAGAAGGAGCTGAGCTGTAAGGCGAAGCTCTCGATTTACTGGTCGATCTACGTTCCGACTCTCACCTATGGTCATGACCAAAAGGGCAAGATCCCGGATACAGGCGGCCAAAATGAGCTTCCTCCGCAGGGTGGCCGGGCGCACCCTTAAAGATAGGGTGAGGAGCTCGGTCACCCGGGAGGAGCTCAGAGTA
>NW_018127932.1:1999062-2016341 GCF_001952655.1 Monopterus albus | reverse complement strand
ATTGTTTTTCTGCCACGTCTGTGTAAGATGGAGCCTGTGTTTAGATTGAAGTCCAGACAAACCATCAGCTGCCATTAATGAACGGCCCAAATGCCCTGTTTGTTTAAATAAAGATCACATTCAGCAGGTTTTATTGACCGTGGAAGCAAATTGAGAGAATTTCTAAATTTAGATTCCTGAAGTTCTGAGTATTCAGAACTGAAAACTGGAGGATGACTTGTATAAAGCTGCAAATAATGGAGTTTTGTAATGTGTGGGTTTTTTTTTTTTTAGGTTAACAATTGAGGGAGGCCACATGTGAATTCACTGCTCAGTGCCTATAACTGTTAGTGTAGAAAATACTAAATGCAGACAGATGTGCACTTCAAATGAAGACATTTTGTTTTCATTATACATTTTTTTTTTTTTACATTTGTGGTACTTGTCTTATTCTACTCCTGTAATACCTCCTGTTCTACATTCAAGGTAGTGGTCTACAAACAAGATGTTCCAGATGATCAACAATGGGAAGCACATGCTTTACAGTCTCCCTCTTCAAGAACAAATTGATGCTACACCCCTTTATTAGGCTGTGGATGGGTAAGTTCACCAGAACAATAGAAACAATGGTGTAGCTTCATACATGGATTTGTACAAAATACTGATCTTCAGAGATGCTCAGGGTGGGCGTTTTTAGGATGGGGTGGTGGTATATTGTGGTGTTGTACGAAGGATGTCTTTGTTCATGAATAGGTAGGTGTTACTACTCATTTGAGGTGGATTCACTAGTTTTTGTAGATCTTGTAATTACATCACAGGCTTTCTCATCCATGTTTGCCATCCATTTTCCTCTGCTTATCCGGAACTGGGTCATGGGGGCAGCAGTCGAAGCAAAGATGCCCAGACTTCCCTCTCTCCAGGCACTTCCTCCAGCTCCTCCGGGGGAATGCCAAGGCATTCCCAGGCCAGCCGAGAGACATAGTCCCTCCAGCGTGTCCTGGGTCTTCCCCAGGGCTGTCTATGTATGCATCATACTAAACATTGAACATAGACCTTGTTGTATAAGCAGAACCTACAGAGCTGCTAAAATATTCCTGTCATTTCGCTCAAATTGAGATGTACTTTATTATTCATGTTCATTTGCTGTATTTTGGCAATATGCACAACAGTAGGACTAACTATACTTTTGCATAGATACTGTGTATATAAACCATATTGATGTAGTTACCTTCACCACTATTGTTTCATGAAAGGCAAGTTTAACTGTAAAACAATGTACTTGAATGCAGTGCATCTGAAGACCTGAGTACATAAAGTCCAGAAGTTGGGAGGCACACGGCCCACTGAAGACAACCCAAAGCTTTATGGGCTCACACTACAACCCTCCAGACAAGATGGTGGGTGAGTCAATTGTTCAGACCGTTGTGAAATGTGTTGCATTAAATTTGTGTTGCTGTGGACAGCTTCTCAAAGTGAAGTAACATTCCTTCAGTTTAGTATGCAGTTGTAAAAAGGTTCCACACTTATGCTTTAACAGCAATTTAAAACTCTTGCTCTGGCCAGCCAATCGGCAGCATTTTTGAGGACATGTATGGAGACAGGCAAGTTTTATAAATGATCATTTATTTAAATCAAAGCTTTTACAATACTTTTTTCTTTTGCAGGTTCTGTCAGCTCAGCCAGCTGCTGAAGTTTTTAAGGTGGGAAATCCCTCCGGATGGGGTCATCAGCATAGAGTAAGTCAGATCTTCTCCATGCTGTGACAGTGCATGTGCCTGGACCGCAGTTGTGAGAAGTCCTCACAACTGTGGTCCAGGCACATGGAGAAAATGTGAGGCACTCTACCCTGATGAACCCACCAGTAAGGATTTCCTGTCTTTTGCCTAAACTTCAGTAGCATGTAACATAGGATTCTCCATAGGGGAGAACATGTTTAAAGGGCCCCCCAATAAAGCCATTACAAATTAAACCGCCTACTGCTATTTTTCAACCCAGCTACGGACAAAAAAAAAATACTGTACTAAGACTTCAGCACCATGTCTTAAAAGGAGGGTACAGTGTGGGAGATTTTTTTAATAGGCCAATAAAGGACAAAACCACTTAGTGTTTAAATATAGGGGAGCATTGTTAATAGTGCTAAGCACAGGTTGTTTACACTATACTCATGAGAGTTGAGGAACAAGGCGTTGTGTCCAGATCATCAAGGCAGGCTCTGGGGAAAGGAAGACAATTTGATTGCATGCTTCAGTTCACAGGTGCAGTGTACAACTATTCCTTGTCTGCTTTAAAAACTAAAGTTACTACTGTAAAGCCAAAGAGAGAATTGTTTAACCTACTGATCAGGCATAACATTGACGCTTATGTCAATGGGTAGGACAAAAATATACAGACATCTCACCAAAACAAGACTGCTTACCTGGCTGTAAAAGTCAGGTTTCTTTGCAGCATCACAGCTCCTGGCCATTTGGAGGATCAAAACATGAGTTAAAACAGCCTGTTTCACTTGAGAGCAATGGTCAATCATCAATGTTATAAAAATGTTTGCCATAAACATTACAGAGCAATTTTTACTAAAGCAATACAGGCTCTGAACCTTTGGTTTAGGGCACAACAAAGCTTCATTATCCTACAGTAAGTTAAACTGTTACATTACAGTTCATTCTGACCCCGTGTACAAACATGGGGATAAATGCAGAGTGAAAGCATTTATACAGACGCTAGTATGCACACCTTTTGTCTTAAAACACCATATATCAAACTAGGAAGTTTGTCAGTGGGGGAAAATGGGTCAGACTGGAACAAAGAATTAAATGTTGTATGCAATTACATTGTGTTCCATGTTAATTTGAGAATTTTCGTTACAATTTATATCCAAGTTGCTCAAACACTTTTGAAATTGGTTTGTCAGGAAAAAACATCTGAGAAATTAGTCTGACCTGAACCTATTAGTACTAGTATAGTACTCTCACTTGAACCACCACAACTTTAATGTTTCTCACCTCATCAAATTGCAGTTCATGTCCATATGTAGGAGTGACAGGGGCCCAGAACGCTGTCAGTCCTCCTCACAGCGAGTCCCATATTCTTGTCCTTGTGTTCTGTGGCCTATTGAAAAATACATGGGGGGAGTTAGTCTTATGTCTGTCCTAGTTGTAACAATTACTCTAATCACAGAAAGACAGAAACCTGTACAAACTACATTTCATAAAAATCAAACATGCGGGAAAACTCAACAGCTCTTACCACTTTCTCTCAGTATATGATGCACTTTGAGGCTAAATGGAAGTTTTAAAGACAACTGTTTTCTCTAATCAATTCATATTTCTTGCACATCTAAGCCTCTACTCCCCTGATCTTTCCTTAATTTTCCTAGCCTATGCTTACTAGTCACATTCATCTAGTAACAGCATCAAACTCTGTTGGGAAAAGCACTGTACATAAGTGCAATTGAGGCATCTGTACTTATTTTTAGTTTTTCTGTTTCTTCACATCTTACCATACCTTTTTACTTCACTAGATTTATTTAATAACTTGAGGTTTCTTTGCAGAATTAGATCAATAAAAAGAAAATACAGTATAAGCCTAATCATGAGACTTCATTAAACTCTGGTGAGAAATTTACAAGCTACTCACCAGAAGTCCAAATTTTAACAGTAAAAATTATCCCTACATTTACCAGCTATAACAATTTCTGGTTCATTATTGTGTTCATCATTTTAATCAAATAGTATACACCCTTGTGCAAATTTATTGAAACAAACCCTGAAAACAACAAAAATCAGTTTTTCTCAATTTTCTTTATATGAACAATATTCTAACACTCACATCAGTACATGATATAACCTCCTCAGCTCTTGAGAAGCATCTGGATGCGATTTGGCATCGAATTCAACAATTTTGAACAGTCTAGGATGTTTTTCGGGTCCTTGTGCCAAACTTGAATTAGGGCCTGAATCATCTTCTCCATGGCTGTGCAGTCCATTCCACGCAGCCTTTGCTTACAAATAGACCACAAATTTTCAATTGGGTTTAGATTAGGAGAGTTTCCAGGCCAGTCCACTATGTTTTCAATGCCCATTTATAACATTTCACTTTCATAGCTTTGGTCAGGAGTTGTCTTTTCACTGGCCTGTAGACTTTCCGGCCTACCTCCAAGAGACGCCTGCAAACAGTGGATGAACTTACTTCTATTCCTTTCTCCTTTAAATCAACTTTTAAGACATCACTTGTTTTTCTAGGGTCTTGCGCACTTTCCCGTATCAAGTAAGCATCATCTCTTGGTGTGGTTTTCCTCTTTTGACCACATTTACCTTTGCGCTTTGGAGAAACGGAGCCTGTTTATATGAACTATAATGCAATCACAGACGATATAGTATAGGGTATATTTTACATCATCTACCGATTGCATCAGAAAATGATTAAATAACATCTCCTTGGGAAAAGGGAACAAAAAAAAAAGTAAATTTATAACTTTTTCCTGTATAAATTCATGACTATCCATGGAAAGATGAGAAATTGCAGTTTGTTTCAATTAATTTGCACAAGTGTGTACATCAATGTGAAACGCATCCTATTATTCTGCACAGTGACTACTTTTACTTTTGGTAATTTAAATATATTTCGCTGTTAATGCCTTTGCACTATTATTGAAGCAACATTTAATGTAGTACTCTTACCTGTAAAAGGGCATCTCAGTAAAAAGACGCCGACCGGTTTGGACCTCACTGGGTCTTCATCAGGGCGGAAACATACAGGTGCAAATAATTTGTTAAGTTTCCATGCTGATGAAGAACCGGTGAGGTCCAAACCAGCTTGGCGTTTTTAATTGAGCTGCATGATTAATATTAAATATAAGACATTTACATTAATGGGACATGTAAAAGAGTACTGGACGGCTAACCTTCCCTTTGAAAAATTTCTTGCTACCAGAGATTTGCTAACGTCCTACATTAGCATTCAGCAAATGCTAAATAAAGTATCCCACCTAACAGAAAACATACATTTGGACAACTGTGTTAACAGCGAAGCACCTGTGCGCTGCCTACATACAGATACATGAAATGTTTACTGTGATTTTCTACAATTTTCTAATGCGACCCACCTGAATAGCAAAAGAGCGCCTGCTGTCGTCCATCTTGAATCTCCCCAACTTACAGAACCACTACTGGAGAGTAACTTGAAGAACTCAGCTGCCACCTGATTGGACAATTTGACTCAGCTCTGTGATTGGGCTGTCACTGTCCAATCAGATTCAGGTGTGATTCACGCTAAACCTCAGTACTCCTAAATATATGCAATTACATGCACTGTAAATATGCACATATGTAATATGTTGTTCTTGAGTTTCTTCTTTTAAATACTATATTCTGTCTTGTTTCTAGGTATTTTGATTTGTTTTCAGAGATACATATAGTGTTTGTTGTTCTTATGATTTTTGTTGTTTGTTGCTGCTGAAACAGAGGAATTTCCTCATTGTGGGATTAATAAAGTCTTATCTTATCTTATTTTACTTTTTGTCTGTACACATATGTTCACAAACATGACTGACCTGAAACCAGTAAAAGTTCTAAAGGTGTGCCTATACAGCTGGTGGCTAGCTTGGTGGGTAACACCACTGACTTTAGTATGGTAGGTTGGGGTTTGATTATCTGTCAGTGCACGGTCAATGTTCAGCACGGTCCCTTAGCAGGGAGATACCTTGCATCAAACCAAGCACCCTCTTTTCCTTGCTAAGCCAGTCTTTGTATATGAGAAAACATATGTGTGCTTGGTTTGATACAAGGCATCTATCTCCCTGCTACAGGCCCACACTGATCCTGTCCTCTGACAAAGAATCGAACCCCAACCTGTCATACCAAAGTCAGTGGTGCTAACTACTGAGCTTTTCAACTGCTGTACGGGAACACATTTAGAATGTTTTCTGGTTTCAATTTCTCACATAGCCATCGTGAGGCTCTTGGCCTGGAAGGTTTACAGCTTTGGGGATGTGGGACATAATTTCTGGCGTACGCTCTTTGCCCATGGAGGATGACACACGACATAGTTGAACAATGTAGGGCCACAAAAAAGCAGCAGATTCTTGTATAGAGAACCCCTTCACATTTGCCATTTCTGCTATAGAAACAGCTACCAACTGATTTTCTCAGTGAATGAATGAATTAATCAAAATCATACTCTAAAGCCAGCTTGGTTGTTGAAAGAGGATGGAAGGCAAACCACATGGGTGTAGCTAATGTTCAGCCATCCATGTATGTTAGCCATCCAAACAGTATGTTAATTGCCGCATGAGGGACAATAAAACTCTGGACCTACTGTATGCAAATGTCAGAAATGCATACACCTCCGCCCCCCTCCCCCCTCTAGGTCGCTCTGACCACAACCTTGTCCACCTGCGTCCAGTGTATACTCCAGTGGTGAAAAAGGTGTCACCACAGGTCAGGGTAGTAAAAGTATGGACAGAGGAGGCAATTGAGCAGCTGAGAGACTGTTTTAACACCACAGACTGGGACATCCTCTGTAGTCCACATGGTGAGGACACAGACGGCCTCACACACTGTGTTTCGGATTACATAAACTTCTGTGTGGAAAATACCGTACTATCCAGTATAGTACAGTGTTTTCCTAACAACAAGCCGTGGGTGAGCCCCGAGTTAAAAATACTGCTAAATGAGAAGAAAAGGGCTTTCCTCTCAGGGGACAAGGAGGAGCTGAGCAGAGTGCAGCAGGAACTAAAGTACATGATCTGGAGGTGCAAGGCTAGCTACAGGAAGAAACTGGAGCAGAGCATGGAAAATAACAACGTATGTGAGGTATGGAGAGGCCTGAAACACATCTCGGATCATGGTAAAAGTGATGATGGTCACCAGGTCGCGGTGGACAAGGCCTGGGCAAATGAACTGAATCTGTTTTTTAACAGATTTGACTCTACTTTAACGGATTTGACTCTACCAAGTCCTTAGCCCCCACCGTGCCAGGCCCCTGTCTCACCTCTCCAGGTCAGTTGTCTCCCTGCAGCCACACCTGCTCACATCTCAGCCAGACCTTGCCCCTCCTCCCACTGTCAACAGCCTACAGCTCCTGAGCAGTCACCGCCCACCCATCCCCTCAGCCTCATGGTGGACCAGGTGAGGAGGGAGTTAAGGAGGATTAAGGCCAGGAAGGCCACAGGCCCTGACAACATCAGCCCCAGGGTCCTCAGGGAGTGTGCAGACCAGCTCAGTGAAGTGGTCCTGAACATGTTTAATCTGAGTCTTAGCCTGGAGAGAGTTCCGGTTCTGTGGAAGACATCCTGTGTGGTCTCAGTTCCTAAAATAACTCATCCCAAGGAGACAAACCATTACAGACCCGTTGCCCTGACCTCCCACCTGATGAAGACCATGGAGAGGATTGTCCTCGGCCACGTCCATGCCCAGGGGAGCTCGGTGCTCAACCCGCTGCAGTTTGCATATCGACCTGGCATCTGGGTTGATGACGCTATTATCTACATGCTGCATTGAGCCCTATCTCACCTGGAGTCCCCCGGAAGTCTTGTGAGGGTAATGTTCTTTGACTCCTCCAGTGCTTTCAACACAATCCAGCCGTCGCTGCTGAGTGGGAAGTTGGAGTGGGCAGGTGTGGACCAACACCTGTCTGCATGGACCATTAACTACCTCACAAACAGACCTCAGTTTGTCAGGCTAAATGACTGTGTGTCCCATGTGGTGGTCTGCAGCACAGGGGCGCCCCAGGGGACGGTGCTTTCCCCCTTTCTGTTCACCCTCTACATGTCGGACTTGAAGTACAACTCCCACCACTGTCACCTACAAAAGTTCTCTGATGACTACTGACTTTGTGAAGTGGTGTGAGGAAAATCGACTGGTCCTGAACACCAGCAAGACAAAAGAGATGATGACTGACCCCTCCGGCAGAAATCACCAGCACTCACGCCGGTGAGCTTGCAGGGCTCAGTCATTGAGATTGTGGACACCTTTAAATACCTGGGTGTCCATCTCAACAATAAACTGGATTGGACCAACAACACTGATGCCCTGTACAGGAAGGGCCAGAGCCGCCTCCACTTGTTGAGGAGACTGAGGTCCTTTGGTGTGCGCGGGGCACTCCTTCAGACATTTTATGATTCTGTGGTGGCATCTGCTGTTTCTTACACTGTTGTGGGTTGGGCAGGAGGTAGCACGGTCAGGGACAGAAAGAGACTCAAAAAGCTGGTTAAGAGAGCTGGTTCTGTCCTGGACTGCTCTCTGGATTCCATCGAGGAGGTGGCGGACAGAAGGATGCTGGTAAAACTAAAACCCATCATGCATAACCCCTCCCATCCCCTGCACCACACAGTGGTGGTTCTGAACAGTTCTTTTAGCACGAGACTGTTACATCCCCAGTGTAAGAAGAAACATTACCGCAGGTCGTTCATCCCTACAGCAATCAGACTGTACAACACATCACTGCAGGGATAAGATGGGTGAAATTATGAGGGACTATGCAATAATCTACTGAGGTGCAATATTCAGCTCCTGGGGGGTGAAATGCATTGTAAATAGGCTCATGTGTAATATCTTGTTCCTGATCTCTCTCAAATACTGTACATTGCCCTGCTTTAGGTATTTTTGAGTAGTTGCTCAGAGATCCTTATGGCTGAAACATAGGTTTCTCTCCCCCATTGTGGGATTAATTGTGTGAGTAATATTTGATTGTTCTTGATTTCCTGGTTGTTTAGTCTCTACTGCTGTTCCTGATTCTCTCCAGTGCTGCTTTGCCCTGTTTTTAGGTGCCTTTGATTTGCTTATTTGTGCTGTAATGTAACATTCTGATGACGCTACTTTTATAATCCTGTGCATATCGGTTTAATGCTCTGTTGCCTTTATGTAACTTTTTATTTTAAGACTAAGTGTTCTTTGTTACTACGTACTTACGTATGCATGCGCCGCGCGGAGTGGCAGCAAGTTACAGCAGCTGTGTCCTCGTTGTGTTCTTTCCCGTGTTCCTATGAAGTTCTGTTCTTATGTGTCTGTTCTTATGGTGTTATGTTGGTTGTTCTCTATTGCTGCTGTAACACAGAAATTTCCCCACTGTGGGATCAATAAAGTACCTACCTACCATTTCAGCCTCTTTTAAAGTTGGGGCTATAACAACCTTTTCCCTAAGAAGGTGCTGATCTGTTTTCTGCTAGAGCATTATCTACTGCAGGAAAGTAAACTGAAATAGACATGTTCCACTTTTAGCATTATTTCTCTTTTTCTTTTCTTGGCACTTCCCTTTTACATGACTACTATAGAGTTACATGTTGACAGTGTTGACTTTGAACATACCAAGGGCTGACCGTAGTCTGCAGCTTATATTGCACAAGATGCTGATCTCAATATACTGTACCAACAGTGCTTATTTGCAAACCTGAGTCTTGATAAAGTTGTTTGTACAGATCAGTTCCCATGATGTGATGTTGGTGGCTTTGCCTGCACCAGAGTTCATGAGACAGTTTCATGTCAGCCAAACCAAGCAGGCAAACACAGGAATTAGGTATGAAAGTGCCATCTAGCCTTTCAGATAGTTCTGGTTTTAATTTTCCTAGGTTTTGAGATATTTGTGAATTTCTGCCTCCATCCAAATATACTGTAATGAAAACGAAGGAATTTTGGCTCTGTTGGCCAAAAATACTTCAACAGCAACATCTTTGCTACAGTAGAATAGTTAAAATTAAAACTGTTCAGTGCACCTCCACAAACATCAGAGGTGGATATCTGAATACCTAAGCAGCCCCCTCCCCAAATTATCAGCATGGCAGAATTTGTGAGAAAACACGCATTTTGTTAATGGGATGAAAAAATGCTTAGTTTGATTTTTAGGAATTTTGTGTATGTGCAATTTCAGTAGGTGGTGTTAAGTCTATTTGTCATTGTTAATTTAACCAGTACAGTGAGGTCATGGTGTCAGTGTGAGGCAGAACCAGCCTTATCGAGGCTATAAACTGGCTGTGCAGCTGGCTTTAACCACAGAGCATATCGGTGTGTGCGTTTATGAAAGCATGTGTGGCACACTCTGTAAATGTGTGTGTCTGAACAGCGTTCACGTGTGTGTGTGTGAGGTTGCTCTTAGACATGTCTGGGCGTATTCTCGGTCACGCTGCACAGTACTGAGGCAATTCAATGACTGAGCTACACACACAGGACAGCTTCCAGTAGTTTGAGTCGCCCAGTGAAGCATAAATATAAGATAATCTAATCCTATAGTAAAGACAATTGCAATACTAAGAAACAGCAAAAAGAGTTTCAATTATTGCTCATTAGCATGTCTGATTCATGGAGAATCAAATTCAAGATGTTCCATTTGCTCTGCAGCGTTTCTAACAGTTAGTCCTCTTCTGTGATCCTGTGCGTGTTTCAGAATGAGCTCTGTATGGTCTGGTGTGTTTGACCTCCTTTTGGCCGTCAGCACAGTGTTCAAAATGACCTAACAGGCTATTTGTTTTCTGTGCTTATGTAACAATGTCTCAGTGATGAACAGTCTGTATGGCAGCTTGGCACAGTTGCTCCACAGTTAATCAGTTACAGGCTGTAATAAAAAGGCAAAAACCATCAATATTGATAGAGATACTTTAATGTGGCTGATGTACTCATGTTTGAGTTTAATACATTTTACCACAGTTGGGAACTTCTTTTTGCATTTATCTCAAACCCATGCAGACAGTTTATTGTAAATAAGTTCAGATGATGTGTGTGCATGCAGAGAAACAGAGTGCAGCACTAAGTAAAATAGTGTCTATGTTTAAATGGATCCTAAAAAAAAATCACTATATTATAATCAATGAATTCCTATTAAAACATAACAGTTTGCAAGCTTGATCAGACAAGACGCAGAAGAAAAGTGGTTATACCTCATTATCCATTTTATGGAATGTCAGTTTACTACTAAAGTTGTTTTTTTTATTAAAGTTCTTAAGAGTACATTGCAGTGAATGGTGGGGGAAAGAAAGGAGACTGCAGTGAAGAAAAACATTTAGACACATGAACATGTCCAGGTGCCAGTGTACACGTGAAATACAGTTCATCTTGGTGAATATCTGTTCACGGTCCTTTTATTTTATGACGTCTGTAACAAAAACACTGGTGACTCATTGTTATTGGGGACTTGTGTTAGAGTAGCCTCATGTGGGTCATTACTGTACCTGTCTGCATGTCCTATTACCTGTGCTGTACCTTTATTTCAAGTGAAATATTTACTACTTAATTTCACTCTAAAGTTGAACTAGTGAAGAAAACTGTGTCTAGATATATTTTTAAAGGAGGTCATGGTGTAGTTGTTGTGGATTATTAAAGCTAGAAGCTTGGAGAAATTCTGGAAAAAAACTGGTCTGAAAACAAGATAAAAAAAAAAATCAGAAGACAAAAGATTACAGTTAATTACCGATTTCTGATCTTTATTTTGTTCCGTTTATACTATTCTCCCACAGCGTACTGCTCACAACTTTGAAAATTTAACTAATTTAACAGCTCCAGAATAATCTTGGAAAACAATACTTAGTAATCACTCTTAAGGAAGACATTTGGTCTTTTATTTGGGAAGTTTAATTTGCAGTGACATTCCACAGTTGGTGTTTTGGACAATAATTGTGCCATTTTTTGCAAATATAAAGTGGTTAGGTACTTTATTTTTGTTAATTGCTAAAACAGTATACTATGACTATTAAGCTGTTCTAGATTTAGTATATAGTGTGAATTTGGGACATAAGACACTAGCATTATGCTAGCAACTCTGTTTTTAGGCATAGTAGTGTTATGAGCTAAATCAGCACACTAACATACTGGTGCTTAGCAGGTGTAATAGTTATCAGAATCTTTATTGGCCCAGCATGATTAGACACACAAGGAATTTGACTCAAGTACAGAGGCTGTCAATGTCCTTCATCAAAGCAACAATAAATAAATACAAATAAAATTGATAAAATAACAAATTCTAATAAAAAATAAAACTGCACCCTCTATTCCATACAGTAGTAGAAGTATTAGTGTAAAAAGAGGTTGTAATTTTACATGGGTTATGTGCTGTACTATGCTCATAGGCAGGTTTTGTATGGATTAAGTAAACAAGATACAACAAGCTCATTGGTGAGCTTTAGAGGTTGCTCTTATGGTTACAGATTTTGTTACCCTTAGAGCCAGGCTAACCGTTTCCAGTCTACTTAAATTAAGATAACCAGCTGCTACTTGTAATTTCACATTTACTCTGAGAGCGATGTCAAACCGGTCTCTAAATCTTATCCGAAAGAGTGAGATTTTTTTCCAAAAGAAAGCAATCTGTCACTGCCCTCTCTGGTGTGACAGCTTACCCTGTTGCGCCACTACTGGATGCGATGAAACATGCCACTTTCTCAGTTATATGGTACTTCCACACCACTGCAGCAAGTAAGAAAAAAAATATCCATGACTGCTAAGTTACTTTTAGATAACACTAAGTTATAAAAAACACTAAAAAAAAACCTAAGCATAAGAAAAAAAACACCTTTTTTAATTATTGGTGAGAATCACGATTAACATTTTCTGAGAGACCAATATTTGCCTTTTGTACCAACCTGACCCTAATGAAATCAATAATTTCTTTGCTCAAAAATAGCAATAGCAATTTTATTTATATAGCACCTTGTAATGCTTGTAAGTGCTAAACAAATGCAATATTAAGATCAATTAGCAAAAATAGAGCATTATAAGACACAAATGATGGATAAAAAAAAAAAAACCACAGTAAATTACTCTGAAGGCATTTTCTCATACCAGCAGGCAAGTCATATGATTTAACACAATACAAAATAAGAGACCACATCATGAAGAGATTACAGTCTTATATGCTTGAAGGAATACACAGAGATCTATGTATTCCTTCCTAATAAATAGTTGAATAAGAGCATGAGTGTAAACAGCTACATGTACAAAAAAACAGCTATTAAAAATCAATATGACTAATGGAGGACATGGCTGTCATGCACAAAAGAGTACAGTATTAAAACAGTTTGTTCTGTATGACACGACTTGTCACCATATACGCTGACCAGCCACTTTAGTAGGTAAACCTGTACAATTGTATGCACGTCATTGCAACACTTCTGCTTTAATATCTTTGTTAAAGCACAGACCTACAACTGTACATGTGGACCTAATTAAGTGTATATTGCACCAGATGAGGACAGAAAAAACAAAACATGATCTCAGTTTTGACTGATCCTCGCAGTCAAACCACACGTACAAGCCGTCCTCCATGTACTTTATATGTACAAAAGTGATGTGTAGTTTCATTGTGCTCCTTCGAACGTACCAACAACTTCCTTAGTTTGAGATGGTTAATTTTGCAAAGTTCCCTATCACACCTGACCAATTATCCAAATCGAGCCCAACCCACTAATAAAAGACCCATGACCTGTACGTGTAACTAAAATAAACTGCACAGTCACTTTAAAGAACGTGTAGTTTACATTTTGCTTGTACTGTGATTCTGCTGTACCTATTGTAAATTGGATTTTGAATACTGTACTTTCTTGTATTTTATATATGGTATTTGTACATTTACTTAAGTATAGGACATCATTTCTTTTTCCACCACTGGCAAACTTTTCCCACAGATTCAACTTCATGAATCGATGTAAACTACATCATTTAATATTTTATTTATGCATTACCAACATGTACAGTAACTTTAGCTACCCACATTGCAGTTGTCACTGCTGACAAATTATCCCACTTTACATCCAGCAGGGTTGAGGAAGTTTAATCTGCAGTCAAGGTTTACCAGTCTGTTCTCTAGGTATAATAATCAATAATTGATAAACCAATTTCAACATGAATTCTATATAACCCATGTGGGGCTCCATAAAACTGCCTGTCTTTCAGGTCAACCTGTGTTCTTAGTGTTGAAAATAGAGTGATATAATATAAACATATAGTAAAAAGTTTCTTACAAATCTGCATTAGTGTGGACATGGTCACAGCTCACTCTCTTGACAACATTGCCCTGCACACCGAGCACTGGAAAACTAATTTCCTCCACACAAAACATCTGTATCTTCCTAATGTGTTTGCCACTTGAGGCTCAAAACCTTTTTTTTTCTGGGTCACACTGAAAATCTGGTTCACTATTCCTACAAGAGGAAATTGTGGTTGGGAATAGTTCATTTTTCCAGAACGATGGCATATTCATGCTGATAACCACAATTTGAAATTTAACAGTGTGGTTTTAATGTGTGACAACAACCATGAAACTCACTCAACCCATAAACCTGACAGCCTGTTGGTAGTTTTTAAAATACTGCAATGTTACACCAAGCCAGTAGTTAAATGTTTTTTTAACTATGTAGTTTTTAGAAGAATTATATAAAAACTATGGTATGTGAGGATTACTTGGCAAGCTATTCTTTATTTTTTATCAAAATTTCCTAGACTAACATATTTCAAAACAAAGTTTAATGTAAATCATTAAGATTTGATCTTTTTAAGTACTGTGCTAACACTTTACATACAACTTTGCTACAGAACCGCTCAATTTAAGGGAGTGGAAACCTTCGCTGCCAGAGAACACTAGCAGCCATGTTAGAACTCCCAGATGTACAGTAGCAAAGGCAGAATAGTGTTAAAACGCCTCCTCACACAGCCTCTCAAACAGAAGAATAAATTGACCTTAAAAATAACTTGAGTTTGAGTTTTCATAACCTAGTCTGAATGAACTACTGCCACACATGCACAGAAAACAGATTTATGCTTTATTTACTAAAAACACTAGTCATGTGTTGAGGCACATTTTCTAATAAGATAGCTATACAGTTTGGTTTATTTTACTTGCATTAACAGCTGAATGTTTGTTAGAGCTAAAATGATTAGTTAGTAAATCGATTAGTCAGTGAGCAGAAAATTAACTGCCACTTTTGTTTGAAAGATTACTTGTTTTAATTAGTAGCCCAATTAGTTCCAACTTCTTAATTGTGAGGTTTTAAATGATGAATACAGAACACGTCAGAAGTTCCAATAGACCGTAGAAGATTAATTCAACTTGTTTGTAGAGTGTGAATCATTTATGAGCAGAGCCCATTTCATGGCTGTCACCTGTTTTGACCTCATGTTATAGAGTAATACCAGATCTAACCGAATTATAAGTGAACATTTAAGTTGATTTACTTATTTTGATTCCTACAGTAGTAAGATAGGATGAACAAATTCATTCTGTCAACATTTCATGAAATGATTCATCTATCAGAAAAATTTTGAAACATGAGTGATACTAATATTTATTAATATTTTATTAGGAAATCTGAAAATGTACCTGCCTAAGCTTTTAATAATGACTTTTAACCCTCTCAACCTGACAGGGAAATGAGATTGAGAAAAATAACAGAATTTATATTTCACTGAAAATATATGTAACAGTATGTAACAAAAAAAAAAAAAAAAAAAAAAAAAAAAAAAAAAATAGAACTGGATACAGTGTAAAAAGCCCATGTCAGCACTTTCAACTGGTTTTCTAAGCTTGACTTTACATTAATCTTTTTGTGCGTTACCAGCTGTGCTACCACAAACTGGGATTTCAACAGCATCAGCATGACTTCACTGGGTGTGGAGATTTTGCTCCAAAACAACCCACAAGCGGAAGGACAGTTTGGTAAGCCAAAAACAAAACAAAACAAAAAAAACCCTCAGCTTCCCACAGGTGTTACATGATTATTTTGGTACAATGTGACAAATGTCTTACTTACTGCCCATTGAAACCTCTTGAATTTGTTCTTGCTTCCAACATATGAGTAAATGATTCCCTGTGGTGATTTAACAGCACTTTTTTTGCCTAAATTTTGCCAAGAACCAGCAGCTGCCAGCCACAACACACAACGCCACCTCTTTTGTCGCTTCCTGCGGTCACCAGCCTTCCCATCTCATGACGATTATGTCATGATCCCAGCCTAACTCTGCAACAATTCAGCTGAAACAGAATGAGAGAGAAAAAGCAATAAGATTTAGGAAAAGAAGATAAAGTTAGAAATATGCAAACAGTGCTCAGGTAGGAGCACTGCTGAATATATTATAGGCCTACTGCAACTTCCATAAAATAAATGTTTAAAGCTGCGTTAACTAAGATTTAGCAGATTCAAATAAATCAAGTAAAAAGTTGTCTTGAAGTGTCTTCTGACTGAAAATTTTTTCTTTACTAGAATTCAGATCAATTGACTAATTATACTATGAAAATTGGGAAACAGGTACAGTAGTATACTATATAAAACGGA
This sequence comes from Monopterus albus, assembly GCF_001952655.1. NCBI lineage: Eukaryota > Metazoa > Chordata > Actinopteri > Synbranchiformes > Synbranchidae > Monopterus > Monopterus albus. The sequence continues at coordinate 2,000,119 of NW_018127932.1, read as the reverse complement.
CGATGCCTTTGACATGTAAACTTACAACATTAAAGTAAAATAAAACATGCAGTTCAAATGATACAAACGAAGTTCAATACATGGGTCCTAACAGTCTCCTCTAGCAGGTGTCCCCCTGTGAAGTTCCCACGGTTTAGGAGAGTTACTGTTTCCTAATTATAGTGAAAACACACTTCTATAATTATTGCCTTTGCAAACATAAATACAAGTCTAAAATAAGACTTGTATTTAGTTAACATCTGCGAACAATGTTCAACATCATGGCGGTTTCCAGCTTTCCTTTCAGCCTTTCTGGCTGTTTACTGGCCCAGACTCTTAACATGACACATGGTGCATACAAACATACACACAAAAAGTACCATCAGCGAAAACAAAGAACATTTCGGGCTATAATTTTGACTGAAAATACAGTTGAAATCAGAAGTTTACATACACAGGCTGTAGTCATTAAAACATATTTTTTACCCACTCCACAGATTTCATGTCAAACTTTCGTTTTGGCAAGTCGACATTTACTGTACTTTATGCATGACAAGTACAATTTCCAACAGTTGTTTACAGATAGATTATTTCACAATTCTAGTGGGTCAGAGGTTTACACACACTTAGTTGACTGTGCCTTTAAACACCTTGGAAAATTCCAGAAAATGCTGTCAGTCCTTTAGAAGCTTCTGTTAGGCTAATTGACATCATTTGAGGCAATAGGAGGTGCACCTGTGGATGTAATTTAAGGCCTATCTTCAAACTCAGCACTCTTTGATTTGATTTATTCTTTCAAGCATGTAAAGACAGTTGATATGACAACATGATATGACACATCATTTTACACATAATCCAATATCAATTTGCTTATACCTAGTACATGCTTGAATGGAGTAGGAAGAAGTCAGACTTATCCAGTCCTACCCCATGACATCATCTTACCATCATTGGTTTGCAAGCAGTAAATAATTCTCTTCTACACCACACAAGTAATATACTAAAAAATTATAACTGTTAACATTCTTACATAATTACATTCTTAAATAATTATCTTCTACACCACACAAGTAATATA
>NW_018127932.1:1978215-1998494 GCF_001952655.1 Monopterus albus | reverse complement strand
ATATTAGCTCCCCCAATTTGCAATTGAAGTTCATTGTCTAGTCTGCGATTCCCAAATACCATAAATTTAGTTTTATCCAAATTCAGAGATACTATATTACTGTCACACCATTTCTTTATCTTCTCAAGTTCCTGTGAAACCCGTCCAGAGAGTTGCTGTAGGTTTTCACCCGATGCCCATATGGTAGTGTCATCAGCAAATAAAACCACTTTCACTAAATCAGAAACCTTGCATATATCATTAATGTATAGTATAAATAATTTAGGTCCCAAAACAGAACCCTGAGGCACTCCACATACAATGTCCAGCTCACTCGATTGGTATTCACCCAACTTCACAAATTGACGCCTCTGTGTCAAATAACTTCTAATCCAATTTAAAACCAATCCCCTGATCCCATATTTTTCTAACTTATCCATTAATAACTCATGATTGATTGTGTCAAATGCTTTTTTTAGGTCAATAAATATTCCCATCGTATATTTCCTCTCCATAGCACTTGTAATGTCCTCCATCAGGTCGGTAATGGCCAAAGATGTTTGTTTGACATCATGAGAAAAATAAAAATTCAGCCAAGATATTGGAGAAATTGTGGACCTCCACAAGTCTGGTTCATCCTTGGGAGCAATTTCCAAAAGTCTGACGGTACCACGTTCGTCTGTACAAACAATACTACACAAGCATAAACACCATGAGACAACGCAGCCATCATACCGCTCAGGAAGGAGACACGTTCTGTCTCCTAGAAATGAACATGTTTTGGTCTGAAAAGTATAAGTCGATCCCAGAGCAACGGTAAAAGACCTTATCAAGACACAGGAGGAAATGGGTATCAAGTATCTATATCCACTGTAAACAAGTCCTATAGCGACATAACCTGAAAGGCTGCTCAGCAAGGAAGACGCCGCTGCCCCAAGACCGCCATAAAAACCACAGACTAGCTGCACATGGGAACAAAGATCTGACTTTTTGAAGAAATGTTCTCTGGTCTGATGAAACAAAAACTGAACTGTTTGGCCATAATGCAGGTCAAAGAACACCATCCAACCCAAGCACAAGGGTGGGAGCATCGTGCACTGTGGGTACTTTGCTACCGAAGGGACTGGGGCACCTCACAAAATAGATAACATCGTGAGGAAGGGGATAAATAATGGGGATAAAATAAAGCAACATCTCATGACATCAGCCAGGAAGTTGTGGACAATGATCCCAAGCATACTTCCGAAGTTGAGGCAGAATGGCTTAAGGACAAAAAAGTCAAGGTATTGAGTGGCCATCACAAAGCCCTGACCTCAATCCAAAAGAATGTGAGCCAATCCCAGCTGACATTGGGCAAGAGGCGGGGTCCACCCTGGGCAGGTCACTAGTTTGCCACAGGGCTGACACTTAAGAGACAGACAACCACACACACTCCTAGGGGCAATTTAGTCACCAGTCAACCTAAGCTGTCTTTGGACTGTGGGAGGAGGCCAGACCACCCAGAGAGAACCCACACAGGCACAGGGAGAACATACAAACTCCACAGGACTTGAACCCAGAACCTTCTTGCTGTGAGGTGTTAGCACTAACCACTGCACCACTGTGCCACCCCTAAACTAAAAATGATAGCACTTTTGTGATATAACAAATTATCTAGCTGCATGGAGCCTGTCTGTATTCACTCTTATACTTTCCTCCACTTTATCAAAAGGAAAATTGAAATCATTATAGTAGGAAAAAAAGAAATGAACTGGCTTTGATTTGCTGGTAGAAAAAAGTGCCTTGCACTTTTGGCTTCACAACAAACAGGACCTCCTCCCTAGAGATTTATGCATTACTGGAGAAGATGAAAGCTATTTGCAGACATTCACGCTAGCGGCTTTTAACAGCTGGTATCCTGGAAGGCTCACACTCACTGCAGTGTAAGATAACACAAGTAGGATTCTTTGAACTGACCTGGTCAAAAAATATCCCTCATTGTGTGCAGTGTTTATATTATTATCAACTGTGTTCCTTAAAATGAAATAATGTGATCACACGCATGTATTCCTGCTCTCCTAAAAAAGGTAGCAGCATTTTAAATGAATATTTTATGTCAACTTGTGGTTGTTTCGACACAACACGTTAATTATGACTTATTTTCTACTCTGTTCATTATTTGTTTTTTCCTCATTTTAGGATCAAAATTCTGGCTAAAATTTAGTAACAGTATACAGCAAAACTGGGTGCACCTCTATGCAATACAACTAAAATACTTTATTTAAAAAAATTTTTGTATCATCTTACAAATAACTGCATTTTTATGTTAAAGTATACAGGGGGGAACGTAGAATCTTAGCTAATAAAAGTGAGTAGTACACCTGTGATTTCTAATTAAGGTCAATTGCAGTGGTGGAAAGCAACTAAGTACATTTACTCAAGTACTGCACTTAAGTACAACTGAGCTATTGTACTTGAATATTTTCATTTTGTGCTACTTAATACTTTGACTTCACTACATTTTAGTGGCAAATATTGTACGTTTTAGTCCACTACATTTTTTATTTTAGTTACCGGTTATCTTTCAGAACCAGATTAATAAAATTTAAGCATAATCAAGACTGGTCTCTGGTGGAAAATTCACAAGTTACCCAGCTGTATGTAGAGTACTTCAAATTATAAGCATTTATGCTCATTAAAACTAGCTCCCCCTTTACCAGCTGCAACATTGTGATGTACACAGCAATGCATCAGCAATTATAATTCAATAATATGATATACATGAATGTGAAATAAGCTATTCTTTTATTTTTAGTAGGTTTTGATGCTAATACTTTGTACTTTAAATAACAGTTTGAATGCAGGACTGCAGGATCTGAGTACTACTGATTAATTGCATAAGCTGGTTCTAATAGAACCTGTGACCACCACAGCTGTCTCTGTTTTGGCCTGTGAGGATGTGGTGAAGAAGGTTAATGCTTTTAAAGTTCCTGGGTGTACACATTAGTGATGACCTAACATGGACACCACACAGCTGGTCAGAAAAAGCACAACAGCAGCTGTATTTTCTAAGTAAGCCGAGGAAATCTGGCATGCACCAAAAGATCCTCAGCAGCTTCTACACTTGCATCATAGAGTATCCTGACCAGCTGCATCACCGTGTTACACGGGAACATTATTGCCTGCAGAGGGCGGTAACAAGAGAAGATCAGAGTACCTTTGGCATCCCTGCAGGACATCTGCCAGCGGAGAGTCCTCAAAAGGGGCATTTTACAACATTAAGGGCTCTACCCACCCTCAACACAGGCTATTCACACCTCTGCCCTCTGGCAGGAGGTACAATTTTTATGCTCAAGCTACCAGATAAACAAAAGCAAAACACCACCCCTGCCTCCCTAATCTCATGCCCTGACTGAGCACATAGCCTTCTACCCTACCCCCCTCAATTTATGCACAGAGTACTGATTCATACTTTAATTCTAACATATCCTAATAATATTTAATGGGGTATATTTTGTACTTTATTGTACATTTCATTCTATTTATTTTTGTATTGTGTACATTGTTTTGATATTGCTGCTACTACTTGTATAATATTGTTTTTAGCCTTTGTTTTTACAGCTTTTTGAGTGGACAAACAAAGAACCTGATTATACAGCAAAAGCCTGTTTTTCCCAACTGTGCATATGGCAATAAATGTTTTTGACTTAAACTCTTACTGTAGAGTATGGGGAATGCAACATGACATCACCTGGTAAGAAAGAAACCAAGAGCTACAAACAGCTGCAGCCATGCTTGGGATGTAAAGGAAGGGCCACACTGTCAATAAAAGAAGGCACAGCGACTATTCTTGAAATTCACATTTCATCATTTACACAAGCACTGGGAAAAAAATAAATGGTGGGCAAGTGCTTCCCACTTGGCACAAGGATTACTTGGCAGTGTCCTTCACTACACTGTGAACGACACTGCCTGAAGTCCAACTCTACGGATGACGGCCAAGAAGAAAACCGCTGCTCACCAAACTGCAAGTTTACAGTAGATGATTATTGGCAGCACTTTCTCTGGTCAGATGAAACCAAAATAAATTTGCTTGGATCAGATGGGGTCCAACATGCACTTAACGCTGACCATGGGTGCACTCAGTTTTGTTGTTGTTACTGCAAAAATATTGCTGCTGCAGTCTGGCACAGTGATCTGCTGAGCATTTCAGTTCTTATTTTCTTCAAACAAGTGATAAAATCAGAGATAATTTTAAGATGTCTTGATCCCAATTCAGTAGTTTTAACTGTCAAATCAAGTGTCCTTCCATGAGCTCACTGCAGTGATTTGCCTTCTTTGGAGATTTTGTTTTCATTTCCAATGATAAAACAAGGATTTAGTGGCTTAAAACTGAAATATTAATTCACATACATCTAGTAGTGTGGGAGACAACTATAATCCCACTAACAGAGCTGTCTCATGTGACTACACAATACACACACACACACTGTACGTATAGACAAACATCTATCACGACAAATGTCTCTAGGTTCTCTACAACCTGACAGGCTCTTCTCCTGAGGATGAATGTCTTTGGCCATCTTTAGCACAGTAGGTGGACACTGTGATTAAAAGGGTTTGTAAGAAGTGCAAAAAGATAAATTACAGTCTTCCATTTATAACTCAGCCTCTCTCCTCATGCTGGAGCCATTATAGTGACTACAAACCAGACAGACATTTCTCAAATCTCGTGATGCTGTTAATCATTCTAAGAGCTGATGAGATGAATTAGTCAGTTGCCCTTTAAAGTGGAGTGCCACTTCGTTTCAGACTCAAGATATTGATATGAAAAGCTGTTTCAATTCCACCCTGATTTTTTTTTCAGTTTCAATACTCGATTATTAGATATTAATGTCAGCAACATCTAAAATAAATTGGATTCTCAGGATGTGAGGAGAAATATTTCAGAGTTGAATTCTGAAATACCAAACAAACCCAAATATGAAAATGTTCAGCAGAGAAACACCTGCAGCAACCACAATCAGCTTCTCCTCCAAAGTTAACAACTGCATGACGGGGATGCCCATTCACTCTAGAGATCTTTTTCTCTCCAAGACAAAGATGTATAACTACAATGAATAATTTACTGAAGGGACAGGACCAGATTAACCACTCTGATAGATGACTGGTGCTTCGTCTTCCCTGTCTGGAAGGATCTGCATGTAGCTCTGCATTTAGCTCTCTCAGGGCAGCTTTAAGCACTAGCATACTTTTACTGAAAAGAAAGTGACAGGTTGCTCTAAAAACCTGAAACAAATTATATTTAGATATTTAACAGCAACATCATCCTCTGTGACAACTGTACCCCTGCCCTTAAGCAGAAGTGGATTTAATAAGAGAAATTATTAAATAAATAAATAAACAAAAGGTAAAGGGATCCTCTCTATATGTACTATAGATAAATCCTAATATGTCAAACCAATTCATCTGGAGTACGTTTTAAACATTACAGAAAGAGGTTGGGACAGCGAAGGTCTGTAGACAGACTGGAATTTTTCAAGACAAAAGTTTGTTGAGCTCTGAATCACAAGCGCTTTTGCCAGAGGCACTGGAAATGGTCTCTATCAAATGAAGCTTCACAGGTCTACATGCAGTTTTATATTTAAAAGAATCAAAACCATAGCATGGACAAAACCCTGATGACTCAGGGTACGGCCTCCTCTAAAGCTCCAAGCTACTGTATTGACTGACTGTGGTAAACAGTTCTTAGCTGCTCCAATCTCAATTCATTTGTCAACACAAAACTACCCTCCATTAGCCTCCAGTTATCAAGGTATTATTCATTTAGATTTCACTCCTCACATCTCGCATAAAATAAAAGCTATAACTTCACCAAACTTCAACCTGTGCACACAAAATCCAAAGACAATGCCAACTGTGAATTTCTGTAAGAAAGTTTTAAAGATATGTTCAAACATAGTGTCCAAACTAATTCCTTACTCACAAACAAGTCTTTTTACTTAAAGGAACAGTGCCACATTTTGGGAAATGTGCATATTTTATTTCTTGCTCTGAGCAGGTGGTTAGCTTAGCTTAGCATAAAAACTGGAGCCACAGGGAAATGGCTAGCCTAGCTCTGTCCAAAGGTGAAGTCTACCCATCAGCACCTTTACTGTTACTACTCCAGATGATTTTCAGTCTTTGTGCTAAGCTAACTAGCTTCATGATTGCTACACAGATGTGTAAGTGACATTACCAAAGTGTTAAACTATTGCTGTAATTACAGCTCCACCTGTGCACGGAGTAAAGCGAAGGGATCTCTTGCTAATTGGCCTTACAGCTGCCCACAGTGGATGAAAATCCCCCCAGTCTTTCAAACTACAAAGACAGCTTATTGATTAAGATAGAACAATAATTAGACATTGGGGAGCTTAAAACACATCATGCAAATATTTCATACTAACAAGCTGTTTTTACTATAAAGCCCTCATTTTAAGATTACCAGGATTTTACTTTGGTATCAGTAATTTGTTTTGTGGTTTAAGCTATAAAAATCAGTTTGAGAGTCACTAGGCAGAAAAGAAGCCTTTTAATTGGGCATACTGCATAAAGTCAGAAATACCAAAAGGTCAAGATAAACACAAAATTGGATTATTAAGCTTTTCTAAGAAACCAGTGTTTTGAAAAAAAGAAGAAATGTTACATCTGGCTTAAGTAATTCATCACATTCAGTAGCTTTGTGTACATGCCCGCAGTAACACCACCACCAGTCTGAGTAAGAAAAACACAAAATGAAAATGTACCACTAATCCTCTTACATTTGACATGTTCTTGTAAGTGATCCAAGAAACTGACAGGAAAACATGGGCCATGAGAAACTTAATCACACTTAAACTGAAGAAGGCGTAAACATGTTCTGGTCAGTCAAACATTAGTCCAGATAGTAACTAACACAAACTGCAACTGAGGCAGTAATCACACTTGTAGAATCAGTGCGAGTCCGTCTGTGCCCTGCAACCACATGTTTTCACCTTTATTCTACAAACAGGCATACTGTGCATCTGGCCTCACTTACAGTAAATGCTATAAATACTTCTACTTGCCTGCTGCACTATCACTTCACCCTCATCTGTAGCTGCTCTAAATGCTTGGTCCGCTGCTGTATAGATTTTGGCTGCTAAACACACACACACACACACAATGTACACACATTAACATATGTCAGGATTGAATGTTTTTTCTCCCATCTGACAGCATGACCCTTACATTATAGATCTTTACAATTTTGTGATGAAAGTATGGACTCCACTTTAGCTAATTATTCTGCAGCACTGCAGCACTCAGTGTCAGTCAACCAGCATGAGAGAGACGACTAAAAGATAAACGGCACACACGGGAGGACAGCTCAGCAAGAGTAAAGCAGAGAAGAGGTGGCGGGTTAGGATCGAGATTGGAGGATGGCTTGTTGGTTTGCAGACAGATGCAATGAAATGTCCTGGTGATTTACTTTGTTTGAACTTTTTTTTTTTTTTTTTTTTTTTGCAGACTAACTATAAAAGGCCTCTAAATTACAAAAATATCCCCAAACTATTAAATCACATGTAGCTCACAGGTGCTGGCATGCTCCATGTACAGTAGCTTCTTTAGTGCCTTGAAATTGAGAATTTTGCATTACTGTATGAGCATAAAAGCTGCAGAATCTTCCTGTACAGAAAGGCCGACTGGCACATGTAGCACAACTTAACACAACCTACAGCATTAATAAAAATGCACAGTAGCTACTATCAACAATTTTTTCCTGATTTGATTTGAAGCAATACTCAGGATGGCTTCTCTACTGTTTCCCATACATTTCAGCTTTCACATAGCATTCATAATGCTACAAGGATTTGGGTTCTATAACTCAAGGACAACCAAATTAGCTCTCAGATTGGTTTATGAAACTTGGGCAGGAACAACGGCACATGTTGTGATTCTATTGGGTGGTTGTGAGCAAAACATACAGGCCCCCTGTTGTTCCAGTGTGGCACTATGGTCCTACTGACAGGGAACTGTGACAGAAAAAAAAAAAAACAATCTAGTTAGGGTTTGGTGCCCTGCTCAGAGGCATACAGATGGGCATTACCCTGCTGTAACCTCCATACAGAGATCGAAAGAATGTGTTAGGGGGCTTAAATACACCAATATATTTTTACATTACTGCTTTAGGTATGATCATGTGTCACACACAAGAAAAAATATCCTGAGCTTCTATATTTACTAAAACAAACTAAAAACAAAACAGGACTTGAGAATAGCTGTTGCTGGAGAAATGACATCAATGTGGGATGAACAAGTCTTACTGGAAATGAGAAGGCAGCAGCAGAAGTAGGGTTGTGTGAGGTAGGATTCTAAACCACATTTACACCGGGCTGGGAGCTCCCTGTCTACTGAACACTTAGGAACTTTTAAATAGGCCTCCAATACTATCACTAATGGTAACCTAACATAACTCCATCTCACATTAGGTAAATACAGCTCTCACAGCCACTGGTTACAGAATATGGCAGATAACATGTTAGATATCAACAGGATCAGACTGCAGGTACAGTAGCTTAAAAACATGTAAACTCCTACCAGATGAGCCGAGGTGGTTTTCCTACGCCTGGCCAGGTTGGGGGAAACCAGCCTGATGGTCCTGTGGTGAATCGGTTTCTCAGCCCCGCACCTCAGCCCTGCAAAAGACAAAAAAAAAAAAATCCCCATTTTAATCAGGTGATTTCTCCACAAGCCAAGTCTTAAAACCACAGCATTCAAACCAAAGCAGACACATTGTATTAAGATTCTTAGTATGTGTATTGATTCAACACCAAAGCTCTGCAGGCATCCACATACAGGTCAGCCATATTAATTGCTACGTAAATGTTCAATCTATTATACTATTCTTGTTTCAGGATGACTGTATGATTTAATTTGCAACGCTGTTTTGAGACCCATTTGAAAGCTGTGGTGTTAAGGCTTCAAATAAAATGCTGACCAAGTTCTTAGTTTGGTGGTATTATTTTCTTTGGTTCAATATGATGTCACACTCCTTTCAGGAGACCCATAAACATCTCTGTATGAATGGTGCAAGGTTTGTGTGGAATTACACGCACACACACACACACACACACAGACGCACACGGAGAAATACTCGTTTCCGTGCAGAAATCGCTGCATGCATTTTTTCATGTACACACACACCTTATATAACTGAGAACCACTGCTAAACTGTATCAGCAATAACATTTTCTCACTGAAAACTGGGGTGACACCATTTCCACAGAACTACCTTTTGTGAGATACCAGGATGCCTTCATCACAGGAATGAGTTGTCTCTCATGTCTTAACCACTGAAAGATACTGGATGACTACACTGTTTCATACTTAAGTGAGACTTGAATGACATTTTCGGCAACATTAGTACATCATATACTTTACCGAGAAGCCCTTCAACCAAAGATGACGAGTGAAAAACACACCCTGAAAACAGACACGCCCTTGGCAAATGTTGAACATGTTGCAAAATGTCACATCTAGTAAACAATGTAAATTTTACATATAAAGTCTAACTTATCGACTCTTCTACATGTTTCAAGGCCATGGGAACGCTGGTCTGTATTGCAGAATCTTGCCATTTATTTATTTTGTGCTGTTTCTCAGTAAAGTTCACTCCACATCCGTGTGTGTTAGTGTATTGTTTGACACATGAGGCAATGTCTAAAAAGCTTTCCCACACACAGCAAACAGATGCGAAGATGCCTTTGTGTGGGCAGCATTTTGACTAAGCCTGTGAGTGAGTGAGTGAGTGTGTGTGTGTGTCTGTGTGTGATAGAGACAGAGCAGATGAAAGAAGACCTGATGTGGGTGGCCGACCTTTCATCAGTCTCCTCTCTTATCTCTCACTTTTAAAGGATATTTATTTAATTTTATTTGTGTTATTTGCATCCTTTCCTCTCATCTCCCACTTGAATTTTTTTCTTGCTGCAGTGACAATTTTTCTAAAAATAAAACTTTACTACTGAATCATCTTCTAATGCTGCAAAAAACAGCCATACAATTCAAATATTTAACAATAACTTGTCATTTTGGCCGTCAGCTATGCCACTGCCACTCTGGAAGATCTCAAATACTTTGCAATTACAAATCCTTAATTTTAGATGCACATTTCTACATTACATTAACAGAATATACTTCAGATTATCAATAAATATAGGCCATACTCCACTGGCTAATCCAGTCCCCCTCGCTTCTCTTTATATTTTGTTATTTTTTTTGGCACATGGAAAAATAAACCTAAATCTGATTTGAATGTCAAATATTCATCTTCTTTCTCTTCTGTCTCATGCTTCCTCTCTCTCCTTCTGTTTCGTCCTCCCACACTATTGTAAAGAGACAGTCAGGTGATGAAATGGCAGCAGCTCTGCCTGGGGTTCACTGTGTGCATCTGTACATCAGAGCTATTCCAACGAGGATGTGACGGTAAAACAACCTAACCCTGAACTGATATTCCAACATAACCTGATCCTGCACTAAACCTTCAGCCCAAACCTGCTTCACCCAGCAGAATGAAAACACCACAAGTCACCTTTTAGAGGCACAAAATCATAGCTCATATATACACAGGTGTCAACGGTCAGTGTGCTTTCAGTGCCACAGGGTTCATCATGACTGATGACAATGGTAAAAGAGAAAGAATAGTGAACCACTGAAAATCTACTGTAATTATAATGAGCAGTCTGTCACTTCCCAAACACAAATGACCACCAGCTCTATCACAGACCCTCTGTCTTGAAGCTTATGTGTAAACAATACATCATCAGTGAACTTGATTTGGCGCCGGCGTTCATAAGGAAACCGAGCTGATCACAAGCTGTGGAGCTGCAGGTTCAGTCTTTGCACAGACATTTTGGATTGTGACAGTAACTTCTGTCTTGTAAAACCTGTTTTGGCACATAAATGCTCATGTCTGTCAAGATGGGAAAGTAGTCTGTTTATTATGACTCAGGGAGCTGCTTTATCTGTTGTTATTCCAGCTGTCATCTCAATCAGGAACCAATCAAGAGTGTTGTTAAACTGGGTTGATATTATTATTATATCCACCCTCCCTTTTGTGCATACACACGCCTTAAGGAATCAACAGCAACACAAACTACCGCCTCACAAACACGATTCACCTGGTGAACGGACAACAAAAAGCATCACAAGGGAAGACTATGAATTACAAAATACAAGCATTCAGTTATGTTTATCCAGTTTTGTGTCAGTATGACCTCATTAACTTATACAGCATCTATAGTGTCAAAACTCCCCAAACTAGACACCCACAGGTTGGAAAATGACAATTCGCCTGTTAACTACTGTATATTTGTGACATTTTTTTACACTGGTTTTGTTGGTAGGATTTTGTCTTTGAAAAGAGTCATGCTTGTATGACGGTGTTCGCCTTGTGCTACAAAACCCATTTCAGAGACAAAATAATCCAACCTGATTTGCATGTCTGTATCATGTTTTCACTAAAATACAATGCATAACCTCTCATATTACAGACATGGCTAATTTGCATGACAGTATAATGACGATTTCTTCTGGTTGGACCCACTTTAGTATTTCAGAAGTTGGTTTCAGTGCAAGAAGCACTAGCCACTGAATCCTACACGTAATAATATTACTACAGCATGTGAACAGTAACCCAGGTGTATGTTGTTCCAAAGAAGACACGTGCTAAACAGGACATCATTTTGACAGTAAACCGAGGCTGTGAGCGAGCAGAAGCCTCCAGTAAAAATAGCATGGTAAACAAAGTGGCTTCAAAAAGGAAGTGAGAGGTTTAATATCAGTGAGTTGCTGAGGCGGCAGCACGCAGGGAAAATCCAGAGACAATACGTTTCAATTCTCAGTACATGGTAGCATATTTACATCTAGTTGAGGTTCTTATACAGGTCACTGACAACATCGACAGTAACAGAGCAAAATCACAGTCAGGGAGACAACAGCAAGCAATGATTAGCCAACTGTGATTAAGCCAAGAATGCAACTGCTGTTCCAGGAAATCTGATCAAATACATCATGTACAAATTAGAGAAGTGTCTCCCATCTATACAGTGATAACATCTTTGTTTACACCTCATCTCCCTGCCTGCGGATGTACTGTCATCTTCATTATCCTGACTAAACTTTGGAATCAGGCCAGAGATATTCTAATTACACAAGCTCACAGTCAAACTATTACAGTATCTGTTTCAACATGTCGCCTAAATGAAATAACAAAATATGATGCTCATATCTGCAGGACAGGTTCTCTGTGCTGGACCACTGGCCATCCTGGGACCCCTCTCTCCTCTGGCTCTGATGTCTGGCCTCTTATTTGTCCCTCTCCTCTTCATTTCCTGTGCATTTCCTCCCATCCTTCTCTCTCTTTCTCTCTCTCTCTCTCTCTCTCTCTCGCTATCCATCTCTATAATGTGTTTGTTTCCTTCCACTATATGTGTGAATGATGTGTTGCGGTTTTGCCTCTTGTGTTGTTATGTAATCTATCCTCCCACCAGGTCTGTATCTGGAAGTTGGGTCATCCTCCAATATCATGTTTCTCACTTATGCTTATACAATGTTCTTTATATACACACAATATATATATACATGCATTTTCCTGTTCTGGTTGTCCATACTGTAAATCTGCTATGTATTGTGTACACACATCTGTTACATGTCTGTCCCATACATTCCTCTGCTGCTCTCCCTGAGGTTTAATCAATCAATTTCTTCTCCAATTAAAAGGATTTTCTAAGTTAATTTATTCATTTTGATTCAAATGTCTACAGAAGGAGGCATATGCTGTACAGACTGTAAAGCCCCTTCAGGCAAATTTGTGATATTGACTTGACATCATTTGCCTGTCACAGATCCATACTGAAAAATAACTCATTTAAGGTTTGGGTCCGTTTAGGCACAAAAAAAAAAAAAAATCACTTGGTTGGGTTTAGGGAAAGTTCAATCATGGTTTGGGTTACAATACATACTGTAGTTAAGATTATGGAAACACTGATTTGGGTTAAAATTACTATTTTGTTAAGGCAAAGGGGACATGCATCATCATGGTTACATGGTCAACGTTAGACGTTTTGTCAACAAAAGCTGAGATACGTTGACCTTTTGTCCTTGGACATGCTCCAAAAACTCTTGGCTCAGTTGTGTCTCTCTGCTCAACTCTTCCTGTCTGGCAAATGCTCACATCTTCCACATTTCCTCTTCATATGATGCAAGCACAAATAAAATTAGGTGATAAAAATTTGATATGAAAAAAAATGAGGTGCTTTTCAAGGCTATCTGACTTCTTTTAGCTCCAGCACCAGAAACCTTTGAAAACTTCACTGATAAAAACCGATGGACATATTAAGTAACAAAGCTACTTTTCATATTATACACTTATATTTTCATCTCGTTTTGTTTTCACATGTTCACCAAATAAAAAAAAATAAAATAAAAAACAACTCATCTTTGCTAGTGTATATTACATACATAAGGTCCAAAATTAATGAAAAAAAAAAAAAACAAAGTCTTATACCTTTGTGTTTTGTCAGTATTGATATTACTTCCTCCTTATCTGCAGTCCCATCCTGATGTGTGAAAATAATAATTGGTTGAGTTCGCTATTATTTTTTATGACCTTATTAAAACCTAATGTGTACAAAAGAATTAAGTTTTTTTGAAAGTGGCAAAATTAGGAAATGAAGCTTTGTTATTTTGCTACATGACAAAATATTTCATTTTATATGATGGTATGTGTGAGCATAGAAATGTACAGTGTTTTAAATGAATGTTGAATACATTTTTAAAAACCTAAATTACTGAAATACAAATGTCTCAGACACCAAACATAAGTAAAGTGTCACTTTTTGTAGCAGAAATAAAATCCCACCTTTTACACTACTAGGAAACGTAATGTTTTTGAGCTCCTAAAAGGGGCTGGGGTCTCCCGGACTCGAAACAGAACAAAAACAACCTGATCTTTGAAGTAACGTTTCAAAACGCAAAAATGAAATTGTGATGATAGAAATAGTCAACAACAAGGCAGCCATGCTAAAAACAAGGCTGCCTTCCTAGTTCCTGAAAAAGTTGACTTCTGGGAGATGTGAGGCTTTTACTTGACGTCAACAAAGCTGCTGCATCACGAGTGAGTCTTACAGTACAACTCGGTGTCTGCACATGCTGCAGTAATATAGGTGATTATGTTAAGCTAACCATGAAGTCTTGTCATGTGCTTCAAACAAGAATACAGGCTGTGATTTGAATGTGTAAATGTCAACTGGCACAGATGATGAGCAATGAGAAGAAGCAGCAGCATGCAAATAAATTCACACTGTGCTCCATACACATGCTACAGCATATTATTAGCACATAGCATATAAATTCACACATGCTAAAAACTGGAAATCGATTATCTATCCAACAACCTGTATATGTATTAGATGTAGTTGCAAATTTAGTTTGGGTAAATAACAGCAATATAAAAACTACACTACACTAACAGTGGTTTAAAACAACCCAGTGGTAGTGAGTGAGGTTAACTCATCTGTGCTATATTGACCTGAACTGGATCCAAACAGTGACTGAGGGATTTTCAGCTGCATTCTTCCAACTCATTTTCCTTTAACTTGTCACCCATCTGCATCTACAGATAAACAAGAACCACAGACAGAAACAAATAAACATGGAGGCATGCATGCAAATAATAATCATACTGAGCACGACAGCCACATATTCCAAACACACAACCCCAAAAGTAAATTCACTCATAGAAATACACAATCAGGAATAAGTGTATGTTCCCACACACACACACACACACACACAGCAGTAAAGTCTGTAGTAGTTATAATTACATATACACACATACTGTGCACATATGGAAAAATGTATGTAAAAAGAATATGTGCATGTATACAAAAAAAGCTGTACACAATGTACAGATAAAGGCAAACACACACACAAAAATGTACACAGTCACAAACATAAGTTCTCACACCTGTAGTTATAGTAATATTATTGTGTGTTAGCCAAGTAAACGCCTAGCCTGCTTATAACAAAGACACAACTCATGCTAAAAGACACACACCTTGAATACATATATGCTCCCAGAGTCATAAAAAGCTGTAGCACGCAAATAGTATATCTACACACACCTACTGCTGGAACTACAGAAGCCGTAAAAAAAAAAAAAAAAAACATTCACAACATAAACAAGATATTTCTCAGAGAAGTATTACAAATATTACATGTGTGGTGAGTTCACAGACATACTGAACATGTGTAAAAAGACACACACCGACAAAATTACATACATGTACACAGAGCCATATACATAGGCTATAAAACACACACACACACACGCACACCTCCAGTGGTACATGCATTCAAAGAACAGTAGGAATTAAAAATACTTTCACAGATGCACATATAACATGTGGAAACCACACACACACACACACTCACATATTGTATGCATACAGACCCTTATAACTGTACACACGAGCCACGTTGCCAGAAATAAATACTCAAATACATATGTACACACACACAAACACACAGTAGTAGGAGTAATATTTATGATAAGCACAAAGCTGCATATATGCACACAAACTGTGTGCATATGGAGAAAGACAGACACATACATGGACACACGGAGCTGTACCCATTGTCTATATAAATACAAACAAATTGAATGTACAATCACACATCACCGAACTACATAAACAGAAATAAATGAACAGATTTACAAACAAACAAGTAAACATGTTTACACAAGATTACTGTAGTTGTGGCAGTAGAAAACAATATAATTATTACTGCATATGCATACACACGTACAGTATACTGTGCACACATCTTGCACATGTTGTTAGACAACACATGAAAAGACCTACACATTACATGTGCACACAGAACCGCACATACTGTACAGATAAATACAAACAGATACTGTATGTACACACACACACACCTGAATAAAGTACATAGTAACAGAACCCCTAGAGCAGCCACAAATAATCACAATAACACAAACACTCAGATATAATGTACTATATTCTTTATACATGCACAGACTCTGATGTGCTGTACACACAGATCTGTGCTTGTTTACCGTTCATGTACACACAGATCAATACATACAAAGATCTATATGAATACACACATGGAACAAGTTAGTGAGGTGATTAATCAGTCGTTGATGGCAACAAAGTGATGCCACCCACAGGCTGTGCGCACGCAACAATGACTAACTGAAACCATAAACATGTTTATATTTACTTATCGACTCATTTTAGATCAGGGACACCAAACATACAATGTCTGACATTTAATATCTCAAACTAACCACTAACCTACAATGCATTTATTTTGAGAGAATGCTTTGAAGGTTAGGATTAAGGTTGTAGTTAGAATGAGGGGCTAAAGTCGGCATCAGTCGGAGTTAAATATAAAATATGTAAAGTATCTACCGTATTCTATAGCTTTTTATAATTTCCTTAAACCATGACAAAAAGCAAAACCACTGAACATTTAACCAGTTAACTGGATTAGTAGAAAAATAAGTCAATAATTAGAAAGCTCATTGTAAAATTTTCTAAGCTGAATTTTAACACAATGATTAAAATGTTAAACTACACTAAAGGTCATCAACAGAAGCACATAGTCAATGCACCTACAGTCAAATCAACAACTATAGAACAACTTTGTCCAAAGCCCTTGTGAATTAAAGTGTAACTATAGTAATCACAGGTAGTATGTCAATAAAAGTAAATATTATCAACATTGTGCACGTAGGGTGCGCTGTGAAATATCATACGTCTCATTTTGAAACTGCTCGTCTCAGTCACAACCCCGACAGAAATCACCACACTGACACACACACGACAGACAGAAGTGGAAAGAAGACTGAAAAATATTCAAATGCTCAAAAAAAAAAAAAAAAAGATAAAATAAAAATTTGGAGAAAGTGTATATTTGGATGGCTGCGTGATCCTGCACAGCTACTACTCTCTGCACCCCACAGCAGGATTCTTACTTTGCACTGGCTGACACCAGTGAACAAACACCACTCTTTGACAATATTCAACCACCCTCATCCTCATCTCACTCTTTTCTTCATTTTTTTTTTTTAAACATGCATTTGTTGTTGCTGAAAAGGTTAAAAGATTTTTTTTTTCCAGTCGAAACTGAGTGGGTTGCCAGAGAACCGAACATTTCACAAGGCAACAAATTTCCCCTGGTGCTCTGGTAATATTATCACTCCAAAGCATCATAGTTTCAGTATGACTTATAGATTTATTTATAAGAAGAAAACAAGCCTGACACCAATTAATGCAAAATATACTCATGGGTTAGGGTTTACATGTCATTTGGGGCAGTATAGTTTCAAACTCGCATACACAATAAAAACAAATTTGACATAAATAAACGTCCTGTTAAAGTTTCAGTGGCTGCTTCACTTTCAATATGACAAATCATTTTACTGATAAAATTAAAGAGCCATGCCCTTATTTTAGCATTTATATTGTTTAATAAAATTAGGCTAATTTTAAAACTTGAAATAAGTCACATGACTTCATAAACCGAATCACACAGTGCCATACAATAAATATTCTTAGACTAAAATGTTTCAACACATTAAAACATTGTTAAGTGATGTGTAAAATATCATCCTTTCAGAAATGTTGATTGCACCTAAAAAAAAATAAAATAACAGTTTGCTAACATTTAACACCACTCCACCCACTGCTCAAGTGCTTATATGTCACCTTTAAAAAAGTTCATCGATCAAAGTAATTCTCATTCTGATTCAGAGTTTCACTATTACTGGTAGTTTTATTTATTAAAACACACAAACCTGAAGCAAACAAACCGCATTTCGTGCACAAGTCCAGACACAAATAATAACATAGTATTCATTTCTACACCAACATCAACAGTTTAGCTGTGCTGCTCACACTGAGACACACGGGGGAGCGTTCAAGGCCCTGTGACAAAACACCAACCAGCCTCCGACAACAATTTTCTAGCATCGGACAAAACCAGTAAATGCAAAGTGAAATCAGAACTGAGCTGGACAATTTTTCCCCAGACAGCAGGGACTGGGTTTGTCACTGTGGGATGTAAACAACCGTTGCTGGAGAGGATCGTCCCCACCGACCCATTTTACAAAGCACACCTGAAAATATGACATAATCCAGCATGACGGTGTCGCCTAAAAATATAAAAGGGAGACAGATCAAATTTACTCAGCTTCTTTTACTATCAAAATTAGTCAGAGAGCAAAGAAGAAGACGTGAAGGCTGGGCTTTGATGCGACAGGCGCGGTATATGTTTCAAAAAGTGAAAAGGAAGCAGAGGATGAGAGCACGGGGGGTGAGCGCTGAAATCTGCTTTTCCTCTTTCTCTGCCGCAGATATTTTGAAGTTAAAAGAGGAGAAAATGAAAGAAAAAAAGGGCAAGAAAGAAGCAGAAGAAGGCAAAAGGAATGACTCGAGCAAAATAAAGATTATCCACAAATAAGAGCATTTGGATATCTGTTAATTTCTGCATTTAAATTAATAAATAAAGTGGACCTAAAACTGTCTGCATTTATATTTAGATTCAGCTTCAAAAGATCAGCTCAAAATTATTTTTCCTTTTTATTGCATAATTAGTATTTTAAGGTAAAATAAAAGCTGTAAAAAAGAACATTTAAAAAAAAAGGGGTAGACAAATTGTGAAATGGGTAAAACTGAAAAGTAACGTGGGAGGCTATCATCTCCATTAAAAAGGTTTGTGAAACATTGTGCATTATATTCACTAGTCATAGTTTGAAATTTCACTATGAAGCATTAGTTTCTAAAACGTGGGTTCAGTTTGAATCATGTCACCTGTAACGCTTCATCGATCAAAGTAGTTCTCTTTTTGATTCAGTTTCACAGCAAGTAGAGAATAGAAAATCTACTTTTCCCCCATTTGTGTGACTGTTTTAATGCAGTAGAAACAAGAGAAAACAGAGGCTAATAAAAGAGGTCCAAAAAAAAGGAGAGTAAAAGGGAAGAAAGTAAATTGTGGTGTGTGCATAGATGTGCTTCAAACAACAACAACTCAGTTAAGAGCAGACAAATGTGGGAGGGTGCACAGAGACAGAACAAGAGTCCGTAGGAGAGCTGTGGCCTAAAAACAGCCGTCTCCATTTTGAAGTGAGATGTGAAAACAACACCACCATCTGTTTAAATGCTGAATGGTGAGGAGAGACCAGTTATATCATGGCCTCACACACCTCCACACTAACTGAACTTGTTTCAAGATAATTACCCCTTCTCAAATATATATTATGTTATTTCTTACAATTTAAGACATTTAGATGCATTTGTAACCATGTTGCACTATTCTGCCAATGATCATATAAATCGATTCAGCCTGTTAATGAGCACATAGTTAATGCGAGTGAGCTCTGAATAACGTGGTATTAAGGATTAAATTGGACGGTTTGAACTTGACTCACTGTGACTAACAACGCAACCTGCCTGCAGCTAGCATAAAATAAGAAGCGCTCGGAAAAACTATCCGGAGAAAGTGAATGAGTAACACTCTCCCCTACCTCAGAAACTACCATATTGCCTTTAAGCGATGCACCTAACCCCAAGTCAAGCGCTCCATATGTTTTAACACTGGTGGCTCCGTATTTGCCCTGGGCAACCCGCAGCATGTGTGAATGACCTTACTAGTACGAGTCTGCTACCTAGTGTACTTAACCACTGTAGTGTACATGTCCCCAGCAGAACAGGAGAGACCCCACAGCATGCATGTGTTACAATGCAATGCTTTAAAGAGATGTGAAATGAACTATGATACAACAATAACCATGTCAGTGATGATTTATAAGGAACTGCTGAAAAACTATTAGGTACTTTTAGTTTTCCTAAATAGAGATTGGTTTAAAGGGTCTGTGCAAGAGAAGGATACATTTTCTGAGTTATAGTGGAGCTAAGGTCAATTTTGACACTAGGTAACAGAGTAACTAAGTAAGTAGCCAAATAGCGACCGTCAGCCATTACTGGAACTCGCACACTTACAGTAAATCACATTTATTAGGTGCAGCTGTATCACGACACTGAACAAGCTCTGGTGGATGCATAGAGAAGCAGAAGTGAAGTGACCTCGCATACAGGTAGGCGGTGTATCATTTGATCACATGTCATGTGCTCCTTCACTTCCCCTCGCCACTCAGCAATTTGAGAAGTCGCACATCATGCAAGAGGACTCTCACACAGTGAGAGGGCAGGGCCCGCGGGGAGGATTAGACA
>NW_018127932.1:1972271-1978161 GCF_001952655.1 Monopterus albus | reverse complement strand
GTGATTAAAACTACTCAGTCCTCCAACATCAAATATTTTCTTTCAACATTTATAGTGTTTTACACAGGAAACAATGCATTTTGTGTAAGATGCATCCTTTAACATCACTGGTTTCTTCAATACCAGTAATAAGCAAATGTGCATGATATGATAACCATCAATTTTCATACCATGGTGTACTGTGAAACTGGTTCACCGCTGCAACCCTATTTAGGACTCTTCTAAACTTTCACTGTTGTACTTGGTCTAATGTCATTCGACTCCATGTGTCTTAAATGTTTAATCAGCATCAAAGTGCTGAGACATAAGAAGACATCATGATCAAAGTCAGGTTAGCTTAACCCACTATCAGATTCAGACACAGATGTTTCATTACATAGATTTGACCACTGTAGGAACAACAAGCCTCCCTTGGGATTGGTGGAGCAGTTATACATAGTCAGGTGTTCACTGTGTGATGGGAGGCCCTAATGATGCAGAACAATCTGCAGTTTAGCCTCCGTTCTCTTTAGCAGGGAAATCTCCAGCATGTCTGGAGTCAGGCCCATAACAAAAACCCACTCTCTCAGTATGATCCCATTTCTGTCATCCTTCATTTTTACTCCATGCTTGGGATGTGATACATTCCTGACCAGTAAAAACACGAAACATCTTTTCTCGGGTCAAATGGCAACCCATTACTTCCACTTATGTATATCCAGTTAGCAGTTGGGTCTTTCAATTAGAGGGCAGGAAATTCATTTGAAAGGCAGGAAGGCTGCTCTAAAATCAACAATTAACTGGTTGGTCTGACCAATATTGAAATCTGAATCACTGAAAGCTGACAGAGGGTACGTCTGTTGGATTGAGAACGGACAGAAGGTGACAAACCTACAATACAGTCAGTGTGAATATTAAAGCTATTGTGTTTTGTATCGTATTGAATTTAAAGTGTGACAGGTTCACGGTTCAAAAAGAGACAGCCCACAACTGTGTCAATAATGAAAGCCAGTCATTTCTACTGTGTGCTAAAATCTGTGGTTAAGCTGCATTAAAATGTTGCAAAATAAAACCAATCCAAAAGAAAATAAAACGACCTGCTGTTTTCAAGTACAACACAGTTTATAGAACAGTGCACCATCTGCTCCCACTCTCTTCCTATATGCAAAGTGTGAGCGACGTAGAAACAATGAGTCCTGCCTGCTCAGTTGTCCTGAGGTGACACAGAGTTACAAAGCACTTTGTGAGAAGCCGATGTGACCGACCATTATTAAAATCTGCCTCAATTATCACCTGATATTTATTTCTCAAATTGAGCCAACACCCATTTTGGAGAAAATTAATGCCAAAAGTCCAAAATTTTTGATTAACAAAATGACAAATTATTGTTAATCAACATATTTCAGATATCATAAATCATTCATTATCAATGCATTTTACTCTATGTGTTTTTCTGCTTGCAGTGCCTACAGCACTAGTTAGAGTTTTACGGCCGTGTTTAGGGACTGGCAGCACTTGGTTACGGTTAGGGAACGATTATGGTCTGGTTTAACACAGAAAACGTTCAAAGGAACTTGAAGCACACTGTGTTCATTAACATTTAATACAAACCACAACCTTTCCCCTAGAGTGCTTTTGTTGCCTAAACCAGATGTCAGGATGTCCCAGGATGTGAACCCTGGATTCTGGTGTCACAATCCTACACTTTGGACAACCCCCTCCCTCCCAACCGCATCTTTGCATCCTGTGTGACTCAGTGCAGAAATCTAATGCTTCATTCACTCAAAAAAAGGAAAAAAGGCCGTCATTTATCATACTACCATCTTACTGTGAGAATGCTGATGTTAGCAGTTAGCTTATAGCCTCACAGAGCCACTAGCATGGCTGTAGACTAATGGTCCTAAAAGGTGACTTCTTAACACAACTCCATTTTAAACAAACATTTTAACAGGAGTAAACAGTGGATTTGTTGGTACCTATTTTCAACCTGTTTTGGCCTCTTGAAAGATTTGTTGGCAGCAAGAAAAACAGCAGACCTAATTCTATGAATTCTCACTTAAATGCTTTAGTATCCAGTTTATATTGTAAATATTTGGCCCGGTGCAGAGACTAGACACAAACAAGGCTGTTGCAAGAATCCAACCTGCGCCCTTTAGGGTGGGTTTATGAGTTTTAATCAAACATGGCACTCCACCACATCCCCTTTATTGCTTTTTAATCTGTCTCTATACACAGTGGGAAGTTAAAAATAAAAAGAACTACAAAACTAAAACAAAGTTTTACATTACATTTTTTTCGAAACATGAACATCTGAAATGTGTTTTCTTTTAAACCCTCAAATACCCTGAAAATGATTTACACTAAACATCAGTGCATCTCAACAGTAAGAAGCCGATTTTATCTGCTCATGTGGGAGGAAAGCTAACTGGCTCACAGTGTGTCCTTCAACCCTTGTTTATCAGCCTCAACAACACAGAGC
The DNA here is from genome assembly GCF_001952655.1 of Monopterus albus. Lineage (NCBI taxonomy): Eukaryota > Metazoa > Chordata > Actinopteri > Synbranchiformes > Synbranchidae > Monopterus > Monopterus albus. The sequence continues at coordinate 1,975,703 of NW_018127932.1, read as the reverse complement.
CGTGCGTGTGTGCATGAGCATGTGCATGTGTGTTGGTGGCATGCAGATGTCTGGCTGTCCTGATGTGAAAAACTGCAGGCCTCCTACAGTCTGGAAGACAAGACAACCACGAGTGGGAGAGGTCTCACACATACGTATTCATACACAAACACACAATGGCATACAGACTCAGGGTTGATAGGACACTCAGTACTAATTTTTTTAAACTGCCCAGCTAATAAAGTAATTTAGTAACACAAACATTATTTTTTTAAAACAAATAAGGTGAGAATATTTCAACAGGCAGGTCATTGCACCACAGTCAAGGAAAATTCTACTTTCAGAAAAAGAGTTAAATTACATTGGAAGCCAGTAAAGGACTTGTAAGAAAATTTGATTTTATTGACACTGTTACAGACAAAATAACTTGATTTCTGAGGAAATGCTTCCATATACTTTTGATCAACAGATTTAAAGCATGTTTCAGGTGCCACATTACACATCCTCAGTACCAATACTTAGATTTTAATTCCCTATATTTAATCTAACTCTAATAACTACAGTAATTTGTTATATGGCAATGACAAAAAGTGTTTTTTACTGTGGTTTTATTACATCACTGATGAGGTCAAATGAACAGCTAGCTTTCCAACACACAAAATAACCTTGCACTTGTTACATTTTCCAGTGTGGTAAACTTCAATGTCAGAAGTGAGACATTTCTTAAGAAGAGCTTGTGTACTTTCTCTGAATAATTAAAAGTTCTAAGAACTCGGTTGCTAGCCATCACCATGTCTCCTGAAACAGCAGTGGTGACAGACTCGGCTTGCAACATTGCTGTGTAAAGCTCCCCAGCAACGGACCTTAAAGTGAGACATCGCAGCTCAAACAGGACCTTAAACATTTGCGGCTATCTGCACAGTTTGCTGTGTATCGGAGGCTGAAATTCTACTTTTGTTGCTTCAGGGTGACAAACATTATTTGAGGCAATGCGGGTAAAAAAAAAACAAATGATCTAAAGAGTCAAAAATGTGCTAAATTCTGTTTTCTGTCGATTGTGATGTACAAAGCACCAAAGCTATGGCACCACAGAACAGTCATCTACTGTTATTACAGTCTATCACAGCTTTTCATGTCACTGCAAATCTTCGTCTTAAGTAGAACTGCTTCTGTCGTATGTGTGTAGTAGCAGGCAACAAAGAGATGGAAAGTAAAAGACAAAGATGTGCACATGTGATTAAATTACCCAACCTAATGCAACAGTTATATTATTTGAAATGTATAAATTCCCCACAATGGAAATATAGTCACAGCAATTGCACCATTTTAAGAGAAGTACTACGTTTTCTACCATGATACACCTCAGTGATTTGTCGACCCCAAGCTTAATTAAATGTTGTAAAATATTTGATAAAGTGAGTATAGTTCAGTGTCACAGAGAGCGAATGATAAATATTTGGCGTTGAGGAAGGCTCTCTCTGTGCTGCTCCATACTAACTGTTTTTCTTTGCATGGCCATTTCATAATAAACACTTTCATTTTCAACTTTTTCATCCCTTCACTGCATCTCAGGTGAGTTCTTCATCGTCAACAAGCTAATGCAAACAGATGTCTGTTTATATAATGTTAGACTCCCTAAATTTAAAGTCCAATTACAATAATTCCCCTCTTTGTCCACCATAATGATTCTGACCAAACTCTTGACCACAGAGCAGGCTTCTGGGAGAGCTTTACCGAGCCTCGAAGGCCGCAGGCTTTTCTCAGCCAGCCTCTGCTAGAAAGCATGAGAGCCAAAACACAGCTGGCATGGCGATAGGATTTCAGACATAAACAATAAGCCAATTATCTGAGTGAACAACTTTAAACAAGAGACACTACAAGATAAGACACTGCTCTCTTGCCAGGTTGCAGTCCTCCAGCGCAACAGGAAATCAAGATGGCAGAAATTAAACTGCTTGGTTCAGGTAAGGCACAAGTAGGCAGTTGAAAAGATTTTGGTCCAAAACGATGAATGAAAACAGCAGGAAAGTCCAGTTCAGGTAGATAAGATAAAGCTCTGCTTTAACAGTGACATGGCTTCCAGTCCGGAGGGAGGCACATCAGATTAGAGGCGGTCAGAAAGCACGCCGCCTGACGTTGCTCCACACCTGATCTCTAATTAGCAGCTGTGACTGGTACATTGAAACACACAGGCCTGTAATAGGGGACTCCAGAATAAAACCAGCTAGAAAGGTGACAAGCAGTGGGGATTCTGAATTGGATCCAGGAATATGAACATACACTGTATATCCTGGCTCAAAACGTACAATATTTAGTTGGTGCCAAGGTGAGAATCTTGTCAACCTTTGAAAAACAAAACTGAGAAAAGGTTTGTGGTTTTCAGGCCATGGTTTGCTATTCAGGGAGGGAACGGTATTGCTGCATTCTGACATTTAACATTTTCTGTGTGTGTGTGTGTGTGTGTGTGCGCACCATTTGTTTTGTTGAGCTAAATACAGCCCACGTACTCTCGTCACCTGAGCTCTCAACAATTAACATGACTTGTCTGCTTTTAATTTATTCCCTTTCATTTTCCACCATGTCTGTTATTCTGTAGATTTTCAGCCATGTTAGTTTGTTAATCAATTAATCAGTCTAGACACAATTAATCTGAAACTGTTTTTAGAAACAATTGTGAATTTTTTTAAACCAAAATCCACTGGTTTATGTAAACCTCTGTTCTGGGTCTTAATGCAAGCATTTTCTGCTCATTAAAAGAAGATATTTCACACTTTGCTGGCATTGTTGAGAACAAACTATTTGTTGAATAATTGGCAGATTGACAAACTATTGGTGGCTTCAACTGAATAATCTCTAGAGAACTAAAGAGATACGGTTTATTTTAGCACAGTCACTACCTGTAATGTTTAGATAATGTCATCAAGGGCTGTCTGTCTTGCAAACATATGAACACACACACACACACAAACACCACATCAAGGATAAGAGCATGCAGTATCAGCTGAACTGTTCACTTGCCAACAAATCCAAAAACATTTATATACCGGAAATAAAGCACGCATATGATTTACTTTTACCCATCTCAAGAAAGGAGGCCACAACAAATGGTTTCACGCCACTATGTGCACACAACAAAAGCACAAACCCTCCGCACAGTGTCGATCTCATTATACCCTCACTCCCTGTAAGGTCACGCTTTCTTTGCCAAAGTGCATATTTTTAGATACTGGCATACACAGAATCAGGGTGATGTACCTGCTATTTACAGCTGTGTGCAAGATTCAAATGAGTTGGTCTCTTAATGTTAACGTTCAAAGGTCATGCTCCTCAGCTCTAAATGCCATGCCAGCAACACGTGAAATATCAGGAAATGCATCAAACTGCAGAGAGGAAAGTGACATTTCTGACAGAAGAGCTCAGCCAGGTGGTTAATATTTCACTCAATTTAGAAAA
>NW_018127932.1:1961527-1972185 GCF_001952655.1 Monopterus albus | reverse complement strand
TTTTTGGCTAATATTTATTTCATATTTTGAGCCAGTCAGCTGCTTATAGATATTTTATGCAAGTTTATCTAAATAAGAGATATTTCCAAGACACTCCTCTGAAGGCAAAGCATTTCAAGTTACCGCCTGACCTTTAGCCTATTTCCATATTAGGAAATGACAGGACCATAAAATAAATTGTTGTTCTTTTATTTCCAAACATGAATGTTCAAATACTGTTCTAGAGCCTTCGCCACACTGCTGGGAACCCTTCCTTTATTTATTAAATATAATATATTATGGGTCTTAAATGTTGTGAAATTATAACAGAAACTAAAAACTGAAATCGGCTTAACAGGTCAGAAAAAATACAGAGGACATGACCTCAGCTGATGGGAACAGCTGCACTCCAGTCAGTCAGGAATTGAGTTATGCTGATGGTAAACGTTGGTTGACCACACACGAGCAGGCGGAGGCAGTAACCGCCCAACCTGCCAATTGTGTTCACGACACAGCCATCAAAAACTGGTCACACTGGTGCAGCTTATGTGACTCAGACGAATCTGCCTGGACGTGTGGGTCAGCAAACGTCCATAAGATGTAACAAGCCAAATATTTAGTCACAGAGACCTTGAGAAGCTTCAAACAAGTTAAATGACAATACTAGTAGAAGGTGTTAGGTCACTGTAGTAGTGGTGTGGTCAGTTATACAGTACTAGTAAGAGTCATAGATACTATTACATTGAAAATATTAGGTACCGAGTACGAACAGTGATGGCGCTAGTAAGAAGTATTGATACATGTGGTGTATTAACTTTATATTCTTGCCTCTAAAATGTCTCTCTGTTCTGATGCAATTAGCATTTTAATGTTTTATGTATTTCCTTTCTAATGCATCATGCCAAGGACTCTGAAGTGTCTGTGTATGAAATGTGCTCTACAATTAAACTTGCCTTATCTTCAGACTATGCGACACTGTCAGTAGCCTGAACTCAAGTAGATCTGAAATGACCAAATCCACAGCGGGGTACAAAAAACAAACACGCAGCACGTTTACAGTATCTGTCAAGGTGACCCATGACGATCCCAGTGGCACGAAAGTCATCATGGTCATTAGTTGGATGTAAGTGAGAGAGACTAAGTGACTATATGGGTGTGTGCTGCGAGTGAGACAGGATGGCAATAATAATAATCATAATAATATTTCTATAGGCGACATGCGTCATGACAGGATCCTCACCTGATTTCCTTGTGAAGCCTCACAACAACAACAGCGAGGTGACGCAAATATCAGGTTTCATTCCACGTGGACTAAATAGAGCAAGACCTCACTGGCAAACGGTGCTCTGCAATTCAGCCATGGACGCAACTTAGGACACCTCTGACAGGTAAGTACTGGGACAGTGATCAGTGTTTTTAAACTCTAAAATGTGGCTGACTTCTGAGTCCTGATTTCTCCTGAAGAGCGTTTCCTCAGCAGGTTTCACGTCAGACACATAAAACTCCACATGACAGTGTAAGATGCTTATACTAAAATATTAAGATCAAAGCCATTTCTTTTATGCCTTCAAGCACAGAAATGAGGTGCTGTCAATAATTTCACACACATTTCTGTTTCCTTCAGTCTGTTGGTGTTTAGAAAGTTGCGTTTCAGCTCTAATTAGTGCTGACTTTCAACTAGTGGGCCCACATTGTTCCTTACATGTGGATACAAACCACCTGGAACCATATCAAAAGGATAAGGCCAGTCATTTTCTCTATTAGCAGTATTTAACAGAGACTAAAACCAACAATGATTTGTCTCTACTCACAGTTAACCTCTGTCAGATCTGTCAGCTCTGGATTATCTTATTCCTCTGTGCCGTAAAAAACCAAAACACAAAATAAATAAAAAAATACTAGGGCCATCTTGTGTTTCATAACGAGAAACGTGTCACCCAGTGCACCGATGTGTTTCACTGATGTGCTTTTAAACAACAGTGATCTATGGAAACAAATAAGCTAATTCAGGACTGACAGATTGACAAATATTAACCACGAGTAGAGGAAATTCATTGTTGGTTTTAGTTTCTGTATGGGGACACGATACAGCAAATGACTGGCCTTATCCTTTAAGGCTGCAATTCAGCCTTGAAATTTAACCTTAAAATCTCTGGATTAGAGCTAAAAACAGAACATCAATAGTTAATTTTAGTCGACAACATTACACCCTTGTGCAAATTAATTGAAACAAATGTGGGCATTGCAGAGCTTTTCAGTTGGTGACCTCCGAACATGCTGACTTCTCTGTCCCTGAACAAAAAAATGGCTTTCATCACTAAAAAGGACTTTTCTCCAGTCTTCTTTAGTCCAGTTCTTGTATTTCAATGCCCATTTATAGCGTTTCACTTTCATAGCTTTGGTCAGGAGTTGCTTTTTCACTGGCCTGTAGGCTTTCCGGCCTACCTCCAAGAGACGCCTGCAAACAGTGGATGAACTTACTTCTATTCCTTTCTCCTTTAAATCAACTTTTAAGACATCACTTGTTTTTCTAGGGTCTTGCGCACTTTCCCGTATCAAGTAAGCATCATCTCTTGGTGTGGTTTTCCTCTTTTGACCACATTTACCTTTGCGCTTTGGAGAAACGGAGCCTGTTTATATGAACTATAATGCAATCACAGACGATATAGTATAGGGTATATTTTACATCATCTACCGATTGCATCAGAAAATGATTAAATAACATCTCCTTGGGAAAAGGGAACAAAAAAAATGTAAATGTATAACTTTTTCCTGTATAAATTCATGACTATCCATGAAAAGATGAGAAATTGCAGTTTGTTTCAATTAATTTGCACAAGGGTGTATAATCACTGGTGTATGGATGAAAAAAAAACAACACTGTTGGATAATATTTCCTGTCTTACAACATAACTGAACTAATTGGCAGATGAAATGTCACATCGCAGTGCAATAGCAGCAGCTATAGCTTTGTAGTGTTGCTTTGATACCCACAGTGTTTTTTTGAAGAAGTGTGCATCAATCCCCTCAGCCCTCGATCAGATGAAAGTGGTTTGAATGAAAGTATCGTTTCACTTGATGTTTACCCGAGATACAGCAAGCGCAGATTTCAGTCAGGGAAAATGATTTTTCCTAAGGGATGGTCACCAGACATAATCCCTGTTTGGAGACAAAGAGACTGAACTGAGGTGCTGTGAAATTATTCTATCCAGTGCTATAGCAGACATGTTCCCAACTACACGGGACAAAAAAAAAAAAAACTACAGTCTATATATCCACCCACGCTCTTGACAAAGATGTGTTAATTCACATTGATGTCTGACCTTCACTGTGCAGGAGCAGCCAAGTTTCTGTATGTGGTACACACACGTGGTGTGGAAACTAAAAGTGCACATACTGCACACGAAGAAGGAACAGCTCAGTGCAGTAGGAGACATCTTGTGTCCAGCAGTTAAACATGGTTTATTGAACCGTTTTGAAAAATCTAAGTCTTAAAACATATTTTGTGGAGAGCTAAGGCAAGATGTTGCACTGTTAATCAAGTTTCAACACCAAACACTTACACACACACACACCTAAATAAAAATATATACCAGATTAGCTTGAATTCCAAACCCCAGTTAGGAACTTTTTCCACTACATACGGCAGCAACTGATCCAAACACCACAACAAGGTCAAATGCATCTGCTTCCAAAAACTCTATGCCCGAAATCCAATGACAGAGTGTTTGTGAGCGCTGAGACCAGCTTTACACGTCGTTCAGGTAATTCAGCTTATGATTACCTTACTGAACACACGAGCAGCCACAGTCAAGATACCGGTGTCCAGACTATTGTGTTTTTTGTGCATGTTGTTTTGCCACAGACTGAAAAATAATGTACATTTCTGTTTGGACTAAATTATGATATAGTGTAAATTAGACTGATGTGAAAGCCACTGAAACTCAGCTACATCAAGACAAGTGAGCATAAAGACTTCAGACAGGGGAAAGTGTAAAGCTGCTCCTGACACAACACTAGATTTTCAGTTTGTAGTACACCCACTTTTATTTTCCACTACACACCTAACGTATAATATGGGTGACAAACGAAAGGAAAAACCTCAAGTGAACAGAGACTTTTTAGTAAAGTGTCAGGAGAAGTGTCAGTCCTCTGCTAAAGGGAGGAAACCTTCATCCTCAGTAACCTAGAGCTGCAGCCACTAGTCAGATTAACCAGCAGCCAACATTTTCTGGTTTCACCTTCTTTAATGTGAGGACTTGAAGCTTTTCTTTGTCAGGCATGATAATAAACTGAAAGTCTTTGGATTTGTTGGTTGGACAAACAAGACATTTGAAGACATTTTAACTCTGGAAAGTCTGAACATTTTCCCCAGATACTGACTTTCTGTTAATAAAATAAAAAAAAAAAAAAAGAAAAGCAACCCCTACATTTTATTTTTACTCATTATCCAAGATTTTCCTATGACCTGTATTTGTGTTTGGTTTAGAAGTTGTTGCTACAGTGTGAAATAAATGTGCACACAGCCAGCCTCCATGCATATTACACATCTCCGCTGTGCGCCCTGCAGTACGCTACCATTCAACCTTAAGCATTTCTAATATCCATTTTACGCTGAGTTAAAGTGAGAGACACCAGCGGGGTGAATATTATCATGCTCACAACCGCAGGTGACTCAGAAACACACAAATACACTCACACAAGAATAAAGATGTGAAACTTTATATATTCAAAGTTCAAAGAAAATGAAATTCTAACCCTGAAGTTCATTGCTCAGCTGGGTCTTTCTTTGAGCTCCTTTAGATGTGTTTTTGGATTTTACAGCCCTATTTGTCAGTGTCCAGGGGTGTGACTCAGATGTATCAGAGAGGCATTTAATTAAAAACAGGATTCTGACTGGACTTTCTCTCAAACAGGTTTTGTTCTGTGGACTACAAAGTTTGTTTGTGGTTTACAGAAAATTCTACAGAATCTGCTGTATGTCACTGTAAATTGACTAATTCTACTTCCAAACCAAAAGCATTATTTTTTTCTAAATAAGAACACTTCTACTCACCAACTAATTAATAATTCTGTCATGTGTAGAAGTTACATTGGTATTACAGTAAATACTTTATGGTATTTATGATTTTTGTATATGTTAAAAAAAACAAAAACATGTTCATTAATAATTCCTCTTGTAGAGAATTTGACTGAATTTCCTTCTCTCTCTGTGCGTGTGTGTGTGTGAGTGTGTGAGTGTGTGTGAGTGAGAGTGAGAGAGAGAAGGAAAAACAAATTCAAAATGTCAAATGTCATCACACAGGAAGCTTATCAGGCCGTGACATTTTCATGATCGGTTCTGGTTGTTTTTGTTGTTTACAGAGTGACGCCACCAAATTGTCAACAATATCGAAAAATTGATATTTTTAAATCATGAAAAAGGAAGACGTGGCGTCTCATTGCTAATCGATATCTTCATCCAAATCCGTTTTTTCCCAACAAATAAAAGGTTTTTAGTTAGGGAATATCTATTGCGCTTTTAATTAGTGCAGGACATATTTGGTCCAAAATGTAGGAGCCATAAATCACCACCACATCTTGGTTGAAAACGAAGATCCGGAGACTTTTATTCTTCACACATTAGAAAATATAATAACGCGACTTTAGAGGGATAAAAGGGGTTGATAAGAGCAGCAAAGCCAAAAAGCGCAGACTTGCCGCGCACTGCGTCCTGCATTAGGCTCCAAGTGGAACATCGAGGATCAGACTGGATATTAAGAAAAGACTGAGTCACTGAGGTCATTTCATTTGAGTCTGTTTTGTGGGCCTGACAAGTGTAAAAGTCTAAATCATGTGTTAAAGCTGATTCAGAAAATGACAAATGAAGCGAAAATACGCAAAACAGGATCGGGAAAATCGATCCCATGTTTTCTAATTCTTCATCACGCCGACCATTGTAATAAGTCTTATTTCTAGTCCAATTTTGAGTCGTTTCCTGCAGCTGCAGAATCTAAAAATATGCCGCAAATAAACAAGAAGAAATGTTGGATTTTCTGCTCCGGATTATTGTAACGTTTCCACACTTTTAAGGTAAGATTGACGTGTAGAGCCAAGTACTGTCCTTACGTCTTAATGTGTTTTCTCGGCCCAAACATGTTACAAATAACCTAATTTAACAAAAGCAGTTCCTCTCCCCACCCCATCAATAACTCGGGATATTAGTGTAAAATCATATGTAACATACAAAACACCATTACATATCCAGTTATTAATGGTGCTGCGTTTCTTTGAAAGGGACATTTTCAAGGCATGTTAGGCTATATAGGTTCATTTGGAAAACATTTATGCATTTTTCGTTCTGGCAAAAATCCCCTTCGAACTAAGATTGTGAAACCCAACAGAAAATGTGGTCATTTTGTAAAGCAGATCTTCGGGTCAACACAAGATAGGACGCAGGAGGGCATGCGATTGATTTCACACCAAAACTAGGGATAAATAGGAGCAAATAATGCACATTGTGACTTTTAATAAGATTATTAAGAGAAACAAAGGGAGAACATGGGTCAAAAACTAGACTGCAGCCTATATTTGTAGGAATATTATTGGAGATCACAAGAGAAAACAAACATCCTTATAAGCACCATAAAATGAATTTAAACTCAATACGAAACACAGCAAAATTCTAGTGATATTAGCAGTATTTAATGTGATTATCTGGATAGAAAGTGTTATTTCTGCCCAACAACCGCTGTGTAACCTGCAAATAGGCCACAACCCCTATAACACAAACTGTGTTTAATGGTGTAAAATAATGGCCGTGGCAGTTTGTAATAAGGTTTGATCAAAATTTAACAGAAAAACGTCGAAAATGATATTTCAGGTTACCAGCAGAGCATTTTAGAGGAAGGTAAGTGGAAGGATTGAAGCAGAGAAAGACAGTCAGGGGACCAGGCTGGTTTCTGTGGGGAGGTGCCGCCCTCTAGTGGACAGACACCCTAACTACAGCCCGTCTCTTTCTTTCTTTGTAGGACAGCGACATTTACCGATTACTGTGGCCTGGTATTACCGTTAGTCACCCGGTTTCAGCTTCTTAAAACGTCGGTACAATGAGTTTCACTCCACTGGGTAAACACTACACACTTGACACTGGCATTTATCACAGATAAATGTTCACTGGCATTTATCACAGATAAATGCCAGTGAACAGCCAAGAAACCCATTGAACCTGCTACGCCCAGGTGAGGGAGAGCAATGAGGGTCATGTGGAACTCATTTTCTGTTTATGAAAAGTTAGACTTTCACCCAACTAGCTCCATATCCCCAGGCTCCACCACACCTTTAACAAGTCTCCAGTCTAACCGCTGATATGTTCACAACATATGATGCAGTTGTCATTTAAGCTGTAGTCACTATAACAGAATATTAAAACACCTCTTTCCTATTAATGCATGCTTAGTAGGTGTAAGAAAAGAACCGTTCACAATAAACACCACTAAGACATTTTACTGCTACCATTTCTCTTTCAAAAGGAGATTCGTTCCATTGTTGGTTATGAAGTGAAATAAAACAAGAGCAATTTTTTTAATTATACACTCAAATCTGTAAAATGTTGTGCTGATATCTTGAAACCTGTCAAGTGTCATAACATCAACTGTGAGATGAGGGGAAATTAAGGAATGTGAAGGCACCACAACCAAGTCAGCGAGTGTGTCCTTAATTAAAAAGATATTTAGTAGTTTGTGCAGCACTGCTAACCAGTGTCAACACTGTGCTGCCAAATATGTAGCTGTAAATAGGAGCAGGTGAGGAGACCCTGACTTTCAAAGCTTTCATTTAAATCAATGTTCAAAGGGACAAACATGTTAAATTACACAATATCTTATCTCAGGACCCCTCCAATTTAACTTGTGACCCTTTGGAGGGGCCGTGAGATACTGTCCGACTTATTAGCTACACTACATTTTGTTTAGGCGAGTAAAAACATACGTGGCATCACCACTGTGGATTTCTGCTCTGATTTTAAAAACTGTTACAAGCTAAAGTTTAGTGAGAGTAACAGAGAGAAAACATGGAGTGGATCATTTTGTTACAGACTGTAGTCTGTATTTCTTCATCGGTCTTTCCCTGTTGATAAGGCTGTTCAGTCACCACTGTTCACCTGTAGAGTTACACTGCCAGCGATGAGCTTTTGCACCACTGAATTTCATTTAACTGCAAGGCACACACACCAGAAACACCACGTTTCTGTGGAGTAGCTGTATTTTAATCTGCTAACACTGCTAATAGCAGAGAAAAGAGTTTTTGTATTTCAGTTTTTTCTGAAGCCTTTAGTAGGATAGCAGTTAGACATTAATGCAGATTATTTTCTTAGTCAATTAACTGTTTAGAGACTGTATAATGTCAAGGTGTAAGAAAATGTATTAAAATACAGTAGTCCAAACCCCAAACAAACATGAGATCATCATGAGCACTCAGAGCTGAATGGTTATGGTGTGGCGCGTCAGATACGCAGGCACAGTGTGTGTGTGACATCATCGGTTCGAGTCCGGCCACTGACCTTTGTCTCCTCTATTTCCTGTCTGCTTCTCTGCAATACACTGTAACAAATAAAAGTGCCCAAGAACAACAACAAAAAAAAACTAACCAGAAATAGATAAGTGTCACTTAATTTTATGTCCATCAATTAATCCCTGCAGCTGAAGTATTTAGTATCCTTTTGTTGTGTCATGCTCCAAAATAGTATAGGTTCAAAAGGCATAAATTTTAAGTTGTATTCAGTGTTTGATCTTATACTTGTGCTGCGTCACTCAATCTGAAAGAGAAAAGATGACGCAGTAGATGCCTTTAGTGTGCAACAACAGCAAAACAGTGAATAACACAAAACTGGATTATTCATTGCAACACTGAAAATGCTAAATGTCACAGAGGTCACCATTGGCGCTCCACTATGGTACATGATCAGAATGCTGCGCACAGCGGTTTCAGGTTGACGGTGTGCTCATTTTAAAATTTTTATTTGAAGCCTGTTACCTCGGTATTTCAGGAGCAGGAGGACATTAGTCATCTTCACCTAGAAGTTAACGCTAATTATAGAGAAAGAGTTTCTGAAAACGTCTGTCGTGTGCAACTTCTCTTACAACCCCTGAGTAATGAGCAGAGTGATGTTTGTGCCATTCTTAGTCATTTACTGTATCTCGAGTATAAATCATGAGTAAAGGTGCAACAGAACACACACACCAACGCACACCCACAAACTCGTGACCTACTACTGTTTTCACCTTGACAGGATACTCACTTTTGACATTTATTTATCTCGAACTTGACACCTGACTCATTAGAGCACACACACACGCTCTTATCCAGAGTATAATGAAACATTTGGTGTCATTTCAGGACGCCCAAATCACCAGATCTTCACCGGGCCTACAGAAATGAGCACACACACAGATTCATTCAAGGTTACCAGACCTTTTCTGCCACCTGACCATTTATAAGATCCCTGCACTTACATTTTCTTTTGTAAGTCATTACATATTGTAGGAAGACATCACAACATTAAGAGTTCTACTCCACATGACATGCAGCACTTTGACCCCATCCCTGAAAAACTTCACCTAACTGACCCATGAATTTGTACAATGAGAAGGTAATTTAAGGACAATGTCATGGTTTCACATTCACACAAACCAAAACCAGTTTGATTCAATCCAGTACTAGGGCTTACGCAAACACACACACACACACACTCACACACGTGTTAAAAAAAAAAAAAAAAAAAAAAAAAAAACTTATTTTGGCCCTCTTTTCTTTCCATTTGAATGCAGCTCGTTTTTTTTTTTTTTTTTTTTTTTTCTGACCTTCAGAATTTGCGGTAAAACACTCAGGATAAAAATACAAATGGCTTGGCTCATTTAAAGTGAGGCCAAGTTAAAACTGCTCTGATTTTACATCATTTCTGCCTTTTCCGACCCATAACGCTGGTAGTTTTTAACACTGCACCACTGTAGCAGAGAACAGACACAGGAAGAATAAATGACAAAACATTTGGCCTTTTGCATTTAATGCGACGGATTAGCTGGATGTTCATTTAAGGCATGGGCTGTAAAAGTCAACATCAGGGAATTAAACCTGATCATACAAGATGCAGAATGTAATTTAACAAGAATTTGCTCAAATTTATTTGAAAAATTATTTAAAAATTGCACAGGCTAAAAGTTTTACCTCTAAAAACACCACAAGGTCCATTTAGTAGCTGTTCTAGAGGATTAAACGTGTTTACTGTATTCTTCTATTCCTTAACAGCTATTTAATGGATGCTGTAGTGAAACAGCTTTGTCAACTTCAGTTTCCAAGGTCAAGAATCAAGTTTTAAGCAAACATGGATGAAAAGTCCACAAAGTGTATGGAAAAAAAGTGAATTCTGAACATGTAACATCTGGACAGACTCCATCTGTAGCAAAGCCACCAAACAGCTGCAAACAGCTATATCACTCTAAATTAGGACATTCACTTGAGACTAAGAAATCTGTGAGTGTGCAATCATTTGAGAATACTTTTACATTTTTACATGATATTACCTCAAATGTCACAGACTGAAAGAATGAGGATGTGTGACAAAAGTATTTTTCTGCTCTCTCGTTTCTGCTTTAATTCTCTGGATGACAGATTTTTCTCATTTCTTCTGTAGCTCCTCTTAT
>NW_018127932.1:1960509-1961476 GCF_001952655.1 Monopterus albus | reverse complement strand
GAAAGTAGGAGACCACATGGAATTAAAGGAGTAGTTTCACTACATTTTGCAGTAGCTTTCAGGTAGTTCGACTACATTCGTATTTACATAGTGATTCAAGTAGTTAAATTACTTTTGTGCAGTTAAATGATGAAACTACAAACAATTCTGGACCGTAAAAGGAAAGGAATGATTTTTTTAAAATTATTATTTCACCAAGCCGTTCATACCGTCTAAAAGGTGCAAGTTGAAGACTAGTCAGATGATACAAAACAGACAAAAGGCTTGTTTTTGTAGATCAGTGCTCAAGTCAGTAAAACTGTCTAAAAAGCTGCAAGTTTAATATTTTTTCTTTGCCGTTTTAGTTGTAGTCAGACAATAAAATACAAATCCAGATTTTGTTACAAGAATACAAGATTCCTTGTTATTTTTTCTTTGTGAAAAGCCCAGATCAGATGGTTCTGTTTAGGTCTCAGGTAATGAATTTAGTGGCATTTTATGTTGGCATGTGACATTTTTGGGTAAAAGGTCAGTTAAATAAAACCTCAAACATTTGCATTTCTACTGAGTGGTGCAAAATTTGATTCCCTCTCTTCATATGTGACTTTAGAAGATTAGTGTAATTCAAAATGTAACTGTCACAAATTACGATAGGTATATACAGTATGTACTCGCTTGGCGACAGGGTTGGAATCGCTGGGGGGGAGGTTCTATGGCATCACAGTTTAATCACCAATATCTAGCTGATTGTGTGTTTATATAATGTCACCTGGTCAAGTAACCATCTGGCCAGTGCGGTTTGGCTGCAAACACCCTTGTGGTTCGTTTAGTAGAAGCCTACATGTAGTAGAAACCAGGGCTGGTTGTTCTGCTTGTTTGCTAGCTAACAAAGCTATGTTAACTGTGCATTATAGGTTAGTGGAGTCATTTACCATAGTTTTTCTTTGTGTTTCACTTAGTTTTGCTATTTATTAACCCATTACTTACA
>NW_018127932.1:1956481-1960310 GCF_001952655.1 Monopterus albus | reverse complement strand
TACCCGGCAACAGAGAGCTGAGTCATCTCTGTCACAGCCCTCCCACGCTGCAGTGCTCTCGGTCTCTCTCGGCAGTGGAGATGCATGGCCATGGACATGATACCAAAACTAACTGCATCACTTCATCTAGACCCACAGATGACAAAAAACACACATTTACTGTAAATGAGGGGAGCCTTGACGGTACAGGGATGGCATAGGTGGGTGTGAGTGTGTTGTGTCATGTGTGCAAGCCTTTTTCTGGCAATTGTACAGGAACTGACACCACTTACTTCAAAAGGATTTTTGAAGGTTAAGCATTTAGTTGTGTTGGTTGACGTTGGGGTTAGGGGCTAGTGAACGCATCTTGTTTTTAGCCTGAGACCAACTCTCCAGGCTGCATTATGAGGTTAATCAGTAAGAATGAATTTTATGAAGGCCAAGGTCAAAATCTGCCATCACCCCTGTGGAGAAATTACTGTGCAAACAAGTGAAACGGGACCTAAAGGAATAACTGCTTCAGTGTCTGTGGATTGTTGGCTCCTACCAGAGTCAAATTCCTCATGTGTCCGACACACCTGGCCAATAAAGCAGATTCGGATTCTGACAATCCTTATAAACACAAAGCAGGCCATGGAGACTTCAAGTTCTGCAAAAAGTTTACTTAAACAGTGATTCAGATTTAGAAAGGAGGCGGTCTTTAACCCTATAAAGCCTGACACATCAAAAAATAGCCAGAACATTCTAATTTTTTGGAACAGAGATGTTTATTAAACCTTTTATTAACAAAATCCAAAATATAATTCATGATTCAAAATTCAAGATTCACTATTTTTATTTGCCATATATGCATAGACAGACAGTCCAGGCATAGAGGTGTCATATTATTTATATTTCTTTTGTATCACATTTGATACATGGGGCATTTTTGGTGATTTTTTTTTGCTCAGAAACCTCACGTATCAAATATGATACAAATGGTTTTATAGGGTTAATGGTTTCCTCAAATTTGAGGCTAAACTGACTGCAACCACTGCACCTCACGCTGCCCCTCCTATTTTCTGATATTGGTCACAAGCAATCCGTCAGGACAAAGCCAGTTAATCTGCCAACTATGAAAATGATTTCATTGATTTCTAGGCTCCCTGGCAGCGTTGTCGAGTTGCCACAACCAGCCACATCTGCAGCAAATTCACAAATTCCCAGACTTCATTCATGATTAGTTCATGAAGGACACACTTCTTGGCAATGTTAACTTCATCTGTACCATTCATGTAGTGCAGTTCATTATGCATTGACTCAGTTAATGTTCAAACCTTTTTTTTTCAGACTGAATGAAACATTCTCTTGTATCTTAGCCTAAGAAAGTTATGCAGGCAAAATGACATGTTTGTTAGTTTTTCAGCTGGGAGCCCAAATTATACTTTCCTTGTCCATATGACCACAAGGATCTGAACATGACCCTAAGTTTCTGGACATGAGCAGACTGCTTACAAGTGAGCTGCTGTGTATGAAAAAAAACCCAGTATGGAGGTAGCTGCTGTGCATCCACTGTTCACCACATTTTGGCATATATTCAGGGACTTAACAGCTTATTTTCTGAGATCTGGTCAAATGACTCATACAGATAAATGGTTAATTCTTTCCAATTAGTGGTTCACAGTATTAATGCTGATTCACACTCTGATCAATATTTATCCAAATATGATATTGAGAAAAGGTCAGTATGGAAACTCCACTGTTAAGATTAATATATGCTGTTATGTGAAACTGCTTTTTGCAGTCAGTAAGCTACACCAGTGATGGTGAATTGCCGTAGACTAACCCAGAAAACCCAGATAAAGTAGCTAAATCTGGCACAAAGCATCGCTTTTCTCTTTGTATGAGAGCGGTCAGATAACCCAACATACACCCCCAAATGCAACCCTTTTTATATAATGAGACAACTCATTAAAAACAAACCTATCAGAACTTTGAGTTTGGCTCATGTCACATTCACTACCTATAACCAGGGGGTGATCGACTTGGTGGTTTCACTTCTGGGAGCCATCAGTTAGCTAGCACTAAGGGTGGTCCTACTAATGTTAGTGCTAGTGTGCAGGGATCAAGTTCCTCAGAACAGTACTTGGCTGCAGGACAATGTCCTTCCATCCATCCATCCATTTTCCTCCGCTTATCCGGGACCGGGTCACGGGAGCAGCAGTCTAAGCAAAGATGCCCAGACTTCCCTGTCTCCATTATTATTATTATTATTAATTCTTCTGATCAGAATTTACTTTTTCTTTTTTCTGTTACAGAGCCTTCATGCAGACTGTGGTAAATTTACACGCAGATATCCCACATCTCCACTCTTGTTTGAGGATGAATCTTCCACAGAGAGTGATCTTCACTTCAATGATCTACCAAATTTGAGTCCAGCATCAGAGTCATCAACTAACTTCATTCCTGATAACTGGGATGAGACTGTCAGCATTGATGGGTTTGAACCAAGGCATTCTTTAACTGACTCTGATTCTGAATCTATTTTTTCCAGTGGAGAGCAATTTTCACTTGTATTTGAAGACAGTACTGATAAGTCAGTAAATGAGGAATCTTATACAGTAGGTCACATGAGCCTCATTAGCCCAAACAACTTGAGCTAATAAGACCTTGGTCCTACTTTTCCAACTTATGCACCTGGCACACAACTTTCGTGAGCAGGGTTCATCTTAGAACATGGTGATCAATGATCGTAACGCATCCATCGAAGTGATGGCTTCATGGCTGCGCTAGCTAGCTGAGAATGAGACAACAAAGTACCAATGCATTGCTAAAATCATCACTATGCAGTCACTCACATGCAGTAGATCTTAATTGTGCCTTTTCTGCTGAGATAATCATATCTTCAGATTCAGTACACATTCAAAAGCTGCTACACATCCAAGAGCTGACTTCCAATATGGCTGAAACGGGGTGCAAAATAGTGTTAAGTTAATATAATCAGATATTCTGAGGTTGAGTAGATAAATACATCTGCAGGAAACTAATACGTGGTGTCCAACATCACTGCCACTGAAAATATTACTAGACCGATTAAGCAATTTGTCACTGAAGAGATATACAACATATAACATATACCCTCATTGCTAAATCATTTCCAAAAAAGTATTTATTGCTGCACGTCTGAAACAGTACTACAAATCTACAGAATGCAATCTGTGTAGAAGTAGTCATTTCTAGCCACTCAAAGCCTTTCTGTTGATTCAAACTGTGAAACTGGAATGCAGTGCAATAGCCTGTGAGTGAGTTTTTAAATCATCTCCATCATATGTATACAGATGTTTATAAAGAGCATCACTACAGACTGTGAAACTCCCACTAGTGTACTCACGTACTCATTCCTGTACACAGACTGAACAAGGTGACTGAAGTGCTCCCACGCTGGAGCTCTGTGATCACCTTGTTCCATCTGGAGACAGCTGCTGCAATATCACCAGGAGATACAACACCGCCACTTTCACTTCAGCCCTTCAAAGGCGCGGTCAGTGTGTCACACCATGATTACATGACTGAATTTGGAGCAGTGGGTTACACGCCAAGGCCCAAGAATAGCCAACATTTGCCGCAACCTGACCGACTGCCGACAAGTAAACGCACCATCTCTGTGATTATCCACCGTCAAATTTTAAATTACATTTCCCATTTTTTAACCCGTCGCTGCAAAAGGTGAACCTGTGTTTTGCATGCGGAGCCATTTACTAACCCAGGAAAATCATGTGCTCTGCTATATTTACACAACAGAGGGTTTGTTAACACTTTTTTGTGGAGACTTCCAAGAAATAAACAAAATTAAACATAACATAAAACAGCC
>NW_018127932.1:1951047-1956452 GCF_001952655.1 Monopterus albus | reverse complement strand
TCCTGCTTTTTAGTCCTACGTTTTCTTCAGCCTTATAAATAAAAAACTTAAGAGTCTTTGTTTAACCAAACCTCTTGAAGAAAAAGCTTATCTAAAACGATGGAGCCATTGTCCTCGACCTGCCTTTACAGCACATTAAAATCTGAAAGAATCGTTTTTTTCTAGGACTGTGTTTCTTCTTAAATACCAGCCAATGTTGAGAAAAATTAATGCATAGTTTACTTTCACTTACCAGTTTGTCAGTCTTCATTCTTCTCTTCTTCAGAAAGTCTTCTCTTAAAACTAAAAAGAGCAAAGAAACAAAGAGGAGAGAGGAAAAAGAAGACATGGAATGTTTTAATCACTTTGAAGCAACCAGTTATCTGCCCACACACATTACTGAGTGTGCTACTCATGCAGACACACATACACAGTCGCAATGACACCTCCAAAAGTAAAGATGAAACGGGAAAGGAGAGAGAGAAGAAGGGGGGGACAGAGAAAGAGAGGAGGACAGACATTCAACTAGGCAGAAAAGAGAAGAGGAATGAATAAAATGCAAAAAGCAGATGACAGGGGGAGGAGAGCACAGAGAGAAAGAATGAAAGACATGGCTTGGCTGAGTCATCAGTCACCACTTCCTCCAACACTCTGTAAGAGCCGTCTACTAATGACTGGCCAAGTTCTGAGTCAAGCACAAGCACACAAAAAACAAGAATCTCCTACTGCTCAAACTCTTATACTTCAAATCAAAGACGACTTTGGGGGTGTGTAAGAGAAAGCCTGAGAAGTCGACCCATAGACTGACCTAACTGTGTGTGTGTGTGTCATGAGAAACTACACACTCTGCTGCTACATTCAGAAAAAAATGTTTTTTTCCCTTTCCCCAGAATTCCCAGGGGTGTGCCTTCTTAATTTGTATCCATCAGGGTTAGGGTTACTGATGACCCAGCATCACATACACTTTATTTTGCTGGAGAAATCATAAAAAGCACCTTACTTAAAAATTTGTACAACATTTTGGGGAAAGTGCTTATTTGCTTACTTTCCAAGAGTGAAATTATCTCACTAATCTGTTGGCAAACAGTTTATTCACGCATCCAACGGTTCTGGAGCAACATTATCATTCATTTGGCATCATGTTTCTGTCCACCTGCCCAATGGAAGTCCGGTATTTGCTTTTAGCTCCATTTTTGGTCTCAACCAACTTCTAAGGGAAATATCTGTCTCTTTAGCTGCTATGTGCTCCACTAGTTGAGCAAGTACTGTGCAGATTTTTAGAGCCCAAAACAATGCTGCTCAGAGTGGTGAACCAAAACAGACCAACAGCTGAACGACGAGCTGAAATGCCAGTTAACACTCCACCAAGCTGAGGGGAGCTGGAGATTCAAGTGATATCATCACATTGTTAGCCGATATGTGGTTATTATAAAAAATACTTTTGGAAAGAGCAAAGTTTGTCTTCCCCTCTACTGCTAAATCTTAATGCTAAGCTAACCACGCCCTTACACCAGCTCTGTACTTCTTACACAAACATGAGGTTAATTCTCTCATTTCACTTTGAAGCAAGTATTTTTCCTAAAACATAAAGCAGGACCTTAAACCACAGCCTTGTTACTGCACATCTGAGCTTTGCAGAGACATTTTGTTAACTAGGACATTTGTATAAGTAAAGTTTGAGACAAACATACTGTTAATTCCCTTCTACTGAAATTCTGCCAAGAACAATCGAGACAAAAATTCCTTGTGAGGGGAGCTACTGCACGGCAGCACTGTCAAAGCCACATAGGATAGTAAAAGTGAATTTCAGTCAGAGCTCTGAGATCAGACCTGGAAACAAGAGTGACTGTGCAGGTTTCACAACCTTGGGGGCACACAGTTCAAGTTTGGCAACCTATGAATCATTACTGATGAATATATCTTTGGATCTTAGTCTGTGTAGGTCTGGCCCGACTACATGGAGCTCAGGCTAATGGGGGCCGTAATTTATTTTAATTCACTTTGGCTTTACTGGAAATGGTGTCAGTTTATGTCATTTGCTTTGTCTTGTTTTATTTGTTGAATTATTAGAATTCAGAGCATTAGAAACACCTGCACCGTCACTTTGTGACATTTAAAAACTTGTCATTTTGACAAAGCTCATACACATTGACAGCAGTAATGAGACTTTATAAAGTGAAATCAAAATTACTGTGTCATGCTAAGAACGCATCACCCCACCTGTTTTCTCCTGTGGTATTCAGAGCTCTTGCACAGTCAGATGCAAGCTTTCAGCTATGCATATTGATACTGTGCAACATTTCAAGTTTTAGCATCACAGAGAAGCAATAGGCCTGAAATAATCCACAACACCAAAAAGGGTGAATCCACTGTTCTGTTGACCACAGCATAAATCTGCCCGCCTCTGGGATTAATGTTACACAAATGAATCCCAGCTCAGTTCCCTATCCAGAGGAAATCATGGGAACTCGGAGCAGACTTTGTAAATACACACATCCTCCTCTGCAGTTCCCACACTGTTCACAACACATACATCTACACAAACCCTCAAAGCTACACAGACACACAGGCAAGTACAAACTCTGATACATCTCATTAGTCACACTGGCAGTGACAGAAATGGGAACATGCACAGATCATTGCACCAGATGCTACTGTTTTGTGCAGTGTTAGTGCTGCACTATGCCAGTTTCCAGTAAAAGACCATCCTGTCAAAGCCATTTTATAGCCCTTTCAGCCATATTATTCTTAATAGTATTTGTATTATTAGTTATTAGTAGCAATATGCTGTAAATAATGAACAAAAACCTACAAAACGATGTGCTGACAATGAAAACGCCAACATGCTGATGTACAGTGACGCAGGTTTGCCAAGTTCACCTTAATTTAGCATGCAAGCATGATAACATTTGCTATTAGCTCTAAACTCAAGTACAGGGAATGGAATGGCATTAGTTTTGCAGGCGTTTGGTTATAAACCAAAGTACTGGAGAAATCAAAGGTGCCGCTAGATGAAAACTCAGTGGTTCCATCCCCCAAGGACCATGAACATCTGTATGTAAAATTCATGGCAATCCATCACATACTTTGTCTACTTGATAGATTTGTTTAAATATTTAAATTTCAGTCTGAACCAAAGTGGACAAGCTGACAAAGTGTCCTTCCTATACCACAAGCATGACTAAAGCCAATGAGTGTTATTAATATGAAAAAGAAAACAAAAACTGAGGCCACTGGGAACGCCACGGCCCCAGTAAAACCCTAGCTAGTTACAGTAATAGTGCAGTATTTGTACTGTACACCTAGTGGGCCTACAGCTTTGGGCAACAATATACTGCAGTCAAGCAATGAACTATGACCTTGAACATTTGGTATATAGCTCCATCCTGGGTAAAATGGACAGTAAACAATGCATTTTACATTTTATGTTTGGTGAAAAGGAAGCAGTTACTGGGTAGTCAGCTTGGGCACCTAAACATGCAAAGAGAACAGCACACAGAAACCTTATCAAATTTATCAAGAGGCTTCCTTCTTCACCAAATGTGCGGCTACAGTTTTGAGAACTGATCTTGATATGGCTCACAGCCACAAAGAACAAAAATAAAATACTCATCAAACAAATAAAAATGGAGGCCTTACTGAACCAGGAATTTTGTACTCTGTTATCAGCCAAAGTCCTTGGGGACTTGGTCAAGGTCATGAGGCTTCCCAAACCAGTATGAAGTTCTCTCTGACAATAGTGAGTTTAAGTTTGTCTGGTTGCACACACACAAATCTATTTTACATTTATTACAGCCTGTTTATGTCACTGACACGCAGCCACGTAGGTTCAGTTTACAAAGTAAGACCGAGAAATGCTGGCTCAACAACGAGCTCATTGTGGGAGGATTGTGGGAGATGGAGTTTGCAGATGAGTCAAGGAGAGTCACTGCACATCATGCCAGAATGCGACCTCACAGCATCTGTGTAGGAATCAAATCTTCAACATTCACTGCTATGGGTTAAACACCTATGGCTAAATATTGTACTACTGCATTCTACAGAGACATTGGTTGTGCTTCTTTAAGATCAGATTCTGTTTGACCTTACGATTTTTAATGTAACATGGTGAAATACAGTCATATTTTAAAAGGGTGGTGCATTTTAAAACTTGTGTTAGAGTTGGATAACAATTAAAAAAAAAGAAAAATCCAATCTCAAAGTTTAGATTGAGGTTCTTCAATTCTTCAACTAATAGAATATGCTCAAACCTATAGGCCTAATTTATTATACTTAAACACAGTTTAAGCGTCCCAGGACAAATTAAAATGACATTTTAAAAAAAGGATAAAAATACAATGGATCTGTTTAGAAACTGACTTTTAAGGAAGTGAGCAGGATTTTCCTCCCTCAAGTATTGCATATTACTTTTCCTACCAAGTCATTACTTATAGCTGTTGGCATCCATGTCTGCAGGGACCCCGTATTACTGTACTATTTCAGTTTGCCTTTTGGCAGCAGCTGGGTGGACCTACGGTGCCCAAAACCAGTACCGCAGATTGTATCTCGTGACACCATGGCTCTCTGAAACAGTGACTTTCTCTCAATACTGTTGTTTATGGCACAAGCAAAATATCAACTACTCATGTATCTGGAAAATACAGAGAAACACAGCATCTCTCAACAGAGCTGTTTTCTGGTCATCTGATGAATCCAAGTTAGCATTCACTCGCCTTAAACCTCCAGTTCGGTCCATCAAATACTACAGGTGAAAAAAAACACTTTACTTCAGCAGAATATTTCCATCAGTCCGTCTGTCGACAAGTATTTCCATCACAACACTGCCATATCTGTCCTCCTAGCTATGAATTTGCCATTACTGGTAGCTGCTGTTGACGTAAAGTGGAACAATTTGTCTGGTTCCGTTTTACCATGGAAACACTGTTGGGCCAGAGGACTCACATTTCACAACAAGTGGGAATAGACTAGCACCCACACACCCATTTACTGCATCTTGAAGGCATGTGTGGGGTTGCATGATTGCATATACAAAGAGTGGGTGTGATTTTTGGAAGGTCAGTTTTGGTTATAGATGTTATTTGTCCATCTGTTACTTTTAGCCTCACTCTGTACAAGACAGGTTTTGCCCTGCATTGGCACTGGATGCAACTCAGAATGTATGGAGTTGTATTTCTGAGGGGGATGGCCTGTGTCACTATGAATGTTACAATGCACCGGCAGTTCAGGCAACTGCTGTAAATCACTGTTACAAAGGTACCTACACATGTGAGTCATAAGAAGTTGAAATACTGTAAATAAGCCAGACAGAGCCACACAAAAGGCACTGAACACAAAAAATGTACCGTTGGAGAACTGCCTCATCAAAGAGGTAAAGTGGCCACTCAGCAACACTGACATAATATGAAGCATTTGTCTTACTTTGTCTG
>NW_018127932.1:1935788-1950926 GCF_001952655.1 Monopterus albus | reverse complement strand
ATCTCCCCCAACCGTTGCTTCCCCTCCTTCTCCATCCACTCTGGGAGAGAACTCTGTGTCTGAGTTTGAGTCAGAGTAAGCAGAGGGTCTGACTCACCTCCTCAGGAGTCTAAACACTACTAGTTCCCAGATGGTGCACTGAGATGCCATTGTGTTTCCGATTAGCTGAGACACATGGACAGACAGGGGGACGTGAGAGAAGCATGTTTTGCTCTGAGAAAGTGGTTATCCTGTATGTATTTCCCCACGTCTGCATCTTATGGGTCTGTCAGCATGGGAGGCTTTTGTGTGTATTCCCAGGCTTATGTGCGCGTGTGTGGTCCAGTGGGCTGTGTGACACAAAGTGAGCATTATACACTCGTTCCCACCATGACTAATGCCTGAGGAAGACCACCACAATTGATGGGATGTCTTTTTTCTCTGCCAAGGGCCCAGGGCTGACGCCGTCTCATTCAGATTCCCACCTCTTCCTGAGGTTTCTTCCATTTTCCCGGTAAAAGGTTGTTTGTTTGTTTTTTTGGAGTTTTTCCTTTATTCAATTCAAGGAAAAAGGGACAGACTGTTTTATGTTGTACGGATTGTAAAGCCCCCTGAGGCAAACTTGTGATTTGAGCTATACTGGATCAGTATTAGTGCAATTACTAACCTCAAACTGGGAATCAGACACGTAATCTAATCAGTTTTTAATTCTTGAGTTCTTCTGTTAAAAGTGACTGACCTGCCTGTTTTAAAAATCACAATAAAGGCCACTCCACACACATTTCTGATTAATATCTGCTCTATGCTCTTACTGCAAACTTCACATCCCTTTTTAAAATCAGTTTTAACATCTACAGTAATTACCCTTTACTTTGGCTGACTGTCAACACAACAAAAACATCTGAGTCAAGCATTAGGCTGCAGGCCTGTGCACACTTTATGTTCACATTTGCATTAAAGAGCAAGACGAGGCTGGAGGATAGCGTCAGATTTCCACTTACTGGCTGACAAACCAAAGCCAAAGTTTCCAGGTCACTGTCTGACTTTCACCTTTTTTTTTCCCCACAGTAACACTTTCAATTAAATTGAGCACATCTGTGAATCATAGCCCAGTCAAACCAAAACCAAACTGTGATGGCTAGATGACTGGGTCAGAGCATCTCCAAACCACCACTGGTTGTCTGGTCTAGACTGGTCCATGTCTACCCACAGGCGGGGGCATACGTGTTGTGTACCTGGGGAAGAGATGGCACCAGTATGCACTATGGGTCCTGCTCTTCATGTGGCTGTTTGACACATGCCACCTACCTAAATATTTTTGGAGAGTACACAAAGTGTCAAGTAAACCCCTTCATGGCAGCAGAATTTCCTGATGAGAGTGGCCTCTTTCACCAAGATAATGCAGCCTGCCACACTGCAAAAATGGTTCAGGAATGGTGTGAAGAACATGATAAAGAGTTCAAGGCATTGCCTTGGCCTCCAAATTCCTCAGATTTCAATCAAGGGCATCATGGAAAAAAGCGGTTTCTCATCTGTGGTATTGGTTTTCCCTGAAACAACATTAAATAAATAAATTAAAAATCCGATTGAGCATCTGTGAGATGTGCTGAAAAAACATGCCTGACCCACAAAGGCCCTGCTTTGCAACTTACAGGACTTAAAGGATCTGCTGCTGACATCTTGGTGTCAGACATCAGTGGAGTGGAGACCTGAAAAGATGCAGCCACTCCTCCATCCCATTGATACTGGAAAACTTCCACTGCAGCTTAATCAATACTCCCAATAGAGACACACACACACACACACACACACACACACACACACACACACACACAATTAGCTTAATGCACTGCTGCAGTTCTCTGTCTTCACTGAGCTGATCTACTGTGTGAACCTAATGCCGACTGCTTCTCACTGCTCTCTTTCACTGTCTTTAGGTATGTCAATCAATATCTCCAGCTGACACCCTCCAACCAATCAATCTCTCTCATTTCCCATGGGACAGGTTTCAAATGCTCACCCCTCTGGAAATGACAGAGGTTGAAAGAATCCACTGATGGTGGTGAAAGTGCAGGGCACAAACATGCTGGGCCTTAATACTGGTGTTGTGTGACTGACTGCGGGAGCCTGTGTCACCCAGATTATCTGGACACACTCTGCTTTTGTCTGGGTCAAACCATAATAAAATGCAAAAATAGACATGACGTGTATCCCCATGGAAGTTCAGAGGCACGTCTTGTAAAACTTGAAGCTTTGAGAAAAATGTTGAGAATAAGTCTACTGTAATTATAATCATGTGGATTTCATATACATTCTCCATATAACCCATTACATTTGGAAACTAGACTAAAAGTATAGGTGCGGACTATATAGAAATAATAAAGAAAATGATCAACTTTGCTATCACTCCACTGTCTTGTAGACTATAAACCATTTAGTCCTTTCTACCAGTTTAAGTACCTCTAACGATCCAGTAGAACGCAGTACTCTCCTTGCCAGGATGCGATTAAACCTAATATCTTGTTGCTGAAAGAGCATTTCTGCCTCATGTTACCTTTATTTCACTCTTGTGGGTTACATTTTAGAAACTGTCCAGTACCTTTGTACCAGTTTAGGTACCTTATAGGGCCAGTATAACCAGTAAAATGCACGTTTCTTATTGCCAAGAAGTGATTAAAGCTAATACTTAAAGTGGTTTTCTTAGATTACTTCTTTCACTCTTCTGGTTTATTGTTTAAATTAACCATCACTTTTGGGAAGGAGAACACTGGATCCTTAGAGGTACTTTAACTGGTATAAAGGATTAAATGGTTTATAATCTACAACACAAAAATACACAGAATCAGTAAAAATGATTGCAAAATGGATAATTTTCTTTATTTTATGCAGCCCATCTAGCTTCCAAATAGGTTATATGGAGAATGAATGCAAAATAAGACTAACACACAGATAACGTTTACTAAGATGGTTAAATATTTTGCTTCTGAAACTGGCTGATTAGTTTTAAGCACAGGTGTGCCATTAAACAGGTCATAGTTAAGCAAAACACTGCAGCAGAATCGCCTCTGTCACAGGCAAATCTTACATACATACACACACACACACACACCCAGCAGGTTGAAGAATTACCATATACTCTAATCTATTACAGCACTTGTGCAACACCAGCCCAGCTGATGGGGATGTTTTGGAAACACTGCCATCCCCTGGCAACAAAGAGGACACACACTATCATATACACAAACAGCACCAGGACATGTATACATGACATGTTTTGCCCTGCTGGTCCTCCTGTCATGTTTAGCTATATGGCCCCTGATAAGCAAATGAATGAATAAACAGATAGATGATCACTTAAGTCTAAAGGCCCTTCTGGGCAGATCAGAAGTTCTTTAGAATTACAAATTTTAACAATAAGGCAAGTAATTAATAGAGCATAAGATTTATAATAAAATAACATGTGATTAAATAGAGCTGGAGAAATAAAACCAGTTAACATTAGGGGCTGGAAGGTTTTAAATTAGCAGCTTTTAAACTCAAACAGCAGGTGGAGACAGTGGTCCAGCAGGTTTGAGGCTGAGGGTTTGGCTGCTGGCTCAGAATAAGGCTGCACCTTATGATTATTTTTAAATCAATTAACCGAGTGTTTAAAACTACAAATTATACCAACAAGTCCCATCACAATCCCCAGAGCCAAGGTGAACGGTGACTATGGTGTGCAAATGGATATTTCACTGAGCAGATGAGGATCCCTACATTGAATGTGGTGCCTGCGCTTTGCCGCTAGGCGGCGACACAAGACCATGTACAGCAGCAGTGATGACAGTGGCTCCACATCGATTGAAAGTAAAATGTGGAGGACTATACTGTATGAAATCAAACAAGGAGATTAGGATGTTTTTCTACTTTTATAAACCTTAAACTCTACTGACTTACCATCAGGTCAGAATCTCTGTTGGCAACTTTTCTGTGACAAAAATATGCCAGATCTGTTTCTAAAAATAAAATGAGAATTTCATTATTAAGTGTTAAAACACCTCACAACATACAGCACTTGTTCTCTTCACTGTAGTGTGCTGTGGCTTTGACCTTTGACTTTTTCATTTACTATACACGCTCACAGGAAGTTGCTGTAGTTTCAGCACAATGAAATAAGCAGATACAATATGTAAATGCATGTGAGAAATATCCCATTTCACATGAAATTGAGGCATAAAAAGGTTTTCTTCTTTATGTGAATAGTGTTTCAGGCTCCATCACTACCACTTCCTCTGCTGTGAAGCCACTGGGTGCGGGTCTTTACTGGAAACCAGTAGCGCTGACTAAAAACCCCACAGTAGTAGTAGTGTGTTGTAGGCTTGTGGCAACCGTTACTTACCTGCAGATTGCACAGTATGAGACCGTTAACCCCTCAGTGGCATCTACATAAGAACTGTCACACATTCTCCATCCTCCCAGCTGCACTCTGAAGCAGCATGTTACTGGAAACCAGTAGCTTCAACTGTAAACCAGAGTGGTCGCCCAACAGGACCTGCCCACATAAAGCCTGGTGTATTATAGATGTGACTGAACCGCACAATTCTGACAAGCACAATTCACTGTCAATTCAGGAAGAAGATTTGTTTCAGTACTGATATGAGAATGTTGCCTATTAAGGTATAAAAATGCTGCTACTGTTGCTTTAGCTGTTGCGGTTTCTCTGGATTAAAAATGAAGAGAGCACTTCCTGATGGCCTCACAGACTCGCTACTGTACAAAGATCACTGCAGAGTCCCAGTATCCACAAACACAACTCTGCAAAAGGCAAAACTGTCATCTTTGAAAATGAGGTGGGGGGTTTCATTATTGTTTCCAATAATGAAACTATAGTTGCAACTCAAATCAGACAAGTCATCAAAAGATAATCTACAAATTCAAAATATATATCAAAATTGAAAAGAATGGCAGCCACTGAATACAAACAGCTAAGAGCTCCTAAAGCCCTTTAAA
Source organism: Monopterus albus (assembly GCF_001952655.1). Lineage (NCBI taxonomy): Eukaryota > Metazoa > Chordata > Actinopteri > Synbranchiformes > Synbranchidae > Monopterus > Monopterus albus. The sequence continues at coordinate 1,945,958 of NW_018127932.1, read as the reverse complement.
TGTCTTGCTCTCACATATTTCTCTTCTGTTTATTCCTCAAAAACATTTCATTTATTTGGCCCTGTGATCTTAGCACAGCTCGGGCCCAAATTCAACACTGACATTCACAAAAAAACAAACCTATATCAATGAGACTGGGTTCTACTGGAGCTTTCTTCTGTAACGCCGTTTAGCAAATACAGCATCTGGCAATGTAGCACACTAACACAAACAAACAACAATCTATTAATGGCAGAAGGAATCAGAGACAAAAAGTCATGAGCTGACTGCCTGTGAGACAGTGCTTGGAGCAGCCAATTCTGAAACTTGATAAACCTTCTAAGACAGGAATGAAGACAACTTTCTTTCGGCCTTGTTTGGTGTGAGCACAGTAACACACACACACACACAGTAAAGCAGCCATCTAAGTAAACTACATCTTTGTAAGCTATCAGATACGATGTGAACATACGCTGTGAAAACTGTGATAAGACAGGAAATGCTGCCGACACATCAGGTTGATCAACTTGCTTCCACTGTACTTTCACTTTACCTTCAAAATAAGAGGATAAAAAGGTTACAGCTGGCCACAGGAGCAGCAGGTGTGCACATGCACTGCACCCACTCACTCATCTAGCGTGCATGAACTTCACACACAAACCTAAACATTCTAAACAGTCAGTGAATACACACATTCTTTTATAATCCTCCACACTCATGCACAATCCTCACTGAACCAGTGCTTTGTCTGAAAATCTCAAACAAATTTCGTGGTTTTCATGTTTTTTTTTAAACCTCAGTAGAATATCTTTGCTCACTAGTCCTCCGGGTTTCAGAAAATGCTCAAACCCCATTGGCCAATCTGAAATATGCAGCACAACATCCATTAAGCTACAAATAAGGCTGCTGTTATTAGTTCCTGGAAAGTTGTGGTGTTGAAGAGCAGGGCGTTTTTTTTTTTTTTTTATTACGTCAAAATTGAGGATTGACAGTGACAGAAGAGGAAGTGATATCGTCCCCGCCTTGTGAGGGATGCATGCACTTGTGTTAACACACACACGGTGGTGATGCATGTATTTTATTTTCTACTTGTGTGTGTCCTGCCAGCTGGTTTTGAACTTTAGACAGAGCCAGGCCAGCTGTTCCCCCCCACCGCTTCCACTCTAAGATAATCTAGGGTAATAACCTCCTGTCTCTAGCTCCATACCTAAAGCAGTGATAAGTACTTTTATCACAATGTAATAAATGTATAAAATAAGAGGCTCTACAAACCCACTGTATACTGCCAGCTCAGCACCTAAAAGCAGGACAAGCTGGTGAACATAGTGGGGCGTTTAGCAGCTAAAGAGCCAGATATCTCAGGGATTGGTGGAGACCAAAAATGGAGCTAAAGGGAGGGTAAATACACTTTGCCAGGATGACAGAAAATTGTTTCCAAATTAATGATAATATTTCTTGGTAATTGCTGGATCTGAAAACAACAAGCTCTACTCTACATGCCATTTTAAAAGGTGCCAATACATCAGTGTGTTCTTGAAAAGAAAAGCAGATATTACAGGTTTAATGCACAGATGAGATTGATCCAACTTCTGACAAGAAAGCACATAAGCCTTTATACCAACATGTCAGACTATTCCTTAAAAACCACTGTGAGCTACAAAAACTCTCCACTGAAGCCATTATTGCAGGAAATGAAACACGGGGGCTGCCAAGGGAAAATCCAGTGCTTAAATGTGTAAAGAAAACCCACTTTACACCATTGCCTTTATCCACTGCAGTTCAGAAAAGGTTTCATAAGAGCAAAGGTGGAACACACTGAGGAACAAGGTGTCCCATCACCTACAGTGAGGGCATGAAAATATAGGTGCAGCCATTTTGGAATGGTCCTGATGATGTCTATGCATTCTCATGTCAAATCTGATGTAAAGCATGCTTGTTATGCAAAGTGTTATTTTTCAATAAATAAATACAGTAACCAAACACACTGAACCACATCTATGCTGCATTTGATTCATTACTAATCTGACTAATGAAATGCCACGACGCAGGCGGAGCTACAGTCAACACAGATTACAAACATGACAGTGAGATGACTAGAGCTAATTTCAGTCCAGCGTGTGTGATGTAAAAGCTACCCACTCATTTGTTTTTTGTCACTGCACAAATAGACACAAGGCTTACTTTCATTTGAATGAGCCATCTGTGGTTTGCATCGCTCTCTTGCAACATAAAGAGCACGAGTAGCCTTGACAGACACCTGCTGGCTGCATGCTCAGGAAGGTGAAGCAACACGATTACTGTAGTAGGGGAGTGTAATGAGGCCTTGCAACCTGTTCTATAATTGACTGGGCAACAGCTGCAAGCTTAGTCATTTTCTTGGGAACGACTATGCCTAAGACAGCAATAAGCAAAACAGCTCTTATAAAACCAACCGTGCACTGCCTACACAGAGAGTTATGACTAGCTGCTAAAAATAGTGGAGCTATTTAGCTGCTATAGAGCCAAATAGGAGTTGGTACAGACAAATGTTTCTCACTCAAACTACTTGCAACCCATGAAGAGATGATAAATTATGCGGACTTTCAACCTGAATCTCACCTGACTGTGACAGATGAACTTTAAATGAACCTCACACCTTTGACTCAACATTCTCTGCTTCTGGCTGCATCTCCATAGCAACATCTCTTGTGTACATTTCCTCTAGTTTGTCTATACTGATACACAGCACACAGAGAAACCTGTAATTAGCCAGTTCCGGCTTTGACTTTATTTCCATGCTCACCAACTCACAACAGAAGGACTGAATGTACAGGAGAGGGCATACTTTACTGTGATCATAGAACAAAGATGTAACTTTACCATAGTAATTACCTTCATAAAGGGCTTATAGCCTTATACTGCGGACACAGCCATATCCAACATTTAAAACGTACTTTGGCCACTCACTGTCTTGGAGTAACACTGCCCCCTATGCAGAATTATGATTTCAGCATTGCAGCAGGATTGTAAAATAAAATTTTCAGTAGTAATTTCATTGCAAAGTAACCACTGCCATTTTTGATGGTTTGATGTTGCTTGCTTGGCGCTTCATGGTATAGCTGGGCTATCAACAGAGAAATTAAAGCAGGCTGGACATAATGCAAATTATCAGCAAGGCTGGAGCACATCCTTCCAGTCTCCAAGTATTTTAAATGTAATCTGCAACCTTGTGTCTGCACCAAAAATGTGATATGATCCGTTACCAGGCAAAGTGTTCATGTGGGCGTTGTGCTTCTTCCTGCTAAGCGTCACACTTGGCGGCTGCTGCTGGGGATGCAAAATGGAGCAAGTGACAAGAGGAAGTCTGTGCTGCTGAGGTCACTAGGAAGTGGAATGAGGAAATGACTGTGGTGCTTTCTTTATAACACAGAGACAGGGAAAAGAATAACCTTCATAATCTCAAAGAACAAGCCTCATTAAACAAAGGCTGTATGAATAAAACTTGCAAACACACACCCTCATATTGTTTGTGTTTAAAACATATGCACACACCTGCTCTCTCTCTCTCACACACACACACACACACACACACGCACACACACACACACACACACAGATTCTCTCTGAAAGCCACAGCCTTCTGAAGAAGACAATCTTCTTTTTTGTAGCACCTATCAAAGGGGCATCATGTTTTAATGTGGAGCTCTCCTCTCTCTCCCTCAAACACACTCACTCAATATTCTGCTCATATCTGGGCCGACAGCGTTATACTTCTGAGTCTCCAGCCATATGAATGAAGGAAACAGGGGCAGGGAATTCCCATGACACTCATGATGAAACTATCTCACACACACCTCAGTGCATCTATATCTTCACTTTTAATTGGTCCATATAGTGGAGAAACGAGGTGCTGGCATGACAATGGCAAAAGCACACGTGAAAAAGTTAAAACTATCAAACTATTTCCTTAAATCTTCTACAAAAGAGAAAACAGACCTCAGGCATTTCTTTGAGAGTGAAAATAAAACCAAATGTGCCTTCACAGTAGATGTGATGTGTTCAAATACTGTTGGAAATAAAGAAAAGCAAAGAATGACGACATCTCCGCACCCCTTTTAGCACCAAAGAAATGAATTATGTAATGATAGATTGATCATGCACCATGGACAAAAAAAACAAACAAAAAAAAACACATGTAACAACCCAATACATGAAACTAGTTTTCCCAGAGTTTACATCTCAGTCTTCATTACCAAACAAGGTTTGCTTGATTGTCACCATCTGCTATTTAAGACTCTTAAGTTGAAGACTTAATTTTTTTTAGTCACACTACCATTAACAAGGCCAAAAACTGCTTGGCCTATGGAAACTACAGTTTCATAACAACAAGACAAACTCCTTACAGCTGAGGAAGATTGTGTGGTACAACTGAAAGCACCAGAACTACTGAATAGACTTTGTGGCAAGATTGTTCTGTCAAGTAAGTACTATTTATCCTGTGAAAAACCATCTAATAAAGCCGAATTACAATATAGGATATCTCATCAACACCTAAATTTACAGTATCTTCCATGTTAATTCACTTGTCATAAAATTAAGTTATTTCAAATTAAATCCTCAGTTATTAATCTGATTGCTCTGACGATCCAATACAGAATGTGCATTTCATTCTAGACAACTACACGTCATGATTTCTCAGTTTGTCATACTTCTATAACAAAAACGATTTAAATTGCATTTTTGCAGTGGTTATTCGGAGCTTTGAGCACATTGGGTGATCCTTTTTCCGAGAGTACCTGAATGCAGCTCTCGCAATGACTTTCCTATATTCGTTTGCGTTCATCAAGTGGCCTGTTTAAGTGACGCGCACTTCACTTGGTGAGACACTTTCCAGGAGGTGACGCTCACCAACCAAAGCGCACACGCTGATAAGGATAAAACTCACACAAGTCACAAGAAAATTGTCTTCGGGTCGATAATTCTGACCATGCGCAGCTTTTCTGTTGCGCTTTCATTACTGCAGCAAACAGAGGATAACGCGGACACGGCGCAACCAAGTCAAAGCAAATCGTTTAGGCCAATTCATTCAATAACCTTTTTGAAAAATACAAAAGGAAGAGGAAGACTGGGTTACTATCTCTGTCTGACGCCGCATACTTCCTTTTATCTGCACTAACCGCCCATTACGCATGAGTGAGCTCTGCACGACCCTCAAATCAGGTTAACTTCTTAGGACAAGTTATAGTTCTGCTGCATCGAGTTTTGTGCAAAACAGCTCTGAAACATCGCTGTGGTGGTGCACAGATTCACCCTCAGTGAGTGCAGAAGTCACAAACTGCTTCCTCATTTGGACTTTGAAGGGAGCGCTGCTGTGAAGTGGAGAACTTCTCGGAGTTGTATGCGTTTATTCATAAAAGAAAATGAAGACAGCTACTTACCCCACATCACCGGCAGCAGACGCGCAGTTTGCACGTCTTTTTCACCTTTAGACAACATTTGCGAGGCTCGAATCTGCACCTGACACTTTCAGACTTTTACACTGCTTAATAACAGTAATCCTGAAGACACAGCAAACCTTGTGCGCGCTTTTTCTGGTGCTGTCACCTCACTAACTTTCTTAATTGCTGCACCAGAGTCGTCTCCTGCACTTCCACCATTCATACTGCTGTGGCTGAAAGGCTTGCAGTGCAGACTCACACATTTAAGTACTTTAGGTCACACCCACCACTTCTTCCCTCCCTGTTGCACAAGGGAAAGCCTCACCTCATGAATGGACTTCTCTGTTTGTCATTAGTGTTGAGCTAAATTTCACACATACTGGAATGTGCATTCATGTATTCATTCATTTAACAACAACGGTTAAGGGTGCAAACACACCTGACCACAGTGGCCTTTACTAACAATGGGTATCGGTGTCAGTTTCCTCCAGCAAAATGTCCACGCATTAACAGCATTACTTAGAAGCAGGAGGAAATAAAGTTTTCTATATGTACATACTGCTTGTCCGAATGAGAACCTAGCTTGATTGGTTGTGGAAAACCAAGAAGTGGAGCTAAAATATAAATATTTTTTAGATGTTAGCTCATCTAACAAAAGGACAACAGAGGTGTCAGCGTCAAGGATAACACATAATTTCCATAGTTGTGTCTAGGTTTCCACTGTGGAATGTGTCCAAAAGGAGGAAGATGTAGAGGCCTGCTCTAACACTACCCAACAGCCTTCATCCAAATATTTCTCAGCTTAAACTAAACAGGATGAAAAGCTTAAAGCCCTTATGTATAGTGGTTGTTTGAGCTAAATGCCAACTGATAACATGATGTTAACCATAAGCATGTCATGTTAACCTTACCAACCAAGTAGGACATAACACAAAGTAAAGCCAAGGTTCATGGGAATGTCATCAGTTCTGCAGGTATTTGGTCTTAATCCAAAATACTGGACAAAGTAAAAGTTTGACCTTATTATCAAAATATTGTTGACATATTTCATTTTACCATAGTGGCAGAACAACAGCTGGCACAGCCACCTCTAGATGCACGCAGCAGAAAAAATACACTAAAACAGTTTCAACCGTAGCTGAACATTATCACCTTCATGAGGGGAGAGGTCATGGCATGACTGCTGTATTAGACTGGATTAGTTTTAGCTAGGTGTAACTAATAAATTACCAATTGAACTACAGGGAAAATCAGTTTTCTATGATATATTTTTTTTATCTAGCTGGTGTTTCCACCACAACTGGTTTTCAGGTTCTTGTTTCCACCCATCTAGAAGGTCATGCAGTGTAAATCAAACCTAACCATGAGTGTAATGTCACAGAGGTACTGTTCCAGTGTGGCCAGAAAGGAGTGCTGTGATCAGTAAGGTTCACGCTTCAATTTAGCCATCAAAAAACATAAAACTATATAAAAATAATAATAAAAGCAATAAAAGAATGAGTCCAACAATACAATACAAACTAGAATTCCAACTAAAGTCATGTTCAATCATCATCCACATGCAGAGGGATCCATATTTATAAGACAGGCAGCTTTATTTATAGAGCACATTTCTTCCACAGAGGTAATTCAAAGTGCTTTATATAGGACATTAGGCAAGTATATTAAAAGCTGTCATGTATAAAAAGACAGGGAAATTCTGCACATTTTCATGAGCACACACATACAGAGGAAGTAAAAGCAGAAGTTGTGGCCAATGCTTGGGTGACTTCCCTGCAGCTTGTTTCATTTAGCTCTTGATGCCTTGCTCAAAAGTAGACACAGGCTATTAACAGAAGAGGAACGTGTCCTTTTCATCGCTCTGCAGGATTGGAAAAGTCAGCCTTTCTCAAGTCTCACTGGATGTTAAAATGACTTTCTGGTGTGGACACACACCTCTGTATTTACACAAGTCAGCTGAGCTGAACCCTGCCCAGTTTCTGCATAGCATAAATGCTAGTGACAAATTTCTCATTACGATTTACATAATATCTCTATAAGCAGAAACTGTTGAAACCTTATCTGATGCAACCACTGCTTGCAGTGTTGACCTGGTGAAGAAAATTGGACGTTAGATGAGAGGGAAGCACAGATGTGGTGTCATGTCGGGGGACTCTCCCCTTTACACATGTTTCAGTAAGTTTGTTAAACTGACCCAAATGTTGTCTGCTGCATTTCTACTCATAATTCTTTATGATCTCTAAATGCTTTTTAGACTGAAACATTGTAAAGTAGGTGCCCATATTATCTAGTATAGATCACAAGGGGTTTGTTAGGTTGTTTGTAGGTTTGTGAGATATTTAACAGTATGAGAAAGCAGAAAAACATTTTTGTTACATAAAACTGGTTATTTTCCTTCTAACCTTTCCCCTTTTTCTAGAGATTCACTGGGGATGTGACTTCTTCAAGTTGATATTCTTTGGCTGAATGTGTTAGTAAACATACAGTAAGCAATCAGATGAGGGGTTGCTAGTAGATGTTTTGTTTTAAAGGAATAGTACAGTAAAAAGCCTTTTCTCTTTACCAGGAGATTAATTTGTACACAGCTTGTTTTCTGTTCTGATGAACCAGGTGACCGAATGAATGGAACTGTGTGGACCCTAAGAAAACAAAACAGCATCTGTGATTGTTAAGACTTTGAAAACATTTCAAAGAAGGATAATGTAAGAATGCTCATACCCCATGGACGGATTACTGAATGGGCCCAACCGGCTCAGGGATTAGGTGGCCCCTGTGCAGAGCCTCCATGTTGTGCAGGCTCTTGAAGATTCTTGTTTGAAAGTCACAGAACACTGTTACAAAATGAGTCAAAACAACCAGAGGCACTAAATGAACAAAATGGGATGCACAGTAACCTCAAATAAACAAAACACAGACAAAAAACAACCAAAAACAGACAAAATGATCATAAAGCAGTTGCATCATTTACAGTATAATTGTTTTGCATCTCTTTCAGTTTGGGTCCTATGTAAGAGCGGTGGGGGGGGCCTTTAACCTGTTCATGCACAGGGGCCCATTCTCTCATAATCCATCCATGTTTACTCCTTTACTACTGTATATTCCACTAATTTTTGTCATGTTGGTGGTCCACAGTTGAGCTGTGGTTATATTACAGAGTCAAAGCATCCTTTGTTAAATTGTTAAAACAAAATACCTGTCAACACCCAGTCTGCCTGTGGGTGTAGCTGAGAAAGGTCACAGGGTTGAGAAGGGTGTGTTCACTGTGGCACACTTAGATTGGCATATTGTGGAAACAAACACATCAGGGCTTTTTCCTAGAGGCAGCACCCATTTTCCCACAGGCCCAAATGGACAAACAGTCTTTACAAACACTGCGCTCAGTCAAGGCTGCCCGTTACCCAACACAAGCCTCAGAATACTCCGGGACAAAACACAACTCCTACGCTGTTTCACAATCTTACATTCTGCTGTGTCTTTAAACGTTATCCACACTAACTTAGAATGAATCTGACAATAGGAAGTTTCTACAGTTAATGAACATCATAAACCATAAAACCTGGGACTTCGCTTTGGCTAATGGAAATTATGAGCTGCTGGTTGACAAGCCAGGGGATCACCAAATTCACTGAGACCCATGTTGCAAAATGTCATGGAAATCCAAACAATAGTCATGGAGAAAAAAATACAACTATCATCATCATCATCATCTCTTGCTTCAGCTAGTGGACCTCTAGCCACCAGTTCTACCAGAAGTTTCTTAGAGCATACTGTGTTAGCCTGGGATTGATGCAAGTGTTTGAAACTGGTTCAAATCAGGATCCAGATAACTTGAAGCCACGTGATAAGGCCTCATCTCCTCCCCTTTTTGTGAGAAAGTCACCTTCCCCCTTTCTGCACATAGCAGCCATGCGTCTTAAATGAGTCACATTGGTATTAAACATTTTCCATTTGAATGTCATCGACCGGTATTTCTTTATTTATAAAGCAACCACAAAGAAATGAAGACCAAGTTTCACTTTCACCCTTTGACTCTTCTATCCCTAGATCAGGATGTGAAAACAGAGACATTCTCCTTTGAGTGAGATGTTTCTGGAGGGAAATTGATGGATAAGGCCTGAACACGTTTCATGAACAAGCATGTAGGCCCACAAACAACCTGCATCTTGTAATGAGCTGCAGTTCCGAAATTACTTTCAGAGACATGGTTTCAGACTAAATGTCTCCTTCTCAGCATGAGGCAAAACCAGAAAAACCCTCTTCCTCTGCCATTCCCAATATTTAGCATTTACCGAGAATACACCGTGACCCTGCTGTGCCACCACAGCATGAATAGGAGTAGCTCATACAAATTCAGAAAAGAGGAGCCTTCAGGGAATACACATCATCTTAAAGAAACCCACCGGCTGCCCCGGTTCCTGTTCCTGTTGGACTCTGTTTGCTGTCATGTGAGATTTCCCTAGAATATTTGCTAAGACATGCTGACTGAGGGCATGTGTTTGTATTCTGATGTGTACAATGTCCCTGTACACCCAATGCATGTGTTTAGGCAGACACAGAGCGTCTTATCATCACAGAGTGATGATAAAACTCAGGAAGTACGTTAGAAAGACATAACAGAAACAGCCACAAATGACTTCTAGCTGCAAAATAACAGTCCAAGGCCACACTGTTGTGGTGGAGAAAGCTTCTTTTCATCCATATAAAGTATGCACGTCATGACTGGATGCAACTTTTAGGCCTTTTCAAGGTTAAAATGCTGACAAATCCCTTTGTT
>NW_018127932.1:1933155-1935768 GCF_001952655.1 Monopterus albus | reverse complement strand
TTGTGCAGCAGGAAACAGTGGTGGGTGGATCAGTCGATTCAAAGCTTAACAGATGGCTTCTCCTCCCAGACCAGGGGAATTAGCCTTGGTATGAGGAAGAGCAGACTTACAAGTGATAGAAAGGTCCATTATTAGAACCTGACTGACTGCCACTGGCAAAGCATTTCTCATGCAGTCATAATCTAACTGATCCTGAAGCAGTTGAAATGTTTACTCCAGCTATTAACCCCGAGAAAACATAAATGTAATCTCTTTTTAAACATACACACAAAGTAGAAAAATACAAACATGTTTTACCATGTGGGAGTGTGAGGAGCAGCTGTGTAAGCTGCAGCTCTGTGAGGAGGGTGTGGACCTCCTGTTTGTTCGGATGTTTTCTATTTTCTCTGGAATGTTCTTAGAGCTGCTGATCTGAAATTGAGTTGAACACACACTGCATATCCTCCCCCACACACATGCCATTAAGGTTTCTATAGGCAGTTGGGCATCAAAATCCAGTCTATCACAAGGCTGACGTGTAGACAAACAACCATACACACTCATACAATTTAGAGTCACCACTCAACCTAAGCTGCATGTCTTTGGAGTGTAGGAAGAAGCTGGAGCACCGAGAGAGAACCCACACAGGCACAAAGAGAACATGCCAACTCCACACAGAAAGGACCCGGATCAGCCGGGGCTCAAACCTGGAACCCGTTTGCTATGAAGCAACAGCACTAACCACTGTGGCGCCCATTACTTAACCAGTGATGTTTAAAAGTTGCTTAAAAACATTGTGCATTTTGAGACTTCTCAGAGAGTCTTCTGACCATCAAGCTAAAAAGTTATTTTGTCCGCTGGTTAAAAAAACAAACAAAAAAAAAACATTTCCCAGGCTGTGACTTTTGTCTATCCAAAAGCTGCCATTTTTGTTTTGATTCAGAGTCACAACATTGGAAGAGTTTTAAAAAAAAAATCTTTCAATCATTCAGTGGATTAAATATTTTTTTCATCCAGGTGGTTAGAAGAGTCTTTGGAGATTTAAGTACAACAAGAGTTTTTAATCAAATCAAACATGGCTGGTTAATGAACTGTCAGAGAAACGAACAGTTAACCTTTGTGACCCGAATGTATGTTAAACATAAAAACTAGACTGGAGCTGCCTTCTTTTGCTGTGTCCTCAAAAACAGTTGATTAGATTTTGGTGACAATCTGGGTTTTCCACCATCACAGGGGCTTAAGGCATTTATGCTGCATTCAGGAAAGTCCCACAGAATTAGGCCTCCAAGTTGTTGGCTAAACACAATAATCACATGCAACTGTATGAGAAAATGCAACAGCATCACAAAGCCGAGTGAATGTTCTCCAGAAAACACCCTGACACTGTGGACAGTATTTGATTTCACCAGCAGCAGCTTTTCATGTTCTTACTAGCTGTGCTGGTGTGCACTGCTGCTGACGCTCAGACCTTTTAGAATTTTGGTTGAATTCTCTGATTACTACTTATGTTCTTGCCACAGTGATTGTTTAAAGGCATCATTTGGTTTATTCATCAAGTGTAAGAGACCAAAACAGCCAATGTCTTCCCAACTAAGTGCAAAAGTTGATTAAACCCCCGTGTAATTTGTCGGGGGGAGGGCATTTGATTTTTACTATCAAACCACTGGAGGATTCAGGGATTCCTTTCATGTGAGGAACCACCCAAAACGAACCAACAACCTGCTTTAATCCCCACCTTACTTCAAAAGAACTTCATCTTGATCACAGAGAACCAATGCTGGCACTACAACAATGAAGTCTGTGTTAAACAAACACATGACAATGCTGTATGGAGGCTGTGTTGTTTTAGCCAATGACAGAACACAGTGGCTGAATGAGCAGCAAGACCTTCATCAGAAAAATGAAACAACACCCTGGAAATGATCGTCTTCAAAAACATTAAGACACCACATAAACCACAGTATTCATAGAGTGTGCAGGGACTATTTTATTGTCTTGCTTAGGTCTTCGCCTGCTCACAGGAGAGGTCTGACAGGCAGCACGGACACTGGGGTGATTGACCATCTCTGACCACTTGTTTCTGTCTTTGTTTGGCGATGAAGAAAGGTCGTCTGCTGAAGACAGTCCCCACTCTGGATTTAGTGTATCACAAAAATGTCTACATTCTTTGTGTTGTAAAAAGCAAACAAAAAAACCAAACAGAAATATTATATTACAAAACACTAATATTAGTTATTCCTTTTTCTATTGATTGAGAAGGAAAGTCTATTTTCACAACAGTTCTTCTCATTTGCAGCTCAGGCACACTGCAGTGACACAGACAGACATTTTGTTGCATTTGGTCCCACTTGCTGTACACTCCAACAGGCGCCATAGGCAGAACTCGGCTATCTGTCCTACCGATGCTCGCAGAGGGCTATGAACTGCAGCTCTGATGGGCTCCTAGTCATCTGACTAGTGCAGAGCACTAGGATCAAAATGCTTGCAAAGGGAAGCCCGGCAGTGGCTGTGGTCCGGACGAAGAGCCCAGCAAGATGGGTACCAGCCTCAGCAGGTCTTTGAGAGGGATGCCCAACTGGCTGCTACGTGACAGGAAATCCCCGAGTGAGCTGCAGCCTGCAGGGGAAGAGGATA
>NW_018127932.1:1919743-1933140 GCF_001952655.1 Monopterus albus | reverse complement strand
AACATTAAAGTACCATGTCTTTGTCAAACTATAATTACCATCTATGGTTTGCATTGTTCCTTTAGACCAGAATGTTATGATGGGACTGAAATTTGGCTAAAGGAAATTCAATTATATCCTTTTATGGAAGTAAGTCCGCTGGTGGAGAAAGTACCATAGACTTTTGCTTTAGTAAATGTTGCAATACAACAATGTACTCAATTACAAGTCTACTGTAGTACTGTCATGTAACATTCTACCACTGTACAAGTCTATAGCTGTGAGATTTTAAAAGTGCAGGATGGGGTTGCAAATATAAGTGTACACAGGTGAAGCTGCAGAGTTCACTGTGAAAATGTGTTTGTCTTACCTTCGAGCTGTGTTTGTGTGTTCCTGAGGCAGGGGATGGAGCGGTACACCAGGATGCAGGCCAGCATGATGGACTGGGCGTCCTTAGGAAGGGCCTCGCCCCTCATGTAGGACCGCAACACTGAGCTGTTGGCTGGAGGAGAAAACACACACAAGGCATATGGATATTTTTATTTACAGACAGGTGTATTTGTGTAATAGGTCATAACAGGTGTCATTCAAATAAATGTACAAATTTTACCAGGCAACAAATTCAAGGCAAACGTTCTGTATACAAGCCAAACTTAAAACAAATTCAAAACAAAACTGAACTTAATTTTTATTTTATTAGTATATTTAGATGCAGCCCACACAAAGAGTGGAACAGGAAGCCTCATATGGTGACATCAGGGGCGATGCTGATGAAGAAACCTCACAAAAATGCATGTCCTCATCAACAGGTGATAGTCATCAGGCTGAACAGAGGAGTTTGTCCAGTTAAGAGTTTGGTCAGTCTGACTTTGAACACTTGTACAAACTAGAAAATAAATATGTTTTAGGACAAGAATATGAAAATGTTCTGGCATGAAGCCCAGTGTCTGATATGCTTTATACTTGATCTGAAAACAAGCTCATACAATGTGTTGAACAATGCTACACACATCAAACACATGCTGCTGTGTTTGACTCTTTGTACATTTCCGATATGCCAAACAGAAACTGTGTATCATTTTGTATGTTCTGTGTCTGTGATACACTTTTAGTACTTTGTGAAATTCCAAGAATTCCCACATTACTGGGTAATCAGCGTGTCCTCCGTGTACAAAGAAATATAAAGGGCACAGACAAGGGGAGTAAAAACAAGAATCATAAAAACAAGGATAGATCTAGACGCACATTTCATTCATGAGTGAGTTCCAGAGAACAACAACATTCCTGGTGCTTGAGGTCAAGATAGTTTGGTTTTCCTCAGAAACATCTGCCACAGCAAAGAAGCTTCATGAAACATGAAAGTGAAGGCATGTGTGTGCTGTTCACATGATCACAGTCTCGTCCAACCACTTCACTGGCTTCCCACGCGTCTCAGTGAGCATTTAGCAGTGTAGGGGTGTGTGTGTATGTGCATGCACAAGTAAATGCACTAATGGAATGGGTGTTTGTTTGAGTGTATACACAGGCTGTTTAACTTCCAAACTATGATATTAGTGTGTTACACCCTTTACAGGAAAACATGCTGAAACACATCCAGCCTATGAAATACTCATTGAGTGACACTTTAAAATGTTCAGTGTCCTTTGTGGAACCAGTGTAACAGCGGACTTTACTATTACCCTTCATTCTGTCTCCTGAAAAAAGCACCGTCTTTAAGCTGGATTTATACATAATGAAACGGGCTAACGGGAATCCTGCAGTCCTGCTGTAGACACCTTTTGAGATGGGATCAAATTTATAGTTGAGGGTCAGATTTCATGTGTGATTGGCTCACCTTGTGATTTAAATGCTTCCCACAGCAACTCTTTACAATCTCCTTATTTCACTTGAGTCCTCTCTTTTATCAGTATTTCTGTTTAATTCAAGAACTAGCTTCTCGGTTGAATGCCTCTGCAAACCTTTCAAATTCATGGGAATGGGGCAGACATGAGGATAGTGTGACCACCAAAACTAATCATTTCATGCTTGAGTCCAAGTGGATGTTTATGCCAATTTTAAATATATTTCCTCAAGGCATTACTGAGATCACATCACATTCAGAAGAAAGGGCCAGACAGTGGTACGGATGGGCAATCCGAAAACAGAACACATCCAGCCACGGCTATTGCCAAGGCAGAGGCATAAAAAGAAAGCATTTGTGTAGTCACAGATCCAAACTACCGTTACTTTTTAGTTGTTTAAGCACCATCTATCTCAACACACTTGTCCACCACCCCTCCTCACCTCTGAGCCAGCCATCCAGTGCAACATCCACCATGTTCTTCATGACGGGCAGAAACTCAGAGGTGAGCAGTGTATCATTGCGGCTAGTGGGACCCTGCAGCACCCTGCTGTCCCACAACTCCACCACCAGACGCAGCTGCCACAGGTTAAAGGTCTGCAGCAGGTCACCCCGGCGCAAAGCAGCTACTGTCTGAGAGACAACAGAGGAGACACATGTTAACATACCTGTTATTTTACCAGTAGCTGTTGGTTTCAGTTCATTTCGTTAAAGAATGAAAAACCAACCTGGAGACCTATAACTCAAGAGGTAATTCAATTCACAGTATTTATAGGAACATTTACGTCAGCATTGCTAGGAACTGTAACTGCACTACAAATGCTAAACCAGGGTCCAGAAAGAGTCAGGTGGACAACAGTCAGCAGTCATCACACAGTTCAGTGTGTGTGTGTGTGTGTGTGTGTGTGTGTGTTACCTGCTCGATAGCAATATACGTGGGCAGCATCTCTGGACACTCCTGCGTCACACATTCATACAACATGGCTGAGAATAATGCCAAAGTATCCTCTCTCTGCAAAAACACAACACAGTAAGTAAGTGAATGGTACAAGAAAGTCATAGTATTTTAGCTATTTTAGCTTCTGTTCTTTTGTCAGATTCATGCGTGTTTACATTCTGCATTCCAATACGGATGATGGTGAAAGTTTCAAACATTCTGCACTCCACTATTTAAGCATATATTATTAGTAAGACACAGACTTTATGATACATTTGAATTACAACACCCTAATTTATTATTCGTTCCCTCACTTTTGCATGAGAGTTTCTACTTCTGGTAGTTTTGGACATTTAAATTTATAACACTCCGGTGGGATTGGACTGATTAAATACAGGTAAACAGCAAAGAAATCTCACCCTGCTGTCGTTAAATTCAATTATAGGAGATTATGCTACAAAATGAAGAATTTGTCTGTTTCATTGTGCAAGATCCAACCAATTAACTTAAAGCTGCCTCTTTACTCAGACAATAGGAGTCAGATATATTCTACAATCGATTCTATCTTAAAATTATGCTTATGACCTGTGCTTTACATACAGTACCACATTTACAACTGAGAAAATCTGTTCGTGGATCCTAGGTGACAAATCCTAATGGTGAACTCTTGACTTTTACAGAGAGACACTGGCAGGTTAATGAGTGAAATATGTCAACAATTATTGGAAGGAATAGAAAACATCCGAACAAACAGGAGGTCCACACCCTCCTTGGATGTCACCCTCAGGGTGTGTTGTAATTACTTTACTCTACTTGTTAAGACATTCCATGAGCAAACAGATTTTGTTAATCATTCATGTGAAACTACACAATAGTTTATAAGAAGCTCAGGTCAATATTTTACACAACAACTTCAGAGATGAATTTAGTGGCAATCCCATCCTGGACAGTGCATAAACCAAGCTATATTACATCCAGGGTTTTATGTCTGTTGCTTACATTATCTTAAAAAACACTTACAGTTAGTAGTTTTAAGCTAGCATGTGGAAAATCGTGTAATAGCTCCAAACAAAATTTTGTTGTACGTGCCACAATGCCAACAAAATCAAAGCTTCTTCTCTTCTTCTTTATATAGTAAAATGTAATAATAACAAGCAAAAGAGGAGCACAACTGGCTTCAGAGGGTACCCACATTTATTTCTGTGTTAAAACTCACATGTCTCATTCCTTCAGATGCTTTACAGAAGAACTCGGCAAAGGAGACCAAGGCGGGATCAGAGGTGAAAGCAGAGATGGTTTCAGGCTGCAAAAACACACAAGGAAACAAATTATTTTGATAAATCTACACATGCTGTAAATAAGCACAAAGAAACAGTGAAGAATACAAAAGATAGTCAAGGAGTAAGAAAAAAAATACTTGAAACAACCTGAAGTCAGGAAGGTGTGTTGAAAAAACAGGGACATGAAGGTGCAGTCAAAAAAACAAAGGATGAATACACGAGAAGAAAAATGTTATGGAAAGGAAGGACTGTGACCTGCAGGTGTATTGAAAGCACACACTGAGGTCATCAGGAAATCAGTAATAGTCAGTAATCACCTGTCAGTGCATCGCAATACAATTCAGCAGCACCACACACTACATTTTCAATAATGATACACATTTGAATCACCACGTCTCCAAAACATTTCAACAAAAACTAAAAATCATCACCTTCATGAAGAGATTACATACTGCAGGACTGTTGTATTATACTGCATTAGTTTTACTCAGGTGCGCCTAATATGTGTGACATCTCCTGTGTTCACCTTGAAGGCTCGTACTCCAGAGTTGTGGTGGTTGATGGTGGAGGCCAGCAGGCTCTTCCAGCCCTGAGGGTCATCTTTGTAGGGCAGCTGGCCGGCCCGTAGTTTCACATACAATACCCCATCTCTGGACAGGATGGACCTGAGGGAGATACAACATATAGAAAGATTGTTCTTTAAATCAGTCGACCAAATCAACATGTGAAATCAGAGTTTCGCCCTACATCTGTTAACCCAGGGGTGGCCAATTCCAGTCCTCGAGGGCCGCTGTCCTGCTTGTTTTCCAACTATCCCTGCCTGACCTGCTGCTGATTACCTGGCTCAGGTGTGTTCAGGGATAGTTGGAAAACAAGCAGGACAGCGGCCCTCGAGGACTGGAATTGGCCACCCCTGGGTTAACCCATCTGTGACATGAGTAGATGAAAGTGGTCCTTCATAATCATACACCAATTCATTTGATTACCTTTAAACCTCTGCTCCAGTTTTACAAAGAAGATTTACTTTAAGTTTCCAGTATACTTACTTCAGATGTTGTGTTTCTTTGCTGAGGTCTATGGACAGTTCCCAATAACGTGGCCCCTTCACCTTCACCTGCAATAACACAAACGGCTGCAATATTACCTGCAAATAGTTTGGGTGGCTTAAGGAATCAATATGGTTAATAACTGTGCATCAAAACTCCAAACCCATCCCATCACAGCAGAGAGAGAAGCACTCATAGAGCTGTGAACAATCTAGCTCCCACTGGGCTCTAAAGAACTTTTCTACAGCTTTACCCGTTTGAGAAGGTGCAGCTCAGGAAGCATGGTAGGAGCCATCAGCTCTACGGTCGTCTCCTCGTACCACTTGGTCTCCTGAAACAAGCGAAAATGCATCATTAAAAAATACACAAGGACAAAGTGTTATATACTGAATGCTATGAAAGAGAACTACATCTACACTGACTTGAGAAAATATTCTGATCCTTGTCATGGTTTGGCCTTTGTCCTGACATGCAGGATGCACCCGATCACAATATTCTTTTGTTTGTTTTTAATACATTTGCAATCATTTCTAAAAACAAGCTTTCATTATGGGTTATTGAGTGAAGACTGATGGGCAGGAAAGGCAATGTTATTAATTTAAAATTAAATCTACTACACAATGAAGTGAGCGTAAAGTGAGAGGGTCTGAATATCTTCTAAAGAAACTGTATTCAGAGCAGAACCTCAGAGGTTTTTATTTTTATTCTAAAGATAATAAAAGTAAAGTATCAGGACCAGCTGCCAGTGTATGTCCACATCTGCCTTCACATGGCAAATGAACGTGACAGAGCACATACCGTCTTAATGCCATAACTGTGGTCAAAATGAATGGAAACACTGTGGCTTTGTGGACTGCACCCACAGCGTCTCATTTCCAGGACTGGCTTAACTATTAGCTGGTTTCACTTTCTGGTTTTATATTTGAAAAGTGTTGCTCAGCAGTGTGTGTTTTGCATTATGTAGCTTGTTGCAATTGTGCAAATACTGTACAGCCCACTTTATACTTCTGTTATCTTGTTCCACATCTATGTGTGTGCATTCACAGACTACAGGAAGACTAGAAACTGCAGAAAATGTCATATTAGATGCCATCATTGTAGTTTTTTAAATAGTGGTAGGATGTTGCATACATTTTTTGCAGTGTATCTTTCTTGAACTAATCTTACAATGAACTTCATTCATCTGGCAGCAAGCAGAGAGCTGAGTTGACTGAACGGTGCGAGCAAGTTACACAAATGACACCTCAAGAGTATGAACTGTGAGCTGGAGTAAGCCGTCCACTGACAAAAAGCAAAAAGTGGTAGTTTGGTGGACAGTTGAGTTTTTTTCTTGCACCTCAAAACAAACTGCTACTTGCACATATTGCACATTACAGTTGGTGGTAATGTGTGTGTGTTTGCAAGTAAAAACTGTTTGTCAAGAGGAAGTGTGGCGATGGACAATTTCACAAGTACGTGTGACAAAGATAAAGAACGAAAGAGAGAGGGAGGAAGTCTATGGCTGTTGGACAGAAAAATGTCAAACTGCACTTTGGTGTGCCTGGTTCCTCACATCTGGCATTTTAACTCCACACTTTATGACACCATTTTGGAGCCAGCTGTAAAAAAAAAAAAATCTCTACACAAAAGCAGTGTTGGGACAAGTGTCTTGCAAGCTCGTCAGCATAAGAGACCTTCTCCTTTGTTCATACGTTTGTGGTGCCCTGCATAAGCCAGCCCAACCTTGATTAACTCACCTTGTAGGTAACCTCTAAGAGGGCGTAGCAGGGCTTCAGCGAGTCCACATCCACAGGGACCAGCAGGCGTGGCTCTGCAGCTAGCACAACCAGGTGCCGCAGGGCCTGCAGGTGGTAGCTGCAACAACATCAACACACAGCTTCACCAAACATACAGAAAAACAGTTTACAAAACCTGATGACATATGTAGTTTATTTAACTTCAAATTACGCTTTTGTTAATTACACTCCAGCATAACACATAATGGCATGTAACATGTAAAAAATAATTAATATCGATGGGATGGAATATACAGTGCGGATCTGCAAGTAACTTGAGCGTGTGTTGGTCTCACCGGTTGTCAGTACTGTGAGCAGGGAAGTGTGGGTACAAGGCACACAGCAGGGCAGCGATGGCTGAGTTGGAGGTGCTCAGGGTGTATCTACAATGGGAGACCATCAAATATCAGCACAAACACTGACTACACATTCAACCACACAAATCATTAAACCATCTGCCACAAACAACAGCCAAGAGTGCAATAACTAACTGATGCTCACACATACAGTAACAGGTATGTAAAGTGTACTTAGGAGAGGAGATTAAAAATAAAATTAGTGATCTATGTTAGTGAAACCATGTTTTGTGTTGTGATCAAGTTACCTTCATTACAGGCCACAACACAGCCTGTTCAACATAACAGTGGGTAGTTTAATGAGTCACAGTTGGGTCAGACATTAATGGCTTGCACATAAAAAAATTACTTGTGTTATTAATCAGCAGAGGTGCATTACGGTATGTTGCGCTTCACTTAAATGGCTGCTTATGTCCTCAACTTCACTTTAACCTAGCTCTTTTTTTACATCATAACAATTCAAAAGATGTGACACAGAGATTCACAGTGTGTAAAAGTGATGACAAAAGGCATATTTTAAAAAAAATCTAAGCAAAATCGAACAAAACTAGGCAATGACTAAGAGTGAATAACAAGTTTGAGTTGGCTGGTAACAGCTAGTGCTGCCATCTTTGCACTGGCATATTACTAGTATCAAAAACAGGAATCCACGCAAAGATGGGAAGAACATGCCCCTGTCAGTTTTTGCTGTTAGCTAAAATAGACTGACATTACGCTGCAATGACAATTAGACTGAACGCCATATTTGGCTTTGGGTGGAAAAACTTTCACTTCAGTTTTCTGCATAAAACCAGAATAAGTGGGAAGAGAAACTAACAGAGCAAACAGAAAAAGGGAGGACGAAAAAAAATCACTGACATTAGCAAATAGAGGCAAGAAAATGAATGAGGAAAAAATGAATGACACTGATGTAGTGATAATGAAACTTGTGGAATGCAGTGTGTAAAGCAATGTGAATAGAAATATGCAAGCGAGTGAGAGACTGAAAGCAGAGAAGGGGAAAGAATAAAAGGAAATAAAGCACTGACATGGCATGAGTCTGCTCTCCAGCATAACTTTTAACCTCTGGCCCGTAGTATAACAATAACAGTAACACACTACAGTGCATAACATTCAAACTGAGGCAGCTGAGTGGGCTTTCAGCTGGCAGGTCTAAAACAAAACATGACCTGCATAAAATACAAAGGTTCATCTGATTGTGGCTGTAGGTGGAGCAACATTTGCAACATGTAATGAAAGAGTGAGAGCCATTGTTTCTCTTGAAAATACACAGGCCAAGGTCAGTGGCTGGAGGAACCCAATTTGCGGTGTGTTTGTGTGGGTGTAAATGACAGCACTCAGAACATATACGTGTATTTGTGCGGCTAACCCACACACTTGAGTGTGTACGTGGTGTACCTGGTCCTTTGTGCTCCATTAGTTTGCTATGCATTCATTTTTTATCTTACATTCAGTACATACACAAAGCCCAGAGTGGAAATCTGTCCCGCAACAGTCAACATATGTCAGGACACCACTGAAAATGACAGTTTGCTCTCAACTGACTTTTTCCCTGATTAAATAAAGGTTGATGATGATGAGCAACACTCCAGCAGTTACATACAATTGACAAAACACACTGTATTGCTTAAATGAATAGTTACACTCAATGTTTCAGCCCATGTCCGCCTACAGCACAGTTTACAAAATATGCTGGTTCAGCTAGGTTAAAGAGCGAGGGCAGGTTGTAATGAGGGAGGTGTGTCCTGAAAACAAACATATGTCCATCTGAAGCACTGCTTTAGTGTTTCTGCATTTACTAGTGTGGGTGTGTCGGTGGCTCACCTGCCCCCTCCCAGGAACAGCAGGCCCAGCGCCATGTGATGAGCCATGTGAAAACCATAGTTCATCTCGCCGCCAGTTCGCTTGTGGAAGAAGCGACAGAGCTGCAAGACCTTCAGGTTCCCGGTGCCGGACATCACCATGGACATAGCTAGCAGAATCATTGACAGACCAGTCTGCAGGTTGTAAAAACCCGTCTGCTAGGGGAACCAACACCCATGTGGGCAGACAGAGAAAGAGAGCACAAAGGGGAAATAAAGCATTATCTTCCACAGTAGGTTGGTGTGGCAGTACAGTATGTGTCATGAGTGTGACAATGTTCTAAGGCCATTCTTACAACTGATGTACAAATTTAAACAGACGCATATGAAAACACTTACCACCGCAGCTGTACCAGCGAAGGACATAATCTTCATGAAGGTTCTGGCAAATTCATAGAGGCAGTCAAAGGCATCGGAGTTGGCAGAGCCAGCAAAGCGTAAGCCCAGTGCCATGCAGGCCCCAGCTGTAATGTAGTCTTGGGCTTGGCTGAGAGAAACAGATAACGTTGTGGATATTATCCATACAACACAGAGGGCTGTGATATAAAGGAATGAGTTCCCCTCAACAGCTATAACAGTTGACTAAAACGTTGAAGATTAAATGTTTGTTTTTGCCTTAAAAACTTACGCCATTGTCTCCATGTTAATGTCTTCTGAGGGGTCAAAAGTTCCTCTCATAATCTAAAAATAAAAAATATGGAAAACAAAATACATTAAAAGCACAAAAGCACATTGTATATCAATGACAGCAGTTGTGTAATGAGCCAGATGACCTAGAATAAAACTATTTAATGATAGGCTGAAATAGGAAATTAAGCTTTGCAGAAGTGAATAAATTCAGCAATTATATGTTCTCATTTGTATTATAGACCCATTTTAAATTCATTAATGCCAGCTGAGACATTTCAGTTGCTCCAGTTTTCTCTCTGCCAACCAGAATGTAGTGGCATAGACGGACAGGTTGGGGGTGGAGTAGCACTTTGGGACTTGCTTCTGAGCAGGGCCAAATACAGTCAGTATGGAAAGTATTCAGACAATTTCAAGTTTTCCACATTTTGTTATGCTTCAGGCTTATCTTAAACTGGGTTCAATTTTTTCCTCATTACTCTACACACAATACTGCACAATGACAAATTGAAGGTTTTTAGAGTGTTTTGTAAATTTGTAAAAGAATAAAAACTGAACTGAATCCATTTTAAGATGAGTCTGAAACATAACACAATGTGGAAAACTTTAAAGGGTCTGAAAACTTTCTGTACTGACTGTATCATGCTTTTCAGCCCGGTTTCAGTCCGGGCACGATCCATTTCTGGACGGCGTTGAAGCTTGGGGATGCGGTGTCTTCTTCTAAGCCCCTTTTGTATGGGGTTCCGCAAGACTCAGTTCTTGGACCCCTTCTTTTTTCCGTTTATCTTCTCCCACTCAGCTCTATACTTAGGAAACACGGCATGTCCTTTCATTTTTATGCAGATGATAGCCAGCTTTATTTACCGGTTAAAAAACGAACTCTTGTGTTAGAACACTGCTTGAATGTTTCAATGACATTAAATCTTGGCTTGCTTTTAACTTTTTTGAATCTGAATAAGGAGAAGACCAAGGTGATAGTGTTTGGCGATTCTGCTGGGTCACCCTCTATTGACTTGGGCTTTTTGGCTCAATACAATAAGAAAAATATTTCTAAATCTGAATGTTAAGATGGATTCTGACCTGAAATTTGACGGCCAAATTGCAGCTGTTGTTAAATCTAGTTTTTTTCAATTAAGACGGTTGGCCAAAGTAAAATCAATGGTCTCTAGACGGCACTTTGAGACGCTTATTCATGCTTTTATCACCACCGGACTGGACTACTGCAACACATTGTATCTGGGAATTGGCGCGTCTTCCATCACTTGCCTCCAGATGGTCCAACATGCAGAAGCACGTCTTATAACCCACACGTTCTCTGAGGTCAGCCAATCAGCTTCTTTTGAGAGTGCCAAGAACAAAGCGTAAGCTTAGAGGCGACCGGGCCTTTGGTCCCAAATTTTTGAATGATTTACCACTGCCTATCAGACAAGCTTCTTCTTTGTCTGTTTTTAAGTCTCTTTTAAAAACTAATTTATTCTCGTTGGCGTTTTGATATTTTATATTGGTGTTGATCTTATTTATTTTTATTGATTCATGTTTTTAGATTTTGGTGTCGATCTTACTTGTGCTGGGGTTGTGTTTTTGATTTATTGTTTATTGTAATGTACAGCACTTTGGTGCACCTTGGTTGTTTTAGTGCTTTATAAATAAAGTTGGTATGGTATTTCTGAGACAATGGAACACACAAACCCTGGTAGGGTACGGGTATCATACAGTTCCCAGTGGCAGTGGAATAACAGCAATAGCAGCTATGAGGCAATGTTGTACCCTACAACAATGGCAAATAACTGTGGAAGAGCTGAACTTGGGTTACTAGCATTTATTGTCATTTGACATACTGTACTGTATTAACCAGACAGAAAAAAATGTCAAGAAAGA
This sequence comes from Monopterus albus, assembly GCF_001952655.1. Lineage (NCBI taxonomy): Eukaryota > Metazoa > Chordata > Actinopteri > Synbranchiformes > Synbranchidae > Monopterus > Monopterus albus. The sequence continues at coordinate 1,921,560 of NW_018127932.1, read as the reverse complement.
AGTTGACACTCCTATAACCAATGGCCATTACAATAACCTTTGACAAACTAAATTCTCTAAGAAATGTTCACAAAGGGGAAAATAATATACCTGGCTTTATCAACAGGGAGACATTTTTATATTACTAACCTTGTTTATACTGAACCACCACCTTTTCTTGGCAGCAGATCAATGAGATCATAATCTTTAGAGCAGCCTACATGGCACAGATTGAGGTTTACTGCCTGACTCTTCTGTGGTAGTTGATAAGATATTGTTGTGGTACTTGCACACTACACTTAGTTCACACAACCTGTCAAACATCTTTTAGTGGATTTTCTGCTTATTAAATTGCTATTTTTGTTTCATTTTCTTCTCATGTGAATTATCCAGTTCTTCTTTGTGTGCATCATAAATGTGGTGCTAGACAGACACCAGCTCTGTGTGACAGTAAATGGAAAATGTAAAAGCTTTCATGAACTGGATATAAGAAAATCAGTGTAACACTGACACAAATCAGCTGCTGGAACTGACTAACAAATAGGAAAAGTTACACATTCTTCCCTCCACAGAAATGAACCAAATCCCACAGCTGGGAACTCTTTACAAGTCACAGTGACTCCATAACTGTCAGCTCAGTAATGCTGTGTGTGTGTGTGTGTGTACACCTCACCTGGGGTATGTTACTCCTCACCCACTCAGTATTAGGGAGGATTTCATCCCACATGATAATACACCGAGCAAGTGTCTGAGAGGGTGGAAGGGAAGAAGAGAAAGGAGAGAGACGTGGGTGTGCCAGATTACAGAAAGGTGGGAAAAAATTATCTCATACACATGGACAGAAGTAGTCCCACACTAACCCTTAACAGCAGAAACTCTGGCTTGATGAAATCCAGCAGGAACCAAGTGTCTGGAGGCTTCAGCCAATCAGCAATCGACCTAATGGACAGAGCCATGAAGAGACACAGAGGTGTTAATACCCTCCTTCAGCAACCCCTCAACCAATTGGCAGCTGGAATCAGATGAGTCTCGAAGAAGACGGGAACCTCTTGACCAATAGCAGAAAGCTATGAGATGGAGGATTCTTGTTGAAGGAGCCCGTAATGAGACTACTGGACTCACAGTCATGAGAGTTTTCATTTGGCAGGTTAAGATGGTCTGCCTGATGTTCCCATGGACAAGAAATGGGTGACATACAGAGAGCTTAATTTGGTGTGAATGCACACCTAAAAGACAGGTGCTGGTCATGACAAACTGAATGAAAAATAAAAGTATTGTTCATATGTGGTGACTTTAATATAGATTTGTTGAATCCTAACAAGCAAACAGGAATGGAGGAGTTTATTAACACACTATATAGATGTAGTTTATACCCAAAAATTACAAAACCAAGTAGATTAACAACCCAACATGCAACACTAATAGATAATATACTTACCAATGATATTGATAGCAAAATGTCAAGTGGATTATTTATTAATGATATTAGTGATCATCTACCTGTATTTTTGGTTTATGACTGCCAGTATAGAAAAGAAAGGCCAAAAACAAATCTTTTCTATAGGAGGGTGATGAACGAACATGCTGTAAGGAGGCTAAAAGAGGATTTTATGGGGCAAGACTGGGAATCAGTTTACAAAGAGGAAGACTTAGATAAAGCATATGAGCAATTTTTAAATATATTCATGGAAGTATATGACAGGAACTGTCCTCGTAAGCAGTATAAAAACAAAAGGAATTACAGTGGGAAACCGTGGATGAGTAAGGGATTACAGAATGCATGTAAAAAAAAGAATGTGTTATATAAGGAATTCATAAAGGACAGATCAAAGAAGGCG
>NW_018127932.1:1904768-1918546 GCF_001952655.1 Monopterus albus | reverse complement strand
GATTTAGTGGGATATAAGACTGCAGTGTTTATGTATAAAGCCAGGAGCAATTTATTACCTGGTGGAATTCAAAAACTATTTAATGAAAGGGAAGGGGGATACAATTTAAGGGGTCAGTTAAATTTAAAAATTCATGCTATACGTACAACCAAAAAAAGATTTTGTATTTCCATAAGTGGGGTAAAACTATGGAATAATTTAAGTGTGGACATAAAAAATAGTAATAGAATTGATGAGTTTAAACATAAATATAAAGGTATGTGTCAATCAAGATATATGCAAGAACAGGCTTAATGATTAATCAGATGGAACATTGTGGGTGTGGGGTAAGAATGTTAGCACTCTGTAATAATTCTTTAGTACATTACTTGTGTGGCGTAGAAGATAATTATCTATGAATGTAATTATGTAGAATGTTAACACTCTGTAATAATTCTGTAGTATATTACTTGTGTGGTGTAGAGGATAATTATTTATGTAGAGATATTGCTTAGGATTTAAATGTTGTAAGATGATGTCATGGGGTAGGACTAGATAAGTCTGACTTCTTCCTACTCCATTCAAGCATGTACTAGGTATAAGCAAATTGATATTGGATTATTATTGTTGGTTATGTGTGAAATTACATCTGTTGACATATCAACTGTTTTACATGCTTGAATGAATAAATCAAATCAATTGTTGCCTTGCATTAGCACATAATTATACCAGTGAAACTTCCTCACCAGTACACATTGTGTACACACTGATCAGACCAGGGGTTAGCAATTAGGCTCAACGGTGGCTGTTAATCTCTCCAGCATTGTTCATGGGTTTGTTTTAAGGGCACTGCAAAGATGCAGCCCTATTTGTTGTCAGTATTTTTTAGAGTATTTTATTTCTTTAAAATATAAAAGAGACTCATAAAACTATTTGTCTAAGGATTTTATCTGTGGGCATTTTTCTCATTAGTTAGTGAGGGCTAACAGAGCAACAGCAGCTCATGTTACATATACACCCAGATGTCTGCTTTGTGTTGCATTACCAGACTCGGAATCTAATTCACAGGTTATCCACACTAAATAAACAGTGACTTCCTTCATATATAGTTGAATAGAGGTACTGCTGACACTGCAGTCAGCCAAATCCTTTAGTTGGAGGGAAATGTGTGGCATGCAGGCGCTTTTTGACCACTACTATAGCTTGTTCAAACCTTGCACAGGAGAAATACAAGAAAATAAATCAGTTACAATCACACATATGACATATATACATGCCAACTGTAAGTGAAAAGGGATACAAATATGAGAAGAGAGTTACTGAAGATGACACTTATAGTTGTTGCTATTATTTAGTATTATTTGTTAGAGCAAGGGAATCATTTGAACAGTGTCTTGCAAGTGATTTATAAAAGTGCGCTACTGCACAAAGGTAGCTGGTAGCAACCAGGGATCAGCATATAGAGATGACACAGATATTTTAAATCTATTTTTTAGTTCTATGAATAAAAAGATAGGTGGGTCTAACAATTGTTTGCCTTTTCTCACCTGTTGTTAGTCTTGAGGTAGATCATGGCGAGGGCCAGGGTGGCCCCTGGACATGTCACATCCACATTGATTGTGTCACCTTCCTGGAATGACCAATGACAATGTTTGAGGAAAGCTCAGCTGTTAGTTAGCTAGCTAACCATAGTACGCTACTTATTGTTATGTACTTTATTTTATCATTAGTGAAACTTTGTTCCAGGTGGCAACAAAATTCCTAAAGTACCACAAACAAATCTTAGATATGTATGAAACACAAGTACTGATGTACATAATGATGTATCAGTCAGGCTATACAAAGTGGACTTCACATACAGTATATAAACATTATGACTGTTGACAGTGTTATCAGGCTCTTATTACATTTGAGAGAAAAAAAAAGAGAGAGTTTTGTCAATCTACCTTGATTTGGTAGCTGGGGGACTTGTGTCTCTCCCGGTTGGCCCCGGCCTGAGCTCTGCGATGACCCCCCACCATGTACTGATACAACTGCTCAGGGACATTCAGGTCTGTCATTCCAATCAGGTTACTGCCATGCTACAGAGAGCGAGATGGAAGAGAGGAGAGGCAAGGGAAGGAGAGAGGGTGATGGAGAAGAATGGAGACATAAGGGAGCATGGCAAGAGACAAAATGATTAGACAAGAGTGGGACGATGAATAAGAGGAAAGAATAAGGTGAGGAAATGACAAAGAGATGGCGGTACCAGTGAACAAAGGTGTTTTGAGATCAGAGGTGAGGCGAGATGGGAGAGAGATAGAAAAAGTAACATTTTATGTGGAGAGAGAAACAGGATATAATAAAGAATAATGTTACACCAGTGACACAGAAAGAAACAAAGAAAGCTAGAGGGGCCAAAGTACAGAGGTCACTGTCAACTTCTGCTAGAACTTATGTGCTTCCTCTTTCTCAGTGAACGTGAACACAAAGTTTCACTAAGTGTACAACAACTGACAAAACCTTCACAGATGAGGTTAGCAGGTGACTTTATGTTGTCACCCATCTGACGTTTCCCCCATTTAGATTTCATATTCATCAGAAATCCAACCTCAAATGACAACTACTGGTCATTCTAGCAGAAACAGGTGCTGAACCAGTCTTTGTCTTGGTGAGCATACCAGCCAAATGAAAATAATCAAGCCAATGGTTAAAATAAAACTACAATGACATTTAAAGGCAGAAAATGTGTGTCTACTAAAATATCAAAGAAGATCTAACTGCCACAATATATAATCATAATATAAAAAACAATATTTATAGTTCAGGTTAGTGTCTTTCTGTGGCCGGGAGTTTCTCAAAGACCACTCAATTTATTCGGATATGAACTCCATCCACCTGGAACTTTCAGCAGGTCAAAACAACACCATTTCTCAGCAAATATTTGTTTGACCAGCAGAGTGTTTTTGTGTGTCACTTACCCCCAGACAGACCATACCCAGGGCTAGTCCAGCAGCGAGTGAATAGGACTCTCTGTCTGTACAGTACTCCATCTCCGGACCAGGGGGTCGACCTGAAAGACGCACAAAGACAAAGAGAATTTCATTATCTATCCATAAGAATAAAAGAACATTGTTGAACAGAGGGTCAGCCACTTCTGCCTGAAATAAAGTACCATCATATGTGAGACAATTAGGATTCAGGAACAAATCAATTGATTGCAGGTCTATTTATGCTGATGCACATGACACAAAGTTTGAGTACTCCTGTTTTAAACATGTAGTTAATCTAGGTTTTGTTTGAAAATGTCTCATTGTGTCTTTGTGTTACTTGTCTGTCTTTGCCTGCCTGCACACACCTATCTCAGAGAGCAAGACTTCAGCATTGTGTCTGTGTCCTGTTCCCTGGTACACCAGCCCAATGCCAATCACAGCAGCAACCTGCAGAACAGACAAAGAGAAAATGTTATGCTTATTGCTTAATGTGTTCTTGTTGATATTTGTGACACTTTGCAGATCTTAATAATTATAACCTGTACACAGAGATATTTGAGTAAGTACTGATTAATCACTTACTGTAGTTCCTAACTTCGATGACATACTGATTCATTTATTACCAACCTTTATTTAACTAGGTTATTTCCACTGACATAAGAAATCTATTTTCAAAGGAGACCTCTCCAGAATGGTGGCATTACAAGTTTCACACAGGACAAGCAATACAAGCACACAAATAAAACAATACTAAAAACCAGGTGATGGTGGAAGAAGGCTCAAACAAACTAAAAATAAAGAGTAACAAAGGAACTCAGTATTAAAGAAGCTAAAATGAGCTAAAATTAGTCCATCAGCATTACAGAGTTTACAACAGCCTTGAATCCAGTTTGAGATGCAAAGTTCTTTAATTTATTTTGCCTCTGCAAACAAGTCCAAAAGGCTGGAGTAGACAACATGGGAGTTCTCTTTCTCATCTTTGTCCGTACACTAGGGCTAGGCAGCAGATACAGTAGTATCTTGTGAGCCACATATGCACGCTCGCTCTCACCTGAACATTGTGTGGTACATCCAGCTCAGTAGAAGTGGGTGGAAGCAGGGCAGGGATGTGTATACTGAGGAGACGGGTTATTGACATGTCCATGGTGCCCAGTTTGGCTGAAGACACACCCAGCAGGAGCCCAATACTGGTCATCTCATGGCCCTGACAGAGCGACAGGAACAGAGAGCTGGTAAATTTCACAATACCAGTGGATTGTGAAGTCAAAGAGATGACCAAATACTTATAATTTCTTATCACAATTAGCACACATTTTGAAAGCTGAGATGGGAGGAACTATTTTCTTAAGAAAAGTCTTTTCTTCAAAAAATGGCCCATTTTAGTCATGAAGACAACAGTGTGTGTGGGTCCATGTGTAAAATTCATATGAACCAACAGTCACTGAGTAAAGTTTAAACCTGACAATGCATAAAGAAATAGTCAAACATATAAAAGACCAAACAACATCATCAAAATTTTGGGGAAAAACATCCCAGTGTAATTGCTGGGTTAATTTCATTTCTCTAGGGAGTTAAACCAAAAATTGATTTTAAAAGACTGATTCAATTTAACCTCTTCTTTTTATCTGGCTGTAAGAAACCAGTACACACACTGGGATAGAAGAGACACAGACACACACCTCCACGTTCTCTCTAAAACCACAACCTTACCCAGTTCTCATAAACTGATCCACAGTATGTTGTCGTAATTTTTTTTTTTTTTACACAACGAGAATAGAAACTGAGTGAAAACCACCAGCTACAAACAGGCCTCATTGTCAGACTGTTCATCACATCCATGACTTTTATGGATTTGGAAGGCTGTCAGTTACAGTCTGCACAGCTGTCTCTCATTGTTCTGTGCAGCTCTGCATTGTTTACTGCTGTTTAACTTGGACTAAAATTTGAATAGTATTTTCTGTATATTCATTTTTACAGCAGAATTAGATGATTCTGGCTGGACTGTATAATTACTTTAAATCATATCATTTCAAATAAACATTTGAGGGATACAGAACTAGCATTTAACTAACAAAATAATATGGCTAACTCCAGAGTCTAGTCTTACACAGCAAAGCTCTGAGCCAACAGCTTCTAAACGTGTTTATGTCAGGAAGACCACTTCTTAATTCAAACACTTTAGGAAGTTCATTTTCTCCTAATATCAGATACGTTAATACCTAGATAAGAACATTCTTATGTCACATTTATGAAGAAATGCTCCCTCATCTACATGAACCGCTGCTTCAAAGTGCATTTTGAAGGATTTGGTGTAAGGATTGCTGTTTTAGTTTAACCGCATCTTTACACTGACTTTTTAATTGAGCAAAAGTAAGTTTTGGTTTGCAGCATCCTGTTATTTTTCTCACCTGAAAGTGGGAAAGGCTCATCTCATTTCTAAGTTCTCGGAGGCCAGAGTTTCGCTTTGACTGGTTGACTGGCTCTGATGTGAGTTTACGTCTCTCATTTACAGTCATCCAGAAAAAATTGTGTATGCGTGTGTGTGCGCATGTTAATGAGTAGCTGGGAGGTAACTTTGTGTAAACTATATTTAAGTTAATTTTTGTTTTCCTTTCTTGTAATTTTTGTGCCACAGTAAGAAAACAGTGATTTGGAACACCGCCTACTGTAAACTGAGCATTAAGGTATGCCTGTGTATGCTTGTAGGGTTCTAAATAAAACGTATATGCTTGTCTTGTCTGTATTGTCTGGAACATATGCGCCTTTGTGTGCATTGTGTGTACCTTGGTGAGGTAGTCATGTATGTTGAGCGTGGCCAGTTTGGTGAGGTGTCCGTTGAGGCCCAGGGCCATAAGGAAGCCTGCATACTCATTGGCCAGCTCAGGGCTCTTTGGTTTGTTGTAGGCAATCCAGGCTGAGTCCACCTTAATAAACAAAATGAAAGCCACATTTAATTGTAGAATGTAGCTTTGTTTACTGCAGAAGAAAAACAAAGTATACAATTTACTCTTGAACAACTGGGACCAGAGGTTCTATGAGCTTGTGGAAGCATGAATATGCTCAATGTGTATTTCATGTCCATAAGCTAATTACAATTTTGAACATTCCAGCATAATGTTGATGTTTAAGGAACTGTCACCAAAACTTTAAGGGTGTCTCCCTTGAGTACTGCAACTATCCACAGCAAATGTTATTTAGAATTTAGCAGGGTAGACTGCAGATTCAAGTGAACAATCAACCAAAGTAGCAGAGTAAAAAATGGCATGCTCCTTTGCAGGTACAAAACAACAGAGGGAGTTTCTGACCGACCTGTGAAGCAGGAGCTATTTTAAGTCCAGCAGCTACTCCGTTGTGGAAGCTGGGCCAGCTGGTCATGTTGGGAGGAACATCAATGTTCCCACTGTTCAGATCCACCATAGCATTCCTAGGCGGTGCACGGCCTGCCGTAAAAAAGTTGAAATGTACAGAAAAATACAGAACAAGTTCTCAACATAAAAAAATAAATAAATAAAATCAAAGTTTCTTCTGATATAAGAAACACAACTATACACAATATAAACAACATAAATGTAGAATGCTTGGGTGAATACTGAGGTGTTCCACAGGGTGTCTTGTTTATTAATGATTTTGTATATTTCTGTATATGCAGGCATCAGAGCCATTACTTTGTAGACTTTACCTCATTATTCATGTTATTTTGAATATATTCATATCATTTGCTGATGAGCAAGCCCAAAGAAGCTGCAATGTGAAACGCATTGCTCGCAATGAAACTGCATGTTCTTCAAAACATTTCATATATTTAATGATGCTGGCCACTGCATAGTCACAGGTGAGGATGTGCATGTTGAGAATGAGGATGTGCATGTTGAGAATGTGAATACAAGTGATGATAGTGTGCAAGATTGTTGCCTTTCATTCTGAGCATTAGCACATTACCTGTCAGGTTCAGTTTGGGCACATGTAAAGGTTCAGTCGGTACAGGGTGGTAAGAGAAGAGAGTAAAGAGGCCTCGGCCAACAGGGAGAGCCATGGTTCTCTGACACAACTGCAGGAGTCTGGATAAGATAATCAGAATTAGAAAGAGCAGGGGATGAAAACAACAACAACAACAAAAAAACAGTACAGACTGTCAAAAAAAACTGCATGGAATTTATATAAACCCTTCATTACAGCAAGCATCCACTGATTTGTCAATGTTAAACCATTAAACAAAGAGAAGAGTGAGTTTGAAACAAACAACAGATACACACAATGTAAAAAAAAGCTAAATTAAAAATATTTGAGAGAGACAGATATTTAAAATAGTACCAAAAAAAAAATGTTTCAAATAAACAATTGAGAAGAGCAGCACCAGAAAATATAGTGTCCCATGAAACTGCAGTGCTGCTGTCTGAGCATTTGTGCCCCAGGACCATACAAACAATATACTCACTTGTTCTCTTTCTCTTCAATGTACTCATGGTCAGAAACCTCCGGTAGCTGGATAACACTGACTCGGACCGGCCTGGAACTCTGGAGGAGCCTCCTGACCTCCTGCACCCTCAGATCCTGATTCCATATCAGTCCTGTCACCTGGAGAAGGGAGACATGAGGTAAATATCAAATTCCACTCTCAGGGACTCCAGTTGAGGTATCCTTGAGATACAGCACCTAGCTTTCTAGTAGTGACAAACCAATAGTCCATGAAACTGTGTTTAATGAGTCCGTTACCTCTTGAATTATGTCCGACATCCCATCTTCCTCCTCATCTGCTTCTGTGGTTGCAGGAGGTTCCAAGGACAGACCTGAACCTACAGACTAGACACAAACACAAATGATACACATATTCACATACAGCCACTATGATATTTTCTAACAGTTTACACTGTTGGCATAATCCAATTTAAAGCCCTGCACCAACACAATAAAGTTTGGTCAGTCTTCACTGACTGGTGTTTTGTTTCAACAACCTCACTGGTTTTAAGATTTATTCCAAAGCTCAATGTCCATTTATTTAAGGTGAGAAAAAAGCAGTCTCACAAAAAAGATTCATATTTTATTATTAAAAATATTCCGTTTTATTTTTAAAAAGGACACCCTCTTTCTACAAACTTATAAGGCACCCTTGCAGGTATTGCCCAATTAGTTATCAAGTAAATAAAGGCAATTTCTATATATCACTTCATGAAAAAAATGGAAGTAACTGAAAAATCTGAGATGAATTTGGCTGGCATTGAAGTCCAACAACCCATTACAAATATTGCAGTGATTGGTCGAATGTGGATTCGTTGTTTGTGCCGACATATTTTGGGGTTGGACTGAAACCCTTTACTAGGGCTGAGAAAGCGCTGAGCTTTAAAACTCATACTCACAGCTGTGTTCTTGGCCAGGGTCATCTTGTGGGCTTGTCTGGTCAGATCCTGTCGCCCAATCAGCAGACAGACCTCCTCTGACCAATCTGAACACGGCTGCTCCCGGCAGCGGTGGATTGCCTCTCTGATGGGCAGAGCTACACCGAAGGGGACTGACTCCAAGTCCTTCAGGGTGAAACCTAAACCAGTGAAATGAGTGATTGTTTTAACCAGGTTACAGTGTCCTAATTTAGAGGCTGCCTCCTGTGAGCTTAAAAACAAATGCATCAAAACAGCTACACGGTGATGTACTGTTTCAAAAGCTCCTCCAAATGCAGCATTTTTTGATAACTGCAGTGCTTAAGCCATTAACACCACTGTTTGATGTTGCACATTTTACACACATGATCAAATCACTGTTATATACCGTAAAATCATTTATAGATTTTATTGTTCTTAGTTTATGATAAACAAGTATCCAGATGTAAACAAAATCTTTGTTAGATCTTTATTTAGATGCCATTATATGTAACTACATAGTAAAAAAATCACCAAAAAGAACTGTACACTATCCAAAAAACGTTAGAGAACCTAGAAAATCTTCTTCTCTTTGTTATCCAATTATCACATAATTATAATTATGTATAATAGTTAAATTTATGCAATGAGCAGGTAAAAAGGATTGAAACAGGATTGTCTAGCCTCTCTGAAATGTGTTTTTTTAGACAGTGTGCAGTTCTTTTTTTGGTGATTTTTTTTTACTAACACTTCAAACATGTCTGGCCGTATGAGCATGAGTTCACAAGCTGTGGATTCAGACAGGTGTGAATGTATAAATTTGTATTAATCCAAACCAGTGTGGTGCTGAAAAAGAGGATATGACTGGAGCACACTTTCCACTGCTGAAAAAGACTTGTTTGTCTTACCTTCTGAGGTGAGCCAGACCACCAGCTGCTCAGCCAGACTCTCACGGGAAACCATGACCTTCACACTGCTTTGTCTAGAATAAATACGTATGAATATTAGTAAGATAAATGATTTGATCTAATCTAAGCAAAAGGGGAAAATAGAATAAATATGGAATATAATAGGAAGAACATTAGTGTTTGTTAAATACCTGTTTAATTCTATTGCGAATAGCTCTCAGTGGCTTAACAATACTGATGTTAGAGTTATTACAGTAAAGCTCTTTTTTAAATGTCCAATCAGAACAAAAAACTTGATGCTATTTTTAGCCATTTTACTATGATTTTCAAAAAACACAATTTTAACACAAATCCCTTTAGCTGCAGAAATAATAAAATGAAATCATAAAGCTTTTCCTCTCACTGCTGTAAGCTGAATTACCTTCTGTACTGTACTTCACTGGCACAGGACTTGTGGCCTGAGAAAGACAAGGATGAGAAAGGCAGGTACAGAGGAAAGATGTCAACAGGTTCATTCATTTGTTCCCATACTTTGAGAGATTTTAAATGATGTTGTTCACAACTTCTGAATAAAACTGAGTAACTCTCAATGGTGTTCCAATATTTTCAAACTGATTTACTGCTAAAAAAAAATGTCACTAAAAAGAATGGGCCCTAAAATTAAGGGGTTAAACACAGCAGCTGACATTTTGTTACTGGTGAGTGAAGGGCTGCGTTTTTGTGGAATGTTATCTGTTGTTTGGTTTGTTTTGACACCAACATGCTAACTTGAAGTCTGGATGCCCTCACACCACCCACAAAGTCAGTGTTCAATTCTGTGTGTGTGAAAAAGGGACTGATCAAATACCTGCACGGAGCGTGTATAAGGGCTTTTGTTAAAGCCAAAACAAATAGCAGAAATCAGATGATGCACAATCCTGCGTCACTCACCTTTCTTTCTGTGTTACTTGGCCCTGAAGCAGGGAACTATGGGACTATCCAGTAATAAGGGCTGGCTGTCAATATGTCTTCAGATGTGCACACACAGTCAAACGGTTCAACACATAGCCCCAGGATGCAATTCAGGGAAAGCAAATGATCTTTAGCCACAAAATGCACACACACACACACTACACAGACAGACCTGCAGAGAACTTGACCAGATACTTTGAGCCATCTGTTGAAGTAGCATTTTCATCTCCAATGATGTAGAGAGCATAACTCTGAGAAAGAAACAGAAACAAAGACAGGGGGGAGCAGCAAGGAGTTATTATTTACAGCAAATAAGATCTAAATCAATATTTTCATTGAATGATCTTTTCATTTTCTAAACAAATATGAAAAGTATATTTCACCATAGTTGCAGCTCTTGTGTGAACAACAATGATTTAATGTGATCAACACTCTTGCCTCAATGATTAGATGCAAGTTGAACACTTATCACACAGAGCCTGGCAGACAGAGAGGAGCTTAAGACACTGGCTGAGAACAAACTATTTAACTCAGGAGGCATTTAGAATTAGACATTTCTGTCTTAAAAGCATTATGCTTACTAATGCAGATCATGACTGACACCACATCGGTTACAATACGAACCAATATAGCACAAGAAGAAATGGTATGCGAGTCAAAACAAAGACTACAACCTGGAATAACCAAAGCATGTATATACAGTACATGTTCACATACATGCATGCAGAGAAATAAGTAAAGAGACTCTCTGAGGGCCTGTCTGTTTGTATTCCTGTTGCCTATCTGTCTAGTACTCTGCCTTCAAGAACACAGTGTGGCCGATATGAGGCACCAAAATTTTGGCTCAGTTTACTGCAGCCACAAATAGCCAACTGCAGACTGTAGTGTCAGCTGGGTCAGACCTGAGGCGGGAGCAACCTACGCCACCTACAGGCAAAAAAAGAAACACGAACAGATATTTCAAACTGCAACCAGAGCTGCTCATGTACTTCATCTACACAGACTAAATTGTCTCTGGTACTCAAACTTTTAAGGTAATAATTTTAGGTGCTATTGGCATAACATTTAGCACGTCAGCCAATTTCATAAAGATATTACCGACTGGTTTGACATGTTAGCCCGTCTTAGATTAATTTAAAGCACGTTTCATAAAGATAAAGACTGAATAATTTTAATCCTAAAAAGCTGGCCACCCTTTTCCCAAGCTAACTCTGTGTGGGAATATCCAGCGGTGAGGACATGATGGGGCATTTTCATGTGCAAAGAAACTATTCTGAGCCCAACGATGTTAGCGGAAGTACCAAGCCCTCCCTACATATCTGAACTGTGCTGAGATTTTATGATAGTGGGAGTTTTTTGTACTGTTAGCCTGTTCACAGGACTTTGCAAGTAAAAGGTATTGTTCAATTCTTGCGTTTTCTGCAGGAATAAAGAGAGCTGAATGGTGTGATGAAGCTGCTCAATCAGACACACTTAATTTGAAACTGCTTGTATGTGGTTCCGACTCACACCTTTTTGCAACATCGCTTGTTAACTATTTTTAGAAAAACTGACAGTATGCCAACATGAGGGACACAAACTGGGGAAAGGTCATCTTCACCTCTGTCACCCTCTAGAGAATCAAACAGCAGCCGGAAATGAGACTTATTTTCAAGGGCCCTTTCTTCCTTGATACATGAAGGTTAAATTCATCAGCACATTCACATTAACAAAGCTCCATCCACACCATAATGTAATTGTTATTTGTGTCAGAAAAACAATCAAAGATGTGGCGCAAAAAAGATTATCTAACTGTCTCTTAATCAAATCTTAATCTTAATCGTCACACACACAAACCTGAAAGCCTGGGTGCAGGTGGAGCTCAAATTTATAAAGACAGAAAGAACCTTGTCAAAGTACAAAACACAGCTCGAAATGTTGTACAATTTTTGACAAATTAAATCTGCTCATACAAAAGTCAAGTTGCACTACTGTGAAAATTTTACTTTTCAGTTGTAGCTCCAATACGTCACTCCTTCTGATATGTGTGACATTTTTTACAATACATAAATTACATGAGGCCCCTGTTTAGGGACGTTTCTGTGATTTTGATGAAGTGGAATGTAAGTTGAATTTCCTGTAGTACTGTAGAAATTACAGTGATTTATGATGGTAAATATTCTGTGAAGTAACTCAAAAAAACCCCCAAAATATTCTAGTGTGCATTTAACCAAATGTAAGTTTGCTGATTTTGCCCCCAAAGCCTGGAAAAGAAGTCAAGAGTAAATATTTTTGTCAGATGTATGAATTTGATGAACTTGGTTTTGGTCACATGATGCACATCACACATTTAACCTCTAGAGTCCTGAGCTTTGGAAACCCAAGCTGTGCGGTCCTCATATGAGGACGCAGGGACTCTAGAGGTTATAGAGTGCTCAAAGTGAAAAATACAACTAACACTTAAATGTCAGGACTATACACTACAAAACCAACAGCAGCAAAGTGACGACAATATAGGCACTTTATCTTATAAAGGAGGAGGTTCAGTCGTACCAGAACCAGCAGCCTGGTCCTCTGACAGATGCCGAGCAGGTAAGGGAAAGGTGGGATCTCCTCCCCTCTCAGACAGCTACTGAGCCAGCTGAAAACACAGGGAGGTTCCGCCTTCAGGAAGGAGGGACACTGCAACTGACCAATCAGAGCTGAGGAGGGACATGCGAGGCAGAGGGAGAAAACGACGGGTGAGAGAACAGAAGTACAAAAAAGAGGAGAGTAAAGAACACACAAGGTGGGGTGGAAGTGGAAACAAAGAAACTTACCCTGGTCTATGAGGCAGCTCTCAGCGAAGCTACTAATTAATGAAGGGTAGTCTCTCCAGTACAGATCCACATATTCATCCAACTGGAGGTCCCTGCACAAAACAAAACAATTAACATATAACTATTCCTGCATAGCAATGATTTCATGCACATGAACCCATCACACTTTGCATATTTAAGATACCCACAGCATAAGTGCATTGCGGGTTTTCTTTTTTTCTTTTTCTACTCACAAAGGCAACAAATATTCTGACCAGTTAAGAGTTTAAGTCTATTTTCTATCACACCTTTCCTGGTGTACATCCCTGCACAGCTTTACACTAAATTGCTGCAAGACAACCGCAAACCAAATCTAAAAATGGCTCCAGACTCTCAGGGCCTATGTGACATTTAACTTGGTTTGTAGAAGTAATTAAACATACAGCAAGAGTATCAGCCATGACTTATTACCATGCTGCTTAACAACAGATAATCAATAGCCTTTAATCCCAGTACCACAGCCCAACTCCCACATACTCTTCTGTTCTGTATTCTGTTATGCAGTGCGTGGTCTAGTCTGAGTTGATTCCCATAGAAATAAGGACATTTCAGCCGTTCTTCACATTCTGAAAGAGCTGTTGGATGGTTAAGACTTGTTTTTTAGTGTTAGTTATATTTAGGTCAGTGTAACGGGTGGGGTCTGGCATCTAGTTATGATGGTTAAGGCAGGGTAAGTGGCTAGGGCATGCATTATGTTTGTGAGCATGCTTACAGAGATAGCTATACAAATGTGTGTGTGAATTACACACCGATCAATAGATAATGCACATACAATTGTCT
>NW_018127932.1:1891349-1904703 GCF_001952655.1 Monopterus albus | reverse complement strand
GAGTGTAAAATTTGTACCACACTTCACAACAGCCCACACACTAAACAACAGTTTTACTGAAGAGTGCTTCATTCTCCCACTCCACCTATTCTCTTATTGTCACTGTCATCAAGCACAGCGGTCACTTGACAACCTGTTGAACTTCTCAGTGCAAATCACTAAAGAGCCTTGAATACAAGCTTTCATGGAAAACAATGAACAACATGTTTTCCTTTTCTTTTCATGGAGAGAGTTAAATGTAGTTGGTGGAAAAACAGACTCCTCATACCAATTTATCAATAAACAGTCCAAACACTTCTCACCTGTCCAGCCTACAACAGCTACATGCTACTTACTTTCACTGCAGCAGCCAATAAAGACATAAAACACACACATTTCCAGCAGTGGTTACCTGGCCAGCTGCTGAAGCAGACAGACCAGTAATGAGGCTCTTGCTCTCTGCAGCTCATCCAGGAGTAGCTCCTGATAGAGCAGATGGAGAACGTAGAAAAGGGCAGGAATGTGGGGGAAGAGAGGAGCTGAACTGTCCAACTTTAGCGATGGGCTGGAGGGAGACGTCTAAGGCAAAGGAAGAAGGGAAAAGATGGAAAAAGAGAAAAGAATTTAAAACAGTAATGGTACAAGGCAAAGAGCAGCATAGAGAAGAGGTAAAGCGAGAGACACTGTAACTGTACAATGCTGCAGTAAATTTGTACTGAACTGACCATGTGCATTTACACTTTGAGGAGCAGTTTCAGTCATTTATGAATTTCTGCTCACTTGCCAACTAGGTTCTACAGTCTCTGACAGTTCTGCCAACTCGACAATCAGTCTTTTTGGAAACTGTAGTGTTTGTTGCTGTTGCCTACCTTATAGACAATAAATGTAGTGAACAAAAATAGAAAATAATCAAACCCCCAACATGAAGAAGGGGAGGAGATGAACAAAACAAGGAGGAGGAGGAGGACAGCTGGATGTTAACATACACCAAGCAGGATTCATCTGAATCTTTAGAACATAAAGTAAATGGATCATACCTGCCAATCCAAATATTCAGAGCAAACAAACTAAATTAAATGATGGATCCACCCAGAGTGTGTTACATACAGAGGACAGGCCCTCAGTCTCTGTGGTGAGAGTGTTGTTATAGCCACTGGAGTTCACAGGACCGCAGACAGGCTGGAAATTCATCTGATGCTGGTAAAGAGACCCCAGCAAGTAGTCCCAGTCCTGCAGAGACGGGAGAAGAGACAAAAGCCAGCAAAAAGGTGGGTTAACTCTCTGACCAGTCACTGTTTTGGCCATGGGGCAGATAACCACAAGTAAATAAAAATAAAAAGCTATGTGTACAGCAAAACAATTTCCAAGATGTATTCATGTGACTAATCTGACTCATGCAGTTCCTCAGGTCAAACGCACTTTGAATAAATACAGAGCACAGCCTAAGCCTCCAGCGGAATGATATTTGGCATTCATGTTTTGCTCAGATGACAACATACAAATACTCAAATAACTTAACCCTTCACCTTTAATTAGGTAGGTGTGTGTGTGTATACCTCATGCCTTTGTTTAATTCACAAACACTTAACTGTGCCATGAGCTATTAGGGCTTGATAGGGCTTGATTCCTGTGCTAGTTTTACTTGACTATTTTGACACACAGTTTATGAATTAATCCTTTTTCTTGTACGCTTCAAAATTAAATGCTGTACAGTCCATTCTTCCCACAATGGTGATTGGCACTACTTTTGCCACACACATTAACAACAGATCATACTTCAGTCACACACCTCATCAGAGCCTCCATCAGAGGGACGAGCCTTTTTGGCTGCAATCACTGGAGAAAGAGGCAGTTCAAAATGCAGCTGCAGAAAGAGTTGAGAGGACAGAGAGCAAGGTCAAGACACGTAAATTGCTGATCAAAGGTAAATTAAGGTTTTGAATTTAAAGACACTTGAATAGCTGACACACATTTTTTGTCCAGTTCAGGCGCTCAGTGTTGTAACCCATTAGTGTCATGAAGCAGATGACAAACAGGTTCCATTCTGCATGGGCACTGGGGCCACCAGGGGCATTGTACATGTTATACCACTTCACCAAAACCTGCAAAATAACAAGAACAATTTTCACAAAAAAGTTTTAAAAATTAGCCAAATTAAAATGGAATGTAAACTGAGTTTTTCCATGATCCCAAAAATATTTTATTCCAGGAAAGAAACATGTTTATATCTATTTAGATTTATATCATTTTAAATAATCAATGAGAGGACATTTGTCATGGCAGGAAGAGTATCTGGCTGCACCGGAGTAAACAAGAGTAAAGAGTCACTGTGCACATCATTATGTATTCCATATGTACAGGTCAACATTGGTATGACCAATAGATAAAGCCATGCCAGCATATGTTTGTCCACAGCTGCCTACTGAAATATCAGTGCAGCCTGATGTGATTTCTTTTTACACTGTTGATCCAGATTTAACCACAAACCTTCATGGCAGCTTCCTTGGGTAGAATGAAACAAATCGCCTGAAGGCATCGCCTTACTGAAATAAATCAGAGGAGAAAACAGGAAAAAGGTGACAACGGAGAAACACAAGATGTGATTTTAAGAAATATGACCATGGGAAAGGATGTAGAGTTTTATAAGGATTGTCTGCTTTCTTTGTTATAAATACATTAACAATATGAAAAATATGTTTTAATATATACCTAACTTAAAATGTTTTGTGGTCAACAAGTGATGAATATCTGGAAATTAGATCACTGTACCTCCTCATACTTTTCTGTGTTCCTGTGAAAAACCTAGGATTATTAGCCTGTGTGCTCACATACTGGAGAATATCATCTGTACTGAAACAAAGACATCTAGTCCAAACCTCGCTAATGCTACCATACAACACTCTTAGCTACTACTAGATTCCAGTTGTGAAATGTCATTACTGGAGCTACACAGCAGCAGTATTCACTTTTGAGCTGCAGATCTCCTCAAATCTACACTTACAAAAAAGACTGCACCGGCAGTTTTGAGTTTCTTAAAAACAGAGATTATTAAAATTCTGGTCCTCCTTTAAAATCAACCATGAGCACAATTATTCATTATAGAATTAAAACTGTTCGGGCTCCCATGAGACTTTTCAAGGACCAAGTCCACTTTATATGTTAAAGAGCAGAAATCTGTGCAGGTGAATGTCGGGACAAGCAGAAAACAATTTTAAAACATTTCTAACAAATGCGTGAATCCTAAACCACAATTTTGCAAAAGAAGAGCATTGTGGGTTTTTTTTTTTTTTTTAGATCAGCTTTAGATGAATAGAGCTTGACACATCAAACTCATTTTAACAGAACTGTCTCCACTGATGATCCCTGGTTTTTGGCCTCTTCTTAATATCACACAGTGAAAAACGGAAATTAAAAAAGACCCACCACCATAGCAGAAATTAGTGTTAACTGTGCCTGCTGACAGCTCCAACCAGATTCCTAATCAACATCTTAATTGGACATCCAGAGTGGGAAAGGTCAGTAAAGGGGTGGATAAATACCATTTCATTAGAGGAAGAAAGCCTCATCTGTAGGGTCGATTACTAAATAATGGGGAGCAACACATGGCAAAGACACAACGGCAAGGCACACGCAAGGCAGACAGAGTCATACACACAAACCTTAGTGATGCTGAAGAGTGACTGTAATGTTCACTCAGAACAGAGATGGTATCAGCTGTTTCCTCAGTAACAACAAAAGGTAGAAACTCACATTTGTTTCCGATTGTTCATAATTGCCTTACAAAAAAAAAATCCCATAAATTAATTGTACTGGATGTTAACATAAATTTTAGTGAAGTCACTACAGTGTTTTGTGGACCAACTCAAATATCAAGCTTGTGAACCTGAGTACAAATAATGTGGTACTGTACATCTCTGAGGACACAGTAATAGTGGATGGAAATCTTTATGCTCTACTTGTGCACCCTGGCACAGTGGGTTGTCTGTTTAAAGAAGAGGTATGAATTTTATTGAGGAGAAAAGACAGGTTGAGCGTTTTGCACTAATTGCCTGAGGTTCCCCTGCAATATTTTTAAATGTGAGTACATGTAGATGTTTTGACTCACTTAAGTACTGGGGGAATAAGCATTTAAATGTCTTAAAGGGTTAAACTTCACTGGGTAAAACAAAAAGCTGTAAAAGGAGATACATTAAGTGAATGGAATTTTTAAAAAGCCATGAAAACATGTGCATCTAATTTTTCTCTGTCATGGCAACAAATGGAAACTTCACTGATGTTATGGCTTAATCATTATCACTGGGATGCGTGTGTCTGTGTGTGTTTTATAATAGCATCCACAATATATCAAGTTTGTACGTCACCGTGTAACAACATAGGGCAGTTCTCAAACCTAATTTCAGGACCTAACTGCTCTGACTCAGCCATCTGTGTGTGTTTGTGTGTGGTCTCGCTTAAAAAATACACATTTATCAACAGAAAGAATTACTGACCAATAGCAGTGGTGGCTGCAATACCTATTGCAAAATGTACATGTGTAGAACATTCAATTGGTTTTCTGCATTAATCTTACGTGTGTGTGTGTGTGTGTGTGTGTGTGTGTGTGTGTGTACAGGTTGTTCCATGATTGTGTGGAGAGATTTTAGTCTGAAACCATTGTTGTGACTTCTCATAACCTCAAAGAAGTGTTTGAGGGTTAAGGCTTTGTTTTAGTGTTAAAGTTAGAATCAGTTTTAGGAAAAGAGCTAGGGTTAGACATTTAGCTGTGATTGTTAAAGTGAGAGTTGGGGGCTAGAGAATGCATTATGTCCTCACAATGAAAGAAATGCCAAATTGTGTGTGTGTGTGTGTGTGTGTGTGTGTGTGTGTGTGCCTCACCCAGCTCAGAGGTAGCAATCTCTGGGACAGATATCCGCAGCATTGTGCCATTGCTAAGCTCCTAGAAGGACAAAAAGATTGTTCACAAATTTAATTTATACACTTTCAATTCAATTCTACATATATCAGTGAAGAACAAGTGGATCAGCTCTGTTTGTTACAACAGGCAGAGCTGAGTGTTGTGGCAGCGCTATGACAAACTAGAAGTGATGCAACCAGTGCATGTCATAGTGGGTGTTTTCTTCTGAATGGGCTATCACCAGAAGTGGAACACACCTGAATGTTTCAACCCATATGGACACATTTTGGCCATGGCGCGATGAGTATAACCTGTTGTTTTGGAAGCAATGCCTACTGTTTACACAGACAGGGCACAAATTAAAGGAAAAACCTGAATAAATAAATGAGTGGTCTCTTCCAGAATGACAATCCCCCCCCTCCACAGGGGTCACTGAATGGTTTGATAAGTATGAAAATGATGTGAATCACATTCTATGGCCTTCACAGTCATCAGATCGCAACCCAGTTGAACATCTATGGGAGATTTTGGAGCGACGTGTTAGACAGCATCTCCACCACCATCATTATTAAAACACCAAGAAGGAATATGTTTTGTTCATCCACGAAGCAGAATTTATCTTTTCAAAATCCAGTTTTTGTTCAACTACAGATAAGACCAACTTTTAATTCTCAAGAAATAAAAAAAAGGAAAAACACTAACTTGATCTGGCCTCAACAGCATCGCAATAGATGACTGATCTGAGTTAATTTAATGCTGACACATTTGCCATTTCACCGTATCAAGCATTTCTACAAGTCAAAGTATTGGTGTTAGAAATCATTTGTTGACATTCGTGAAAACATTCACACACATAAACTAACCTACCAGAGTGACCCGGTTGCAGACAGGGTCCCGCATGGCACAGGTGTAGGGCGTGGCTTGATGGAAGGTGTAATCCTCCAAGAATGAAGCTTCATGGTGTTTAATGTTTGGACCCATCTGCTCTAAAACAGGTGAAGGCATCACAGCCTGGAAAAGAGGGAAGGAAATGAGAAGGTCAGGCAAAACTATAGAGACAAAGAGAAAACAAAAGAAAATAAAGTGAGTAGCCAACACAAGGCAAGCTGCAACGTTTCCTGTAATGTAATCCATGTTTGCTTTGACAGATCATCTTGATCTGCAAAAACTGTCTCCGACAATAAAAGACTGAATGGCAGCAAGGAGGTAAACTGATTTCTATGACTAAACTGTGTGCAGTTGACACATAGATGAATGCATAGAAACAAAAGGAAAGATAACATTTTAAAAATGCATTATTGCAGATATAAATAAAACTATATCAAATTATTGAAATTATCAGTGCATGAAGAACAATATGTTTACAACACATGGCAAGACCTCTTCCAGTCTTTGGATATGCCTACTGCCAGCTTTAGCTGGTGTGCTAACAGTCTCCACTGGTGCGCCGAAGTGAGGGATGTGGTTGGTTAGGCTGAGGGTGGACAACAGGAGGCCGGGGACAAACACTTTACTGACCTGCAGGGACACCAAGAAAGCAACCTCATGACACCTCCCAGTAATAACACTTCAATAACATTGAAATATCTATTGTTTTAGAAACTGTAAAGTGCCGTGCATCGAACTGCTGTAGTGGACATACTACGCCTTGGTGGTTTGAGTTCGTCCTTACCCTCATGATTCCTGTATAGAGAACCAGACTGCCACAGGCCTCCAGAACCAGCATGGCATCTATATTCTGAGGACCAAAGTTTTTCTGTCAGAAACATGTTAGGTTGCAAGGCAGCAAATAATTATTTCCATTATCATTTAATCCAGTTAAAATTGTCTCAATTAACTGATCAATTGGCTTATAAAAGTTTAGAAAATTGTTTAAAAAAACAGCATTTATAAAGCACAAGTATATTTAAATAGTTTAAATTATTAGTCAAATAATCGAGTCATTAGTCCAGAAAGCTGTCAGTCGACTGAGACTCTTCTAGTCAAGCCTTTGCTTTTTATTTTTTATCAGCCAGTGTGCATTACAATAGAAGGCAGCTGCAGCTCCCATTAGTATGTCGTCTTCTTCTCCTCATTTTGGTGTGCCAAGCAGTAAATGGCTCACTGCCTCCCCCTGTGGTTGGGTGGGGGAATTCCCACTTCAATGGCGACATTGTCCAGTACGTGGATTTACATTAAGATCAGATCTATTTAGCAAATTGCAAAATGAGGAGAAAAGGACAACAAAACCCACTAGAATAAACCACATAAATGTGAGATTTGTACTTTATTAGAAGTGTTTTTAAATATTGTGGTCTACTTTTACAAAAGAAAAGACTGTCACGATGACGTGGCTGGTTTTGCATTACCGTTGCTAATCTTTGCCTTCTCCCTTTAAAGCTTATAAAGCCTCATTAATGTATGTTACCTGCAGAGGTTCTGCATCTTTGGCAGGGATGGCTGTGACAGAGGCAAAGATGAGCTGAGAGGAATCATTGCTCACAATAAACTTCACACATCTGCAGAAAGAAAAAGGTGGTAACTTGTACAGATGTCATTGCAAAATCAGGCAGAGAAAGTGATGAAAAGAAAGAAAACATAGGAATTTCCTTTCAAATTCTTTTAGTAGTTTGTCCAGTGTTCTATATACATGAGTGACTGCTTAGTAGCTGTTATATTGCTGTGTTGGACCTTACATTTAGATGATCTGAGACTTTTCATGGTCCCCTAAAACCTAATATATAAATCATGATGGCGTCTGTATCAAATATTCACTATGTATAGCTATATTGTGAATGTGTGCTCACCTGAGCTGCTGATGAGACTCCACCAGGAAACACAGGTAGTGGTTCTCACAAAAGTCAGATGTGAGGAATACTTTAGATGCTTGGCTGTTCATCTCTCTGAAAACACAAAAGGTGAAGAATCAAGTGAAACAATGGCAGTTACAAAAAAAAAAAAACAAAAAAACGAGTAAAAGAAACAATAAAAATATACATCTTAAAAAACAGACCAATTTCAGAAATGTTTTAAGAGTAATCTCATTTTTACCATCCCTGTGAGGAGCCCCAGGCTTAGACCTGATTTAGAAACTAACTTTGGAGCAACTTCTGACCTAAAAATTGTCAAGAAAGGTTAGTAATTATTCTTTCAGATTCTCTTTTCGATGCCACATCAACAAATCATGGCATTTTCTTAGTAAATGGCCAGTTTAGGTTAGTCATGGTGTCAACTTCCTCATGATGTGAAATTACATTTAAAATGCTAAATATTTACATTCTTCCTCAAAGATCTAATACACTTCTGGATTTCTGAAAGTAGTACCGAGCTTCCCATAAAAGGCCATCAATTAGAAGACTCAAGGTTGAAATCACATTAAGATAAAACTATCATTAATTTACTCCCAGTAATTGTTTGTCACTGACATGAGTCATGGGCCTCCCTTTGCAGCTGTTTTTAGTAGTGTTCATTCCTGGCATTCACCTGTGACACCCAGCAGCAGTCGTCTCACTCCACAACTGCTCCATGCAGAGGTCGGGTATGATGGGCTCCATCTCTGGCATCAGCATCGTCTCATTGACCGTGCTGTTTGGAGAGTGTAACAAGCCATGGTGCCCCTTGGGGGATGGGCTATGCAAAGACGTGTTGAAACGAGCCATGCCTGTAAAGGACGGTGCCGCCATACCTGGAGAATGGGCGCGACTGGGATAGGAGAATGGAAGAAGAAAAAATAGTGCAGAGTTGTTTTTGACCACTAATTGTATTGAAGATCAATGTTTAAATGAGCAGACTGTTTTTCTGTATCCCGTACTCCATCACTAGCACATGCACAAAGATGCACAGGCAGATGCAATTCTGCAAACTGCAGAAAGAAATGAAGCCAATGTGAGCAGTCAGCAATAAACCACACACACCAGTCTTCAATTGATAGTCAAACTCACCTGAGGGCAGCCATATTGGATATACTTGGAGAGTGCGCACGGGAGTGTAATCCTGGTGAAGATGTCATGATCCTGCTCTGGTGGCTGTGCAGAGCGCTGTAGTGGAGAGGAGAGCAAGTACCAACAGGAAAACTAGAAGGAAAAAAAACAAGGACAAAGTCAGACATCAGCAAGGCACCAGGAAGGCTTTCCAGGTTTGACTTTATGCAAAATAAAAATTATTCATCCGTTTTCTTCTCTTTTCTGTATTTGGCTGTTGATTTTGTCAATCTCACAATGTTTCTCTCTATTTTTACTAATTTTTCAACTGTCAGTCCTGTGACAGGATTGACTGACATCCATGATTTTGTTTTTGCTTAATCCCCATGTATGCATTTTATTGAACTGTTAATAATGCCGATGTCAGGTTTCTTGTTTCATTCAACCAAAAGTCTAAAACTTAAAGGTAAGTTTACTATCATATACAATACAGAAAGTAGTAAATCCTCAAATTTGAGAAGATGGAGCTAGAGAATGTTTTGCATCAGTTGCCAAATAGTTTTCTGTTAATCAACTAATTTTAACACTTGGACCTCATTTTCATTACCCTGTTCCAGTTCCAGGATAGAGTCCAGCTGCCCCACTACCACTGGGGGAGTCCAGGCGGGAGGCATTACGGAGTTGAGTCATCAAACCCAACGGGGTACTAACCGGCTCTGCTGGACACCGCAGGACTGTAGAACACTCCTGATGGAGGTACAAGGCTCAAGGTCAGGGACAGGTAGAATTGTATATATGTGTGTTTGTGTGCATATATGATCTCACCTTATGTGTGACTTTGCGCAGGGCCCAAACAGAATGTATTCCCTGTACAGTGTCATAGGAGACAACTATAGAGGGCTGGCAGCAGCTGAACACTATCTTCATGGTGGAGTCGGACACATACTGTACACGAGAGCCTTCAAACAGGCCTGAAAAATACACACAGATACAAACATGTCAAAACATGGAGATTACTCAGACTGAGAAACCAGAAAGACAGAGAGAGGGATAGTGTGTTTATCATACCTGCAGGTTTACACACTACTGGTGCAATCTCATCTAGTGGATGCAGCATGCTGAATACTGTGGGCAAAGGTTCCCTGTAGAGAAAAAGCTCAGGACCTCAGTAACTAGCATGAGTATGTGGCTAGGAGGATGTCTTGAATGTAGACATTTTTTCAGGTTTTGAGCTTTGATGTGTGTGTGGCTGTTGTCACTTCACATGAATGTTTGGATTTAACTGTGTACCATGCAGCTGACCCTTGAGTGAGCTTGTGCGTGGACAAGCATGTGATTGTGCAGTGTTAATGTGTACCCGGGGGAGCTGAGCTGTGCGTCAGTTGCTGCATTTTTTCGTTCCAACAACAGTCCAAACTTGGTAGCCCAGACTTTGGACACCTGTATTAGACATTGGGCAACAAACAGGAAAGGGACTTATATGGTTATATGATTATACTATGTAAGAATGGCAGCAACAAAAATATTCACCCTGAGCATTTCTGTGATAGTAAACTTTACTGAATTGTGGAACGTTAGCCAGAAAAAAAAGCATTGTGAAGTCATCATTTTGGTCTGAGGGAAACTGATAGAGATTTTACACAATTTATTGAAATTTGACAGCTTAAACAATCATATTACAGTTCAGTGGATACACAAAAACAAGCAGGTACTGTATGTCTCAAAAACACACAAACAAACACAAATATTTGATACAAATGGGGTTCAGTCCCATTGTCAGTGATCCAAATTTCCCATTATTTTTGGTTAGCCAGACAACGGGTCTGCCCTGGGGACTCTCTCTAATCTGCCTAACGCTTGTATACACACACACACACACATAGAAAGACAATCTCCACCATGTTTGCCAAAGTTGGTGGTCTGTGGTGAATTACACCAACAGAAACCAAAGTGCCAAAAGAGAATAAAGAAAAAAGGATTCATGAATCTGAGTTTCTCTGCAAGTCTTAACTTCTCTGGAATGCAAGATTTCCTACCAGTGTCTCTCCCTCTCACCTGGAAGGGCAGCGGTGAGATGAAATCCTTCCCAGTCACAGTGTGAACATTGACACAGCTACTCTGGATGATACATACTGTCTTCTCTACTTCTTCCTCTGCAAAATTAGAGTATTTTCTTCATGAAATTAAAAAAAAAACTACAGCATATATTAAAAATAACTTGAAACAAGAATCATTTCTGCAGTTTTTAAATAATACTGTACCCTCTTTCTTGTTCTGAGGAACAGCAAAGTTGCACCATAAAGCCTGTATACAGAATAAAAACAGTGTCAACTACCTGTAATGTTTTACTCAAAATGAAAAGATATACATCCTGACAATCAGCATATGCCCTGTAACTGACCTGCTGCACTGGGCTGTCAACAGTGAAGGCCTTGTATACACTGGAGGTTGAGGTTTGACTGCCCTGGCTCCAGACGACAACATTTCCTGCTGTATAGAGCTCCTCTTCAAACTCCACATCCTCCTCCCTGACTCCAACACAGCCCTGCCAGTGACAACACATCCATTAGTTCAACACAACAAAAACTGATTCAAAAATACAAACTGTGCCATGTTACACCTAGTAATACTACAGTATCTATTGATTGCAGTCATTAAATCATCTACATTACTTTTACAAACAGAAAAAGATATCCAATGGCATGCAAGAAACGTTATCTTCAGGCAATAACAATGCCTATATTCATTTTTCCTGACTTTCTTTTCTTGTACTTCCACTTTTTCTACTTATGTACTACTGCTGCTGCTTTTATCTTCTCCAGTGTTTTACTAACAGAGGAATATGTATGGAATTCCATGCACTCTCACCCCCTCTCTCTCCTGCAGACTGACTTCCTGCAGGGAACCCACCAGGCCGGCAGCACCATCTGATGACCAGAGCTCGGAGGCAGGCTGGAGCTCTCTGAGCTGCAGGTTGAAAGCGTTTGGATGGTTTCTGCAGTGCTCGCGGCCAAACGGGACAAAAGACTGCAATTCCCCTGCGGCAATCATCGTGGCTGTCTCTTCATACACGACTTCCGACATGAGTCCCAGATATCAGCATTATTTCTAGAAAAAAAAATGATGAGGAAGATGGTAAATGTTATGTAACGCTAAATAATCACGCTGACAGCTGTCATTGGCAGTACTCTTCGGTATTAGCATGCTAACGCAGCTAAAGACCCTTAGTACCGTTTGCTTTCACTGGCTCGATTAGCACGTTTGCTAATGTTAGCTTCAACTAGCGTTGTTTGCAGGGAAACATTTGGCCTCTAACCTGCTAATAAGGAATAGTCTGGCTCTTGTCGCGGAGTCCTTGTCTTTCCTTTGTATTAGACTCGCTTGAGCACAATGTTGACACCTCTGCCAAATTAAACACGAGTCATAATGTGGGTTTTGCTACAGGTTTTCAAATGACCGGACATCTTTGTTTCCCGACATCCTCTTCCTCCACGACTCAGCCAATCAGCAGTGAGAAGAATTGGAGGACGAAGCTGATAGGCTGCCTTCATCGTGGCTGATTCATCCATAGGCTCCAAACTAAATCCTTTTGCTTCTGGCATCTCCTAACCTCAGTCTCATTCCCTCACACCTCGCCAGGGTGCGAGGAAAGGGTTGGATTAGAAGAGATAGACTAGGAAGGCGATGACCATTTAGAGCATTTTCTCGAAATCATCATCTGCTTATGATAACGTGTTGAAGAATACCACATGACACCACATAGGCTTATGTACCCACACGATGTAACTGTCATATGTTAACTGCACTGCTTTTTTCCCAAATGATGTTTTACAGTGACTAAGTCTTATCAAACAACATCAAAAAACATGTTTTCACGTTGTCTATTTTCGTTATTGTGGACTGGCAAAAATGGCAATTTAATCATTTTAAAATTATATGCCTACAACATAATGCAATGTGCAAAAAGTAAAGACTGAATACTATATAAACCCACTATATTATATAAACTATATTATTTGTATTGATGAATAGCCTAAATAACTAAAACCATTATTTTTATCAACACATGTTATTTATGGATAAAAAGATGTCATGGAAAGATTTCGCAAATTTTAGTGCTGCAACATAATAGTTGTCAAGTTTGTTACACCACACATAAAAGGCAGATAAAATCATAATTTAGAAAAATCTAAAAGGAAAGAACACTTCTGCGAAAAACTGACTGGCCTAGCTTCACAAAGTCTCTGCAGCTTCTGACTCAGGATTCATGGGATTTCACACTTTAATTGTAGCTATTATGTTTTCACTATGTCCTTTATATTGTCCAAAGAGAGTGTAGTACATATATAAATGTGCAAAAAGCGTCTTATATAACTGTTACAAGAAGTCCTGAAACTTATCATCGTTACTATCTGTCCAGTTTTCTGCCTATGAAAAACAACATACAGTAGAAATAACACAATAATCACGCTGTAACAAGCTGGTCAGACTTGTCCTCACTGCCCTAAGTGACTGCTTGCAAAACAGTGAGCTCAATTAAATTACACTGAGTTATTTTAATAAGATAAAATGATGAACTGAA
>NW_018127932.1:1854133-1891209 GCF_001952655.1 Monopterus albus | reverse complement strand
GCCTTCATACTTTATTCTTTATAATAGTTTCCATCCATCCATTATCTATAGCCCTTACCGTGTAGAGGGTTGCAGGGGAGCTGGAGCCAATCCCAGTTGACAGTGGGAGGGGGAGCACAGCCTGGGTCTATTATTATTAAATTTTATTTTTGAAAAATTTTGATGTGAATATTGCTATTTGTAGACTGTTAACCTTGTTTAAAAAAATCCACTATCCCTTTTGGATCATCGGTGTAATTACCAAGAGCAATAATTAATTAGAAATATATTTCTACATAATTATTTAATAAGTATATTTATCTCATGCCTCAGGCATCTCTGGAATATAATCAGTTCATTTACTGAGCAGGAGAAGAAAACCATTTTTATGTTGATGACAGACAGACTGCATACTGCAGTGTATTGTGTAGCTTCTTCTGCATTTAAAAAATGTGGTCATGAGAAATTATGTCTGAGCTGCAAATCAGGAGACTGGATAGTGCTAGTGGATTGATGGATGTCACACACTAGCACAGTATGCTCTGACTGCATTAACTCTCCCACAAAATATTAGCAGAGCTCCCTGGATGCAAGGTGTGTGTGTCAGTGAGAGAGTGAGAATGATAGCAAATGTTAAAAAGAAAAGACAGAAAACACAAAAAGGTAAGTGTATCTTCACAGGTCTGACCCAAACTGATAAAACAAATTATTGTTATTATTTCTTCCCATCTATTACGCCCTCTCTGAGTCATACTTATTCTCTCTCTTCCACCCATTGTTTTGCGTCTCTGTATTCAAAATTAATGTAATTACTGAAGGTGATTCTGGCTGCCCTTCTCGTCAAACAGCAGCAGTGTAACCTCTTGATTTCAGATTTAAAAATTGGTCAATTTAAGTGGATGTTGAAAATGATTTATAAAAAAAAGCCACTGCCTTTCAAATGTGATTTCTAAGATGAGGCAGGTGTTTTTTATTTTTGGAAATTGGGACAAATTCCTTCATTAGCCACAATCTGACTCTGTGATCTAATAGATAAGGCATCAGCCTCTGAAGGTTTGGGATTATGGGTTCAAGTTCTTGTTTGGCTTTTGGAAAAAATTACATAAATAATATAGTGTTTTAAATGCAGCAGTGGAATAAATAAATACTGCCCTGCAAGCCTCTGAAATGCTGCTCAGTATGGGATGTAATCTGCAAATGTTTCATACCGTCACCATCGGACTCTGTGAATATGTGAAAACATCAAATCTATGAGAAACCTAAATAGAATACATGTTCCAGTAATTATTGTACAAGTTATTATGTCTGGTCAAACGGGCCTTCTTCATGCTGCCTTTCCATGAAAACAGGAAAATAAATTTTACTGTACTGTAGCTCAACAGCTAACACCCATACAACCATGACAGACACCTTATTATAGTCATTTAGCTGCAGCAGGTTGGTTGTCTGAGGGGAGGTCATCCTGCCATAACAGGCTGCTCAGATATCATTACTGCAGGGCTGCTGAAGCATCGGTGAGCAAACACTGCCTGTGTGGACGCACTGCGATTGAGTGGGGAGGGACAGTGATAGAGCTGTACAGATGGTAGTATTCAGGCTCATTCTCCAACAGCCACCAAGAAGAATCTGCACAGAAACGATGCTCTCATGGTGACTTGAATTTTTTGCAGTGTTTTGATCCACCACAGATTATATACAAGCATTGCATACAATATAATGCATGTAGAGAAGAGGCAGGTGAATGGAGAGCTTTGTCACAAAGCAGGACAGCAGTTTGTTACAACTGATCCACTCTCTATAGGCACAAAAATGACTACAGAGTTGAATTAGCACTTTCACTACACTGGTACATATGTGATCATATTCATGCACTAAAAACTTTCAGCCATTTATGTAACAGTGGCGATTACAATTTATGACCCTGTGATTCCAAAAGAAAAAGATTTCTCTAAAGACATTTTGACATGTCATAGCAGAAGGGCACAGCTGCAACTAATGACTAATGATGGCTCTGTTATATGCAGGCGTGCTAGTGACCCAGCCTGCACAATAGCAGGACACCGCCTAGATGGAATGCAACTATCATGATGCTATTACCTGCACTGACTTGACAAGTTCAAATGTCTGCCGTAAAAAAGGTGCGTGTATGAATGAATATTTTACTCGGGTTAGACACTATTATATGTTCTCTCTCTTGAAGGCGCTTTCAGATGACACATCACGCATGCTCAGTGGGATTGATACTCAAAGAACTTTACTGTATAAAGTTGTAATGTCGTTGTTAAATTAGTCATAGATAGATAATCCAATATCAAAATGGCTTTTTCCTGGACAGGGAAAGCAGCATAATCTCTTTGGTCATCATGACAGCCAGATCCAGATTCACTGCGGCTAGGGATTTGTTGGTTAATGAGAGCTAATGATGGAAATGTGTGTGTATGAGTGTCTCAAGATGGCATTGCTGTACATAATGTCTGCCATGGGGCTGAATCCGGGCCAAATGTAGTTATGTTTTTAGTTAATTTAGGATGCAATGAAGAGCTCTGGTGGTCTAATTGATCAGTACAAGGCCTCCATTAAAGGAACCTCAAGGGACACGGACTATGATGAGTGTGTGGAGTCTGTGTCTGTGTGAGAGAGAGGGACAGATTATGAAAAAGGTATAAAAAGTAATATGTGTATGGATATATGCTTGTGTGAAATGAAAAATATCTTAATATCAGTGATGGCAGACTAAACAAAGTGTGTTGAGTACACAGGGAAGCAGAAAGTGAATCTTTGTGGCAAGGCTTGTATCAGTCAGAGAATGTGATGTCACTAATTCAGGATGTGCTTCAAAAGATATAAGGGGTAGTGGGCAGTGGGGGGGATTGCACATTTCATGAGTTTGTAGTTTTGGAGATCATTGTAATTCCACTAGTTGTATTATAGTATGAAAATGATTTGATTTAATGTCTCCCAGCAGAGTAAACTGTAAGCCTATTGCTTTTTCATTTGTTGTAATCCTTATTTTCCTGATTTTATGAGCCTTTAAATTGGTTTGTTTCCTGCTTCGCTGCCCAGTCACACAAGTATATTTATCACACACACACTGAGCAAATATTGTTAATAGAGAATAAAAGCTGTCTCCGATCACTGCTGCCCAGTCACACAAGTATATTTACCACACACACACTGAGCAAATATTGTTTATAGAGAATAAAAGCTGTCTCCGATCACTGAAAAACATTCCGTCTTCTCACACATGCATTTTGTCAGCTATACAGAGCATGCTCATGTTGTTTATATTAACAAGAACATTCAGTGTTATTGTATTAGAGCCATACAGTAAGCAGCTGAACATTTTGAAAAGTATGCTAAGCTAGGCTAACCTAGGCTAACCCAGCCTAACACACTCAGCTCATGCTTGAAAAGAAAGTATATAAGTACAATTCTGAAGATGGTGAATTATTCTTCAGACTCTGACTACCTTGTCTTAGTGGTTTTCCGAAGGAAACAAAGAAACAGCAAAGTTTTCTTTGCCAAACTTTAAAAGTAACCACCGTTGTACCAGCCCAAACATGATGGATAGCAAAAATAGTGAAAATAGCATGTGTATCTGGTGAAATCTATTATTCAGTTCATCAGGGAGGAATTACAAAATTTGTCATAAATGTGTCATTTGCATTACAACATTAATGCTGACCATTTCCTAAATTTCATCTGGCAGTGTTGACCTGATGTCTCTGTTTTTAGCTCTGAGTGCAGCCTGCCTCCTGTGGCTGTAAACCAGGTTTAGCCATCAGGGGAGTTTAGCTGTAATTTGTCAGACTAATCTCCTCTGCTTGTTGTGGATGGCAATCCATCACCAAAGCCAACTGAGTCCACATGAAGCCAAGAGGAGAACAGTTTTCCCACATGGGAGACAAAAACCTGTTTGATACCAGCACCAATGACGACATTTTAGATGAGTGTGAAGGCCTGTCATTTGTCCATGGAAGGATGTCATTATACTGTCATCTCTGCACACACACTGTTAATATGATTGCCTGGAGCTACTTATACTGCAACGTGGTGATGCATTTTTGCTAGGTGTCTCTTAACTCTCATTTTACGTTTTCTCTTAGCATGTATTTATTGACATCATTGCAGACAGACGTATTAGATTTTTAGTTAACTTTTCCAGAAGTGCTAGTTGTTACTACATGTGTCAGCCCTTATACACTACTACATGTTAGGCCTCAGTACTGTAGGCGCTAACTGTAGAAAGCAGTCACATGTTAGATGTAAGGTAATTTTATATTTAAGATTTATGTTGAAAACCACATTTTTTTATTGTTTTTGCCAATGAACTTTTGCATTTCTAAAAATGCTTCTTTTGGATGTTAAAAACTTTATTCAAGACACTCAAATTAGACAAAATCTGTAACTGTTATTACTTTGAATGTATTGGTGCAAAAGTATCTTTTACCCCAGCCCAACAAGAGCAAAATATTAAACCTTGATAAGTGGAGAATGTGTATTTCTCTACTGTGGAGAGGAGCTGCTTTCTAACAGAACAGACATGCAGTAGTTGTGCTAAATAATAGCTGCGTTCAAGGAAACTAAACTTCCTGCAAAGACAAATGTTTCTGTCTTTATCTGGCTCTGG
The DNA here is from genome assembly GCF_001952655.1 of Monopterus albus. Lineage (NCBI taxonomy): Eukaryota > Metazoa > Chordata > Actinopteri > Synbranchiformes > Synbranchidae > Monopterus > Monopterus albus. The sequence goes on along the minus strand of NW_018127932.1, from coordinate 1,886,600 downwards.
CAGTAACACAAGATGAAATAAACGCCTTCCAAAATGTGTGTAAATTAAATCTTTGTACTCTCTGATGCCCAACAGCTGCCAGTTTACTGCTCACTTGGTCAGTCAACCGTCCTGCTACAAAACCAAGCTTGTATCACTACACGTCTGGTGATGTAACTGTTTGCAGGATCAACCTGAAAAAAACTGCCAGATTTAATATCAGTTACTTTCTTCTGTTTTATTTCTGATTTTATTTTGACCCCTCAGATCCTGTTTTCTTTCACTCTGCCATATATATATTTTAGATACAGTTGTTTTTTCACACTTTATCATCAAATATCAATATCAACTAGTTATTTGTGGGGTTATTAATAAACAGTGGCGGACAGTATCATTACTAAAAGTACTAGTAGCTGTTTGTGAGATACAGTAGAGATGTATTAGTTTAAATAGGAATAATAGCATTGATGTAGAGTTTTAATAGTAGTTTAATAATTGTGTAATTAAAATTAGTAGTAGCAGCACTGGTGGTAGTAACAGTAAGAGAAGTAGTAAACCTACTAGTAGGAACTTCAGTCATAGTTGAAGCAATGGTAGTAGTACAGTTAGTAGCAAGTAAAACTAGTAGCATAGTACTTGTGGTGATGAAAGCACTAATATGTATTTAATAGTATTTACTGATAATGTTAGTATCTTTAAGTAATAGAACTGGTGTTTGTTGACAGTTATAGTACTGGGAGTAAAGTACAATAATAGCTGATTACTAGTCATACAAACTGAGCAGTTCCACTTAAAGGCTGGTGTTCTTGTTTCATTTTGAGGACCGATTGCAGACGACTTGTTTTTTTCACACTCTGGGTGTAGACTTCAATTGAAAGTTCCCCCAGATCCGTTTCTTTTTTCTCATTTTTGCCTTTGGTACAGTGTGAAATTTTCGTTTTCAATTAATTTAAGATAAACAAAGAGGAAAGAATAGTTGATTCCACTAAACTCTTGTGTGATGTTTTACAGTGAGGGAATAGGGAATGAGGATGCCTAAACGTGCCATAGTGGAAATAGGATTATTAATCATAGTAGCTATAGTAGTAGAAATCAATGTGATATTAGAACTAACAATAACAGTGGTAGCAGTACTAGTAGTTGGAGGAGTATTAGTACAAGTACACTCACTATCACTGGCAGGGGCACCTACCATTACATCCTTGTTGTCATCAGTCCTCTGTTTTGTCCTGTGTACACAGGTGAGGTGACCAACAGCTCATCTGTAGGAACGTTTTCTTCTGTACATTCCATCACCATAAACAAAATATTGCTGATATTTCCTCCATCAGCTTCCTGTTCCTGCAGGGATCTGTGTCCAGTCACCACTGTCAATTAGCCGGTTCTTTCTCCCATGGACTTCTACCTAATCTACTTTCTCTCTGGACTGATCACATTAGTAGAATGGGATGGGATGGGGAAGGGGGGGGGTCATTTGCTGACCGGGAGCAGATATGAAAGACCTGGGAAGGCCAGAGATGCTGTTCTCATGATGTAGGGGTAAATAAAATTTGTGACCATCATCAGGCACACAACCACAAAGATGAGTGATGTTTTCCCCCATAACACTTGTTCACATTCTGTATTCTTATTGTACTCCTGTACTGTTTTGTGATTTGAGTAAGCCAACGTGGGCCAGTGGTAAGTACAAAATGTAAAACCATATTATCCCATTACATTTATACTATATTATCTTATAAAGTAAAAAGTCCATTAATGGGGGAAGAGGACCCTTGTTTCTTTTCATTTTTTTCACAGTTAACAGTTTTCACCTCTCTACTCTACAGTAGCTCTGCAGTCTCTCTGTTCCTCTCTACATTGCTGTAAATCATGTCTATCATCTTTTCTCTCAGCAACATTGGCTGAATGTTCATACTGTTTTAGATGGATGGATGGATGAAAAGGCGGATGAGGTGCCAGCTGACGTCACAGCTAATTGACCGTGCCATTCCAGCAGAGAAAATCAGACTCATCATGGACACTGTGGGTGGATTCTGAAACACTTCACTCCTGTGTAGCATTCTTTTTTAAACGTCCAGCACAACCTGAAATAAAAAACAGTGTCAGTATCCTGCAGACACCCTCTGAAAATGTTGTATTTATATAAAATGGTAACCTGCAAGATTTGTGTGTTGCTGTTCAGTCAGTGGTGCTCAGCACTGTTGTGCACTTAGACAAATAGAAATAAAAGGCTGCTGTGGGATTTTGATAACATTGCTGAAGAATAAAGAATTAGTGTCATGACAGGACAATACACAGGATAATAAAGGAAATATTTATAGCTCAAAAATAAGTAATTTTGATATTTCTGGCTAGACAGTTTCATCAACGCTTCTATGAACTGGACTACTTGCCATTTGGTTGATTATTTGGTGTTTCAAATGTGATTTTAAAAGCAACATGTATCCTACCCACTTAAACGGTTCAGGTAGCACAGTTCAATAACATGAATTGTATTGTCAGAAAATCCATCCATTATCTATTCTGCTTATTCCTGAATAGGGTCACAGGGGGCTGACACTGGGTGAGACGTGGGGTTCATCCTGGACAGTTCACCAGTCTATTGCAAGGCTGACATGTAGATAAACAACCACACACACTCCAACAGACATTTTAGAGTCACCAATCAACCTAAGCTGCATCTCTTTGGACTGTGGGAAGAAGCCAATGTATCCAGAGAGAGAGGCACAGTGAGAACATGCAGACTCCACACAGAAAGGCCCCAGGTCGGGCCAGGCTCAAACCCAGAGGCTTCTTGCTGTTAGATGACAGCACCGCGCTGCTGTGTCGCCCTCCCAGAAAAGCCTACCTAAATAAACTGATGGATAGCACAATTTCATATAGTGCACTGCATTCTAGCTGAAACCTGGTGTTTCTGTGACAACTCATTTCTAGTGTTGACTGGGAAGATGGAAAGCTGATCGCTAATTGGTGGACTTAAAAACATCCACACTGGGGATTGATACATTTATACTGCTAAATTACACTCTCATGACTTTGTTTCAAGAAAACATTTTGACAACGTGCTAGTTAGAAGTGGAGGACCTTTCTGTAGAGCATTCTCAGAATGAATGCATTTCCCAAAGTAAACAATTGACCTGTTTATCCTGTTTTACCGGCTCTGGGTATAATATCAGCAAACAGTGGCCCATGCAGATGTCAGGTCATAATTTCAGGAAGAAAACAAAAGCTTTCATTTTGCAAAACCTTTTATAAGTTTATTTGCCACACCCCACTATAGGCACCCCAAGGGTCCCTAAAACCTTGGTATATACAAGTGGAGACTGTGGCATTGATAGTTATTTCATATTGTACTAGTGAGGATAAAGCTGTTGATCCATTTTTTGGCAGTTTACCCTTTTTCTTGTCATTCTTCTTCTGTCTCTTGCCACAAATCTGCAGAAAACACTGAGTTTAACTTTTCTCACATCTTTTCCATTCTGATTTCCTGTCTAGTTATCTCATATAAGTAAGTTATTTGTACAATAATTAGAAGGCAAAAAAACTAATTTCACCATAGGCTTGTTTGGTTCCGTGAGCAAGACCACTGACGGAAGCAGCGACCTACTGACGTCTCAGGCCACTGATCAAATCTGATGTCCCCCTCCTGCCCCATGAGAAACATCTAGGTGTATAAAACGGGAGCAGAGCTGAAGGCGAGCAGAAAGCCAGAAAGAGAGAGGCTGTTAGGAAGCATCGGATCAGCAGAGTGGACATACAAGATCAGGACCTTGGACAGCGGCAGCGGAAAGAGCCAAAAGCAGGCAACTTTCTTTAGAGCACATGTAAGAGTTCATGTTTCCACATAGGATATGTTTTAGGGTTTCTATGAGATGTGGTGCGTGCTCGGTGGTTTCCGTTTTTATTCCTGCACTTGTGTTATTGTTTGTTTGTTTGTTTGTTTGTTTTTGCGCGGTCCTGCCAGGTTTTAAATAGCTCTCTCCCAAAGATCTGATAGGTTATAGCAACTCCGCCGTCTAATACTGTCTGCAGTTTGCATAATTATGCATCGATTTTTATCTTTCCTTCTTCCCCGAGAGGCTTGGCAAAGTTCGGTATCCTAACTCTCACTCTTGTTTATGTTTCTTTACAGTTAGCAAGAAGTGACCGAGGAACAGCTGAATGGATTAAAAACTAAACTGCAAAATAGTAAATACTCTGGGAAAATGCACTGAGGGGATTTTGACATTTCTACAGTTAAATTTACTCTGATTACTTTGTTTTTGAAGGAAATTGTAACCATTTTGGCAGCAACGTTTTTCAGGAATAAGATGATCGTTTGAGTAGCTCGACATTTGTGACCGGTTTGTGATCTAAGCTTCTACGCGGTGTAGTAAAATATTGTCGCCAGAGCCGCGCCGTGCGCAATTACGCATGGGATTCGCATGATTTCTTTTCGCCTCTCTGAACAAAATCAACTTCAAACGGGAAGTCTGTCAAAAAAAATCTACGTACAAATGTTTTCTTTGTTTGTTTGCCTCTAAAGCAATTGAGCATTTATTTGTTTGCGACCTGACTGTTGAGCATATACTAAGATAATGTATGAAGCCTACGGGATAATAGGTAGAGGGTAGTGCAGGATTTGTTTTCCAGGGAGGGCGAATAATTCCTCGCCGTTTCCATCCTCAGGTGTAAAGCGATGTCACAACGGACCGGCCCACACCTTCTTCTCCTAATAGCCCTGTGCAGTGTGTTGTATTCCCGGGCTCTGAGCCTGCCATACGCATCCATACGGTAAGACGAAACCTGATTTTTTTCCCAACAGACTATTTAGAGAAATAACGAATAGTTATAGATTATGGATGATTTTGATCCGGCTTGACTTCGGGTTCCTGCTCAGGTTCATTCATTTGAACGTAAAACGAAAATTCTTGCCTTTTTTACATGTTGTCAGGAATAATCTTAGACAATGGCACCGTGCTCTGGCTGCGTTAGGTCACATGGCTGTGGCTCAGAATGAGCGCCGTTTCTATTATGTCTAAAATCGACTTATTAAAATGTATAATAAGACTGTGAGAAAGGTAGCTAATACTTCAATTGTGATCTTGTATCTTACTCGGGGGTGGGGTGGTGGTGGAGCCAACAGCTGACATTGGGGGAGAGGTGGGGTGCACCCTTGAACTGTATTGAATCCGTTAAAGGTATTCAGGTTTTAATGGGGCTATCCCGTGATGCTGTTTAGACCGACGAGACACGCAGACGGTCTGTTCACCAGCGGATACAGCAAACTCCTGGGGCAGCTGTCAGCGCGGAGATATCTGGAGTCTCTGATCGGAAAGCGGGTCAGGTATGTGACAAGGTTAAATATGGCTGCGGAACTGCAAGTCCAAACGTCGGGTTTAATGCATTTACTGGCTGATTCCTCAGAACAAAACTTTAAAATCGTAAAATCGATTAGAAAGTAGTAGAAAATAAGTGTAAAAATGTTCAACTTTCAGCATGTAACCATAAAATTAGAAATAAAGCTCAGTCCGCTGTAATGGTTTTTAAAGTGAAAATATCAGGGCTTTTGTGAGAGTCAGCTGTGTACAGAAAACACACACAAAGGGGAAATAAGCTATAAAATTCTTGTTATAACAGGCACAAGAAATTCAGTTGTATCTGTAAATTCCTTAGAATATATACAAAGTTTTTGATATTTGTTTTCAGAATGCCTTTAATTTAAGGTGAAATGTTTGGCAAAAAGTTAAAATACATCAATTTTTTATTATTTCATACACAGGGAGGTGAACTTTTTTCTCTTAATGTTTACTGTTTTACAGAAAGGGCCTATATGCCATTACTGCTGCATTATATATTTGTCACAGAGTCAGGAAGGACTCACCGTGAATCACAGTACATGAGCTGCACTGACTTTGCACTGAAACCTGCTGCACTCTGAACTGTGGCAACACTGTCAAATTCATTGTATCTTGGTTTCTGTCATGATCTGTCTTCTGTCCAGTGACGAGCTGATGGAGGAGCCAGTGAAGCGTCACTCAGACGCCATCTTCACAGACAATTACAGCCGCTTCCGCAAACAAATGGCCGTCAAGAAGTATCTGAACTCAGTTTTATCAGGAAAGAGGAGGTAGGAATCAGTCCTCCTTTCCTTCATCTGTTCATCTCTGTTTTGTACATTTCCTAAAACTCACTCTATAGATAAACAACATCATGACTCCTCAAAGGTTTCTCCACTTTAATATAAAAAGAAAAATTGCTCAGGTACCATTAGGTCTTATTCCTGGATGGCTTGAGATCAGTTTTTGTTATGAGATGTTAATAGGATTTTATACAGCTGACAATTTCTTTTCAGCTAGTATGTACTGTACAGTTCCTATCATGAAGATAAAAGAAAGCTAAAAAAACAACCACCTAAACTATGCTTCTCAGTTTTGGTTGCTGCTCGCTGACAATGTAATGATACCAACAGTTGGAGACCAGACTAAGCAAGAATTTTAGGTTTAAAGTTTAAGTTTCAATTCTAACATTATCAAAAAAAACAGCCTTTTAAACATATGATTTAGCAACTGCATAGCCTCCTCAGTTTTAAATGGATAAATAACAATGAGTGATGCAAAGTCAGCTGAGGGTAGCCTATGCTTTTTAAACATTATGGTTCAGAGGCAAATTTAATCATCTCCTTATCTTGCTAACCACAAAATATATTTAAAACAGCATTTGCTAAAGCACACAACAATAAATATTGACAAATTCTCCAACATTCATGTCTGCACCCTCCTTAACAGTTTATTTACACATATAACATTTACTGAAGATTAATACAATCACAAGTGCCAAAAAAAGACAATACATGCAAAAATCTCAGGTTCAAAACAACACAAAACTGAATTCGCTGATTACTGGACTGAGACTGCATAGTCACACAAGTTGAAGACCAAAGGCATCATGTTCAACCAAAGGCAAAATCCAGAAGAAAGAGGTGGATTTGCAGTGAGCTCAACCACAGCTGTAAAAAAAAACAGGAGGTCTGCACACTCAAATCAAAAAAGTATCTTCCTTTAAATTATGTGTATCAGCACAGGGGGAGGGAAAAGCAGATATTAAGGACTTAACCAACTCTGCTGGACATGTAGGCTTGTGAAACAGAAATTAAATTCATGTGCAAATAACAACAATAAAACAAAACCAAAGTTGTTGGTTCCCACTATAAACTTGCAGAATGTAAGAAATAATACATAGAAAGCAATATTGGCAGTGCTTTCACATTAGTTAGACCAAAAAAACATCACGGTTTTCCAAGTCATGCCTTTGAATATAAACTATTAATTGAAACACACTGTTATGGAATAAAACTAATAAAACAATTCAAATGCAGTGACTTTTTATTCTCCGTGCCCCTCCACATTCACGCATAGTTTTGAAGACCCTGGAACCAGTGACCCAGAGGAGTCCAGGGATGAACCCAACACCTTCCAAGAGACCTATGACGATATAAACTTAGATCACCTACTAAACAACTTTCAGCTGGTAGGTACAGATGCAGATACACACACACTTAAACACACATGTTACCGTGTATCCCTCACTGACATATTACATTTCCTACCCTTACCCTTAATCCATGAATGGATTACTGGTTACCAGTGGTCCCTGGAGTCAAGGGGCCCCTAGACCAGAGCCTCTGTATGAAGTGACATAGTGTCCACATATATAACTTGTGAAGTAAACAAACATACAGACATACTTCATATGGGTCATTGACATTTGAAGCAATCTTAAATGAATACATTTGTCAGGGAAGTACTGGATCTTAATGTTTCTAGATCAATAACTTTTCTCTGCTGTCGTTTTTTTTTGCCTGCAGCCACTCTGAGGAGGCGTCTGTGCTCAAGTGAATACCTCAAGTCATCCTCATGAAACTGCTCAACACGAAAAACAACACAATATTAATCCAAAGGACAACTGAGAGTCAGATCAAGCAATGATGTTGTGTTCTCCAGTATGGTTACCTATCTATCCATTCACATAGTACATGCCTACACTGTATATATGCAATATATATATATATACACTGAGCAACATGAACAATTTGAAGCCAGCAACTGGCTGCAGTAAATATAAACTGAAGTACCACATTTACTTTCTTTCTAAGGTCATTAATGTTCCATTGATTTTCAATGGAAGCACTTCTCTACTTTTTAAGGAACAACTGAATGAAATTTGTCCAATCATCCCAGTTAACCATTGGATGTCAGTAGAACTGTGTTTACTTTGAATAAAGTAACTTTCCAAATGACTTTGAGTGGATCATGTTTATCCAACTTTGAACGGACCATGTGTGCGATTGAGTTTAGATTTATTTTTACAAACCAGTAGTTTCAGTAACTTTTCTATTGATTTTCAGTGACCAACATTCATTTACTCTAAATGCCAGTGGGCTCATTTTGCCTAATGACTTCTTCATGGAACTCTCGCCCTGGGTGGTAGACAATAACTTCAGCACCACGGACGCCTTGCCAGCCATCCTCTTTTTTTTTTTACCTTTTCACTTTTTGCTACATTTTCTTGTTTCAAATCAGTTCTTATGAGGTTCATCTCGTAAATGACTGCTTCAGTTCAAAGCTTACTGACGTTCAAGGCAAGTTAAACCCACCCAGGGAGTGGAGAGGAAGCTGGTTGCAGCCAGATGTAAACATTAAATGTTGCCACTGCAGAATAACCTGTAATAAGGAAGCATTCACAACCAGAAACACAAATGAAGAGGTTAGTTAACACTGTAGTTTGAATGTCCCTGCATCTCATACCATCTCTCTGTGTATTTCTTCAGGTTGATGTTACATGAAAGACATTATTTTTGTCATATTTTTCTATACAGTTTAAGTGCTGGGAGAAAAACAGTATAACATACATTTGGTTTTAGAGACACTGGCTGCACACAAGAGCAACCACAACTTACTATGTAGTCAGTGAAATGCTTTCTGTATCCATGTTGTTATACACATAACTGTGTATAACAACATGGATATGTACCTTTTACTGATATAGTCCAATTGTAGACTTCAATGTAATATTAGACCTTGGATTCCTATTCAGTCATCCTTCACAGTTTTAATGATAATGATAATAGTGGAACTAGGTCCCACTCTATACTGATAATGGACTGTAGGTCAATTGTGTCATATCTAAAGGTCAGAAAGTAGCCATACTTTCAGTCATGTCATCATGCTTCATGCCATTAGGAGACTCTTCAGTCATTCAGCTGTGAGATCTGCTCTGTAATGGCTTCCACTGCAGGAGAAAAGACACGGGTGATAAAAGAAGTGCAAGTGGACTGTTCATTTCTGCTCTGTTCAGTAAAGGGTTATTTTCTATCATCTCTGAATTTTCTAACCTTACTGAAACCAACATGCCTAAAGGGAAACTTTAGGTTATGATCTGTGATGTTTTTGTAAATGCGGTAAATAACGGAAAACAGTACTCCCATTCCTCCAAATGACCATATGTAATACCTCACTCTCTGTGTTGTGACTCACTTTGTTTACAAGTATCAAAGTAGCAGCGGATATTTGACTCATAAATGTCATAAGCAATGCTCTGCGGGGCCGGGTCCACATCAGACCATCTTATAATTAGAAGCCAAGGTATCACTTTGTGTGGATGACAGGCTTAAAGAGCTTTGCTGAATAAGCAATCATTCATATCAATCAGAGGATGTGAAGGACATTCCTGGTTTCTCTATAATTTGAATCTGATTGCATTTTTTGTTTGTTTTGTTTTTGCAGGAATCTGATTGGCAATTATTTGAAACTCACAGGCTCATATAATAAAGTGATATAATATATAATCCTGAAGTAAAAACAATTAAAAGCAAGTTGTTACAGATGTAAATAAAGTTAGCACATTACACCTGTATGTTATTACAGTACCTTTACAGTAGCCTATACTGGGAAGCAGCATTTGGTGAGTTGTCCTAAAGAAAAACATGTCATCATGCATGAGTTTTTTTTGTTTCGTTTAGTTTTTTGCATGTGTTTATGCTTTTAATAATGTGTGGTTATCTTCTTTTGCTTACATTTTCATGCACATCAGCGTGTGTGTGTGTGCATGCATGAGTGTGTTCTTGTACTTGCTATATGGTGAGGACCAAAAAAATTATTTTTTGCTGTAGAGTGAGGACATTTTCAGAAAGTGAAGACATTTTGCCCAACCCTCACTTTGTGAAACACCTTTTTGAGGGTTAAGACTTGGTTTTAGGATTCAGGTTAGAATTAGATTTAGATTAAACTTAGGGTAAGGGTGAGGCATAGGCATTTAGTTTTGATGGTTAAGGTTAGTCTAAGGGGCTAGGGAATGTATTAGGTCAATGAGTGTCCTCATAGATAGAAGTACAAGTGTGCGTATGTGTGCGTGTCCATCCTCTAGAATATTTGTGATTGCCGCCTGCTTTGTGGCTTTACTCTGATCACTGCTGATCTTAATGGACCAGACAGACTGAAAATAGAGGGAGAGAGGGAGAGAGGGCTGCAGCCGGTCCATGCCGAGCACTAAGTGTGTGTGCTCTTGCTTATATATACTTGTGGGGACAGAGCACAGGGAGCACATAGCTTTTTGGGAACCAGAAGTCATTTGTGGGGACTGGAGGCTGGGTCCCACAACTAATTTGTTGAATTTTATGAAAATGATGGGGTGTAAATTGAGATCAAGTGTTGGCTTTAGTTGAGGGAAGGGTATGGATTAAGGTTAGGCAAGCAGCAGTTAAGGTTTGGGTAAATCTCGTGGAAATGATTACAAATCTGTACAGACCCTCTAAGTGACAACTGTAAAGATGTGTGTCTGCTTAAGCTGAGCTTTTTCTTTTAGGCTGAAAGACACTCAAACACCTCTGCCCAGTGAATGAAATAAAACCAGCTATACTTTCCTTTACATTATTAGTGAAAGGATTTTTTTTGCCTTTTGTAAATTAACATTTCAAAAAATGTTGACTGCAAGACTGAAAGACACAGGAGGGACCAGCTACAATGTTGTGTCCAAGTCACCATGATTCACCAGTCCTGTCTACTGTCTATTTATTAACACACACACGGAGATGTGGTAATCATTTCTAATGTCTTTTACAATTAGCAGCAGGTCTAATTGTGTTGGGGATGTGCCTCCGTGCTGCAGGCGACCAATAAATCTTCCAGAAAAATGATCCTGAGTTGCTAAAGGAGCAAAAGGCCACAGCACAGATTAATCAGCAGCCACCACCAGGTCTGGCATTTTACAAAATTGGGCGTCTAATTCCATCATCATGATATTTTTTTTTACATGGTAAGTGTACAGCTGCTGTTCTTCTTACTCTGATTTATCTTACACTTAATTTCTGATTTCTCTAACAGGCAAACTGACACAAAGCATGTTTAGCAGTCAAATACGCATGATACACTGAACGTCTCAACAACTAACAATACATCCCACCACCCAAATAACAAATAAAGAGAAAATAAATAGATACATAATAACGAAGTAAACAAAAGAACAGTTTACATTATGCTGTAAAAATAAAATATCAAAGTTGTGGCATAATGTGCAACTGTGCTCACCATTTTGACTTTTTAATTACACAATAAAAAAAGTGTTTTAACACCGGACTTGTCTTTTGTTTCCAGTACGACGCCCTGAGTAAAATGTTTCTGTTTCTGTCCCTTGCTCCCCAGATTTTTTTTTTTGTTCCACAGTATCTACATTTAAATATCAGGAGGAAACTATTTATTTATGCTAATACCAAATTCACCTACCTCTGCAGCAAAAAGGACATTAGGCTAATGCTAACTCATATAATTTAAAGGCTAAACATTATATAAAACTGTATTTTATGTTTAGCTCTAAATAGCACCCACACCCAGAATGATTCATTGTGCTACAACTACATACCGCAACCTCTGTGCTTCCTGAGAAGTGGCCGGGTTTTCCACGTCACAGGACATCCCACTGAACAGAAATGTGTCATCACAACAGCAATGCACACACAAGAGAGAGAGGGAGAGAGACAAATAGGTCATCCTGCAAATGTCAGAGTTAACCAGCTAATGTCAGTGATGCCATTCGCAGCTTAATAACTGATCTGAGCAAACATGTTGTCAGAGAAAATTAGCTATTTTGGAAAATTAGGTATTTTCCAAAAGCTGGAGTTGTTTTGTTTTAAACAGGTTTTTTCCCAGAGCTGCAGTCACATTCTCAGAGATGTAAAATGCAGATTATATTACTCAAAAGCTCCTGAGGTGCTCGAGGTATTATAAATCATGCTTGACAACTTTTAGGTTTAAATACCTCATCAAGGACTGAAGGCATGCTAATTGTAACATAATTATCACATTTCTGTGTATGAAGTTTCTTTTTGTCTCTAAAAATCTGCCTGTAAAAGGTCACAAAGTGGCAAGATGCACATTTACACAAAGAATGAACACAAATGTTGCACCAAACAGAGTATTGTTTCTGCAGGGTACAGCAAATTGAAATATTTTAATACCACAGTCAATTTAATACTTACTTTATAAGTATGAAAACCAGCCTGGATAATCTGCACTAAACCTATTTATTACTTCACATTTACATAGAGACAGGCGACAAATAGCCTGAATAAATGGTCTCTTCCAGGCACAGTATTTGACCAGTTATTTAAAGTGAAACTGTCTTGTTTCTGTGATTTGACCTATTTTAATATATTGGCTGTTGCAGTCTGTAGTTGTAAATTATAGTACATTTCATAAATACTCTGACAGAAAAGGCTGTAAGATATGAAACAAGCAAGCCATAGCAGGACAGAATCTGTCTCTGGTGAGTAGTTAATCCAGAGATGAGGAAACAATGCCTCCCTCTGGTGGAGAAAACCAAGTCATGACCAGATATGAAATGCTAGATCAGAGGGTTTTCAACTGTGACCCAGGAACCACCATTCTGTCTAACATGTAGGCCACTGTTATAGGGGTGGGTAGACTGAACAGGCACTATTCAATCCTGAAAGTCACCTTGGCTTTTCTAAATTGTGTGTGTGTGTATATATATATATATGTATATAAATTTGATTGACAAACAATAATACATGGAAATGTAAAAAAAAAAAGCCTCATGGAGTGAAACTACATTACTGAACACATGGTCAATAATGCTTCTTCAACACTGTGCATCAAATTCAAAGTTGAATCTAGTCATTTAAGTGGTGATAACCAAATATTTAGGGCTGGTATTTACTAACTTTGTGTTACTATTAAGAACACTTTGCTGTAATATATCTGAGAAGTAGTCGTCCTTTGTCAAAATGGCTGCAAATTAATAGTCTGTTGATCAACCATGCAACTGCTGAAGCCTAGAAAATAAGTAAATATTTGTCACCCTTTAAGAAAGAAGGGATAAAAACCTTGTCTTAACCTTGCTCTGACGTGAAGCCTCGAGGATAAATGAAAATCCACAAAAACAGAATAAATTTTATAAAGTATCTATTTACATAAAACAAATACAGTTAACATGAACATTTTAGGACCTCCTGAAGATCGACATTTATTTAAAACGAACTATGTAAAAGTGATAACATATTTACATCCATTTCATCTTAAAAACAATAAATTGGATCCATATTTTCCTTTTTTCTGGCACCAAATGTTTGTCGCTGACAGACAACAGTTTCATCCAAACCACACTTTCTGGTTGTTTGTTCCAGTAGTGCCTTAAAGAAGTGCTTCACTCAGTTGCTACAGATGGGCAGAGCAAGGGTCACATACAGTTTCATTGCCCATGCAGAGAAAGTACCTAACCAGTTAAAAACAAACAATCTGTTAAAAAGCTTTGCAAAACTGTCACAGGCGCCTGACATTCCTCTTGCTGCGAGCACTCCCTGGTATGATCGGTGTTGCCTTAGATGATTGTGGCTGAACCGTTCGGCAGGGGGTTGAGCCGTGGAAAGCCTCCTGGCAGCGGGTGCAGAAGTCGAAAAGACAGTTTTGACGAGTGCACACGGCCCTCTGAGCCTCAGGCGAATGCTTGGCTGGAAAGCCGCAATGCCTGCAGGAACGCAGAGACTCATGCTGCTTCAAACCGCTGGCAGCCTGGAGAGAAGAACAAAAGCAGGTGCACGTTTGTTAAAGCTGGTGTCTTAACAAAAAAGGTACATTAATGCATTTTCACTTGTGTGAAATAGGGTTCCCATGATTGAATGCAAGAGCAATGAGACACCCAAGCTCCAGTTAAGAGGTTTTACTGGGTGACACCCCTTATTTGCCTTCACACTAGAGATGAGTCAATTACTAAGAAACTCTCCAGCAACTTTTAAGGCAGCTGTTAAAATCATTTTTCAAGCAAAGAATGAAACTGATGAGCATTTTCTGCTGTGATCTGATGTTTTTAGGACCAAAGAATTAATCATAAGATCAAGTCTATAAAAATAATTGTTAGTAGCAGTACTACTGTACACAAACATGCACCTGCATATACTCGTTGAAGCGTGTACACCGGACATTGGGCGTGCTGCCCTTCTGTGAGGGAGAAGTCCGTCTGTTGACCCCGCAGCGTGGAGTTAACGAGGAAGAAGATGATGAAGACTTAGTGCTTGAGGAGGCCAGGGTCTGCATGCAGGACAGCACCACCCTGGACACAGCCACATCTCTCGTCAGACCACAACCCCTACGCCTCTGAGAGCTCATTGACTCCTAAAAAGGAAAAGAATGAAACGGTAACAAATCAGAACATGAGACACATGAAATAAGTTTCAGACACAATTTTAGTATTTCAATTTTTTTTTTGCCTGCACCTACACTTCCTTGTGTTGAATTCTTCACATCTAATTACAAGTGACGATAACAAAACAAAAAAACAACCCAAGATGTAAAGTGTTTAGTGCTGGACAAGTACACCACAAGAAGCACCAAAATGACCAGTCTTATACAAATCATCCTACGATTCATACACTTGTGTAGATTTGTGTGCATGTCCTCACCCTGAGTGCCTCCTCGGCTCTTTCACACCTTCTCAGAGCTGCAGAATCCTCAGAGATTATCTTCCTCCATGTCCTGCTCACTTTCTTGCAGCTGTGAGGTGAGAAAAGGTAAACACATGATGAATGCAGACAAAATATAGTATAAATAAAGGGAAAGTAGAATTTCTGACAAGTATCTATATTAATTTTCCCTCTAAACTAGAATAGGCCAGGGTTCAAAAAAAGTACCCATGACTGCACCTGATAAAGAATCAACTTTGTGTAAAAATAGCATGTATTTCTGGTGTAAGCTGTTTCTGCTTTCCTGTGCATTTCCTAAAGATACAAAATTACTTTTATTGTTCAGTTGTTGTTAGTTCTGTTCTCAGCAGATCCATAACACACAACTTTCCACCTTTAACACCTTTGAATATTGAACCAAAATCTCATGTTGGCCTTTTATCATCAATATGAACCCTTTCTTCACTTAGTGAAACATTTGTAGTTTACCTAATGAGGTCCATGTCTCCCAGCAGGGCTAGGATATTGGTCAGGATGCATCTCATGTTCCTAAAAAGCAGAGACGCAAACATGTCGATGTACTCGCAGCCCATGTGGCCTCCGATCACACGATCCAAAAGATGATCTTCCGCTACCTTTCTGATGACGCTCAAGTCATACCTGAGACACAGAAAAGCAATAATTGGATTATTTACTGAATGCAAGTCCAAACATACCCAGTACAAATGAAACAAGGTATCCTATATGAGCTTGGTTGTAGTGGTGCTGCACTGCTCTGAAAGTTACTCAGTGAATGAGGCCTTATCTCAGGTCTGCATCTGAGAGTATGGTTTCTGGTAGAATTTGGTGACAAAATGATACTATAATCCTACCTCTTATTCTTCTGATAGCTCTTGGCAAGCTCTTCGCACACAGCCTTCTGAAAATTCAGTATAGGCAGGTTGGAGTTACTGTGGTGCTCAGAGGGGGTGGATGACAATGGGTATGCTGCTGTTCTCTTTGCACAACCCACAGGAGTGGAAGCTGCCACCAAAGACACTGGACAGCTAGAGTCTGATATTCTTTGACATTTGAAAGGAGAATTATTTGGAGACATTGTCTTTTCTTGATTTACTGCAACAGGCATCAGGGCTGCTGTGGGTTTTTCATAGATGTGGTCATCCTCTTCATCTGCATAGTGACCATTATTCTGACTGTTCTGCAGAGACAAGTAACCACTGTCCTCAAACCCTTCATCCAGAGGCCTGTCATGCTCCCTGTTGGTGCTGTTTTCCTTATTGTGGACTGCTCGTGTGCTGTTGTTGAGAGAGAACACCAGTCTGGTCACTCCTGCAGGAAGACACTCAGGTTTGATAGGGGTGGGCTCCTTAACCGGGGAAGCTTTACGATGAGGCACCTTGAACTCTGTAGTAGCCACAACAGCATAGCTCGTCTCCATATTGTTGGCTCTGGTGGCTTCGTAGCGAGTGAAACATACGTTACACACTGTGCAGTATGATTTCTGGATCAAGGAGACAAAGCAAGACTTAGTTATATTTTTCTTAGATACTGAATACGACTAAAGCCTGGCACACAGCATGTCTTCTGTCATGCATGTTAACTTAGCTAACGAAACAACAAAGTTAGCTAATAAGTTACCTTGCATGAGGAAAGCCATAATGAATATACTTTGTCAGAATATCTTGAGATAACTTCTGACTGCTGTTTTAAAAGTATTCCGCCAAGTATTTGGCAAAACAAAATCCATTTTGGCGCGATGCAGATTTGGCGCAAAGGTAGCAGTGACGTGATGATACTTCGGTTTGCAGACATATGTGCTTAAAATAATGCATTGGTGTTTTCGAAACCAAATACCTCTTATGATAAGTCCTAAGGCTTATTTACTAGTGAATGTACGATGCCATAAACCTCTGCCACTAGCCAACATTTACACTTGTAAAGGGGGATGTTTGCTGTTTAATAAGAAGTGAACTTAGTTGGCTGACTTTTATGCTACCACACAACTCAACATATCAAAACTAAATACACGTTGAAATTAACTTAATTTGAGCGCATACTTAGCTGAACTATTCAGCAGAAATTAGCTTCTGCTTGTGTTGTTTTAACTCACCAAGAATATCGGCTAACAGCCTTACTAGCTAAACTTGTTTAAAAGAATAGCATAACCCTAACTCTTCCAAAGTAATTCCGGCGTTTCGTTGCCTGTAAAATATTAAATGAAGTCTCTTACGTTTGTTGTTCAAAGCAGTCTTGTCTCCGGCCTTTAAACCTCTGAAGTATTGTACAGTAGATATCCGCTCTACAACTGAAAATCCGCGTTATTGCTTCTTATTTGAAATCCGTGCCTAAATGGCGCAAACCAATCACGATGCAGGTGTTTTTTTTCCCTTTAAAGCATCAACCAATGGAAGTTGACATTTTAACATATCGGAGTAATTGCGTCACTACGTAGAGGACGTCGACCGGGGCTGTTTTTTCTTTTACCCTCCATAGTCGGTGGTTGTAGCTGATGTAAAGTCAGTGATGTAAACTAGGTTATATCTACAGCACTGAAGTGCCTGAACCTAGCAAATTTCACCCGAATGTAATATTAGCATACATTCTTATACAAGCCGTCAGAGTGCAGAAGTATTGCATGGTAAACATTAAAAAATCAAAATAATATTTATTTAGGTCAATATTGCTAAGGGAGTTCAGGGCAAATCTCCATTGCTTTTTTACATGTGAAATGCACTTAAGATAGCAAGTGGGTATTCATGATACAGTTTCAGATAGTCTATACTATTCACTTTCCATTAATGCACAGATGTGTCATGCAAGAAACACCACATTTTACATTTGACTGCTGTTTCAAGTTGCATCACGCTATTAGGCAGAAAGTAATCGTTTAATAATCTTGCCTTAATGGGTTCCAGTAACTGTACATAAGTGTATGGCAAACATAGAAGACTGGAAAAGCATTAGAGTCAGGGATCCTGCTATTTTAAAAAGAAGATCTACAAACTGGTCATTCACAGGACAGTTTAGGTCTCACACCACTGCCAGGAATGTGTGAAGTGGCTTTTTCGTTGAAACCGGTTCAGGGGGAAGCTGGGGGTTGTGGTACTCTAGTCTAGCTACAGTAGCCTACCTAATTTGTTTCATTACAAACTTTTCACTTAAATTACATGTGATGATAAAGTGGCACAAATCCTAATCTGAGTCATAATTTTATCAGAAAGCTCTTGGTATTTTAATGTTTAGCACACAACACAAAAAAGGTACAGGCAGAGACAGAGAATGTGTGAAGTGGTGTATGTAAGCCCTATGCTAATTGAATACTATTTACAAGTCCATACAGCCATTTTTATTATAACTAGAGAACAAGCAGGAAAAGCAGGCAACTGCCCCTGCAAGCCCTAGGTCTGTTATTATCCAACTATTCTGTGATTCCTGGCTCTTAACTGAGAGGACTTCTTGCTTTTCTTTGTCATTTATCATTAAATCACTAAATATTGTTGAATATTTAGACGTTTTTGATCAAACAAAACAAGACATTTGAAAATGTTATTTGCATCTCCGTACATTTTATCAACTAAACAATTAATTGAAAAAAAAACACATTAATCAACAATGAAACGGTTTTGCTGCAGCCCGAAAATAGCTATAGACATCAACTAAACAATTGATTGAAAAAAAAAACATATTAATCAATAATGAAACGGTTTGCTGCAGCCCGAAAATAGCTATAGATACTGTGGCAAAGGTGTGGTCTGCAATTTGTATTTGCAGTTTGCACGGGATACTCGGTGGTGAGAGTTTTTTTAGGGTTTTATACACACTGCACAGTTACACTTACGCATGATATTAAAGGCATATAAAGTGATTGTAATACAAAATGATGATCTGTAAACCGATCAAGTTAAATCTCCATAATATCATTTATGGTTTTATCTTCTTCGTGTGAACTGTTGCTGCAAAGTGGAGTAATCATGGCTGGGAATAATCTTTATCCTGCTGTAATTTTGACTGCAGAAGAAGACGTCTTATCCACTGCGCAGGCGTGCCACATTCAATATGTCTGCACTGTTCGACAAGGTGGATATAGAGCAATATTTTATAACAACTGTTAGCAATCAATTGTTAGGTAGTCTTTAGATATGTTGTAGCGGAACCGCGTTTTGTTATATACACACTGATGTTACTGATAATAGGCAAAACCTAACTGAGGGACTGATCGTTTGTTATTTGACTTCACGATCACATCTAATATTAGCTGGTATTCGGCATCCGCAGAAATAAGGTACATCACGCCTTGTGATTGTGTAAACCTGTTAGCAAAATTTGAAATTTAATTAATCTAAAGTACTATTGACGTATTACATGCCCGCCGAATTTAAGAATACCCTACTTGGACACAGGAAACCTTTAATATTGCTACTGTAATGAGCATATTTATTTGTTATAATTATAATTATATAAAATTAAAACATTCTTGAATGAAGTTTGGCAGAATGTTCCTTCCGGACTAGAGAAGACCATGTGTTAAAGCTAGTTAATGTTGAAAATTGTGTGCTCTGCCACAGAGTCTCTGCCAATTAAATCTATGCAAACAATGGCTTATAGACGAGCTACAAACATTCTTTCAAGAGGAAAGGAGTGTGTCTGCAGTCTGTGGATATCTCGTTTCCAAAAATCACCAAATGTCACAATCCAAAGCATTCGATTTCATACTTACAGTGATAGAAATACAAGAACTCTTCATACTAGTACACCATTTATGGTGGCCAAGTTACAGTCAGTGGATGAGCTGTTTGCCAGGAGGTCTCTGCAGGAATACCTGAAGAAGATGGAGACAGAGTACAGTGAATGTTTGAGAGAAGACAACAGCAGTGCGACAGAGGAGCAGTGCAGTGAGGACAAGCTGAGGACCAAGAGGACCAAAGTGTCTCTGCTGGCTCCTCTCATACACACCATCAGAGAGCTGGAAAAAAAACAAAAGGAGATTGCTGAGACTGAGATGCTCCTGAAAGGTAAGACTGCTCTGCTGCTGCCCTAAGGACAAGAAATCATTTAATGAATTTATTTGATGGAATATCTGTAATTCTTAAACCACGGTTGGGTTGATTTTGTAACAATAGACAGTTTTTATCAAGCCAACAGGTTTTGTATAAAAGTTTGATTGGAAGCACAAATTTAAAAAATATCTACACATTAACTTGAGCTTGTGTTTCAACCACCAAGGTCTGCCACCACTGACCACCAAGAGGACGAATTACAATTTTTGTTTGGAAAAAAATTACTGAAACAATTATTTGATTATGAAAAGATTTTACAATTTTTTCTGTCAGTCAACTCATCAGTTAATCTAATTGTTTCACCTATAACACATACTAGTTCCCTGTATGTTTTTGTCTTTCCTCAAAGATGAAGACCCAGCCTTGCGTGAACTGGCGGAGCTGGAGAGAGAAGGTTGTTTGCAAGATATTCAACATCTCAGACAAAAGGTAGAACTTCATCTTGTGTTACTGTGACAAGCTGCAGTAGTGAAAATTAACAACGGGACTGAACGTTTTGTGATTGCAAATTTTCACCAGACCTAATGTTGAACTATAATCAAAGATGTTTCCATTTGCTGTTTTTTTGTTCCTGTCAAATCAACCTGTTTTAACAATCAGATCCTGGATCTGTTGATCCCTGAGGAGGAAGCAGATCTGAGCAACCTCGTCCTGGAGGTCACAGCCGGCATTGGCGGTCAGGAGGCAATGCTCTTCACTGCTGAGGTCTCACCGTACTTACTTATATTTATTATTTTAAACCAGCCTTGTTGAAATAATGGAATTGTTTAAATCACACTTGAACAAGAAAATAGCATATTTATTTAGAGAGGGAACAATAAATACATTTTCTAAAAAGTCAGACAAATTTTGGGACCCACTGCAACAAACCAGAAAGGAATATGTTTATGTCTTGGGAATGGGGCATTCCCAAGACATAAACTTATGTACTTATAGAAACACCATATGATTTTACTTCAGGACAACAATAGGAATCTGAAAACGAATAAAGAGGCACTGAAAAAGTGGCAAGGAGGGAAGGCTCTTAATGAAGGAAAAAAAGTTAAATTTTCTGTATCGACCTAAAGATTAATGGCATCTCCTCTTTTCTGAAGGTGTTTGACATGTACCAGGGCTTCGCTCAGCACCATGGCTGGTCCTTCGACATCCTGGAGCACATGACCAGCGAGCTAGGTCAGTGGACATAGTTATGATTATAGCCCGATTAAAGAGTCAGTTCTCCCAAAGCAAACAAAACAAACATTTCGTCTTTTCCTTCCATTGTGTTGAGGTGGAGAGATTTTTTGGTTCAGGGTCACCTGGTCATGAGTACACATTAGTCCGGTATTTCTGTTTTTTTTCACATGCCAGAAACATCACAAGGTAAATCAGATGTCAAGAGGTTTCTATATCAGAAGGATGGTGAGTGGTTGTGGACAAACATATATTTTTGTGGAGCATAATTGAAGCTATTTCAAATAGTGACTCAAATAGGCACATGTCTAATGGTTCATTTGATTTAGTTAGACTATAAAACAAAAGAAGACAATGAAAAATGCCCATGACAATTTCTATCAAATATCTTGTCTTATCTAGTCAACAGCTCAGATAATCAGTGTAGAGGAATGTTCAGACAAGGACAAGCAGTAGATCCTCACTTTTTAGAAGCTGGGAACATCTAATGTTAGTTACCGGTTCATTTTCTGCCAGTCGACAAATCAAAGAAGGAATGGGATGGGAGGATCATTGATAGATAGATATGTTAATAAAAAGCACATACCCTTATTGCAATCACAAACCATTATTGCAATTGCTGACCACAGACACAGGGGGGAGTCCTTGCAATGCCACAGACTTGGCAGAGGGGTCGCTGAGGCATAGTTTCAAGCTGAAGTATTCTTAGAAGAAAGATTAAATGCTTTCATCAAAATAATGTTTTAAAACACAAAACTGAACTAAAGAAATGATTAAACTTAAGAACAGTCCTCTTTTTGACATGAACATTTGAAATAACTACGGTTCATTAGCACCAATTTGCTGTGAGACTGTGAAGAGAATCTGCTCGTTGAAGCTAAAATTGCCTTTATTACGTTACAGTGTAATTGATAATAAAAACAGTCTAGTATTGGTACTGATTGCTCACATACAACCAGGTGGACTACGTCATGCCTCGGCCAGCATCAGCGGCCCAGAAAGCTACAAAAGGATGAAGTTCGAGTCTGGAGTCCATCGAGTGCAGAGGGTCCCCAAGACTGAAAAACAGGGCCGAATACACACTAGCACCATCACTGTGGTTGTACTGCCCCAACCCACTGAGGTATAATTTCACAAAAGGATGACACAAAAACAGACCGCATGTTCATATGTGTTGGTTTTGTTCCAACCATGACGTAGTAAAGTTTTATCACATTTGTTCTAATTTTAATGCCTCTTTTATCTGTATCTCATTGGTAACACAAGTTCATGATGCAGGTAGGATGTTAAGAGTAGTTTTGTTCTTCTGCTCAACTGCTGTTAATTTGGATGTAAATAACTCACAACTGTTGGTGTGTTTTTGTCAGATTTCTTTCATGATAAACCCAAAGGACCTGAGAATAGAAACTACGAGGGCCAGTGGAGCTGGAGGCCAACATGTCAACACAACAGACAGTGCAGTCCGAATAGTCCATCTGCCTACAGGTGAAAACGCGTTTAGCTTATTAAACACTGGAACATAAACAGATGGGTTGCAGGGCCACCCACAAATGGAAAAAATGTTTTGTTGGAATTATTTTTACATTACACTAGTGTTGCAGTGGTATGAGATTTTCACTGTATGATAATGCTCAGAAAATATCACAGTTTCATGGTATTAATTACAGTATTACACAATTACTATTGTATTAGAAGAAGCTCATTTGCTTGCTTGATGTCACCCATATCTGAGTCATTTCACTCTTAGATGTAAAACATGTCAGAGGTATTGTTATGTTATGAGCTGTAAGAAAAATGTACTTTTTTTTCCCAAAAAAGCTCTACACAACAACAGAAATCTCTCACTACCAAAAGAAAACTGTATTCATGTATGACCTTTCTCACTCAGATTAATTCTGTTTATTTGGATGGCTACAAAGGATTAATACTTCAGTGTGTGTGTGTGTGTGTGTGTGTGTGTGTGTGTGTGTGTGTGTTTGTGTTTGTGTTTGCTAGGCGTGGTTGCAGAGTGCCAGCAGGAAAGATCCCAGTTGATGAACAGGGAGAAAGCTATGAGGACTCTCAGAGCAAAACTGTACAGCATGAAGCAGGAGGAGGAGACCAGCAAACGCTACAACCAACGTAAAATACAGGTGGGGCACAGTGAGATATATGCATGCTGTGCATGCATACATGCAAACTACAGGTGGGGACATTCAAATATAATATAAATATCAGGTGTGACAAGTGTTTATTTTCCAAAATATTGATAATTAATTTTTGAAAGATTTTTGATGTTGAATTTTATTAGTTACTGTCAAAGTAAATGTAATTAAACTGACAATTCAATGTTTACATTATAAAATGCTTCACTTATTTTAATGTCTTCTAAAAAGAAGTGAAAATAAGAAATGATACAAAATAAACATACACATTTAAATAATACATTAATTTGTGATCAGTACTTATCCATTTTTCTTCTGCCCTTCTTCTTTCTCCTCTTCCTCCAGATTGGCACTAAAGCCAGATCAGAGAAGATTCGAACCTACAACTTCGCCCAGGACCGTATAACAGACCACCGGATTGGCATGACGGTGCATGACGTCAGGCACTTTCTGCTGGGAGAGGATCTGCTGGATCAGGTGAACTCCGCTCTGCAGGAGTTCTCACATCAGGAGATGCTCATGGAGCTGCTGGGAGAGAACAGCCAGGAGGATTCCTAAGTTTGGCTCTGAGAAACTTCTTGCTCCATATAGTATTTCCCAGAACATTAACACTGGAGTAGACAGCAGGTCACCTCTGCTCTGCTATACTCACTGTACTGACTGTTTTTGTCTCCTTTTCCATCTCCCATTGCCGGTGATGATATCAAGAGTCCTCTTTGGCCTGTGTGTCCCAAATCCTTTGTCTTCTTCGCTTTAACGTGCTGTTGTATTTCTGGATCATTGTGAAGATATTATTCTATACACAGTTATTTTCTACTGCTCCTGATTGTCTTTAGTTAATTGCTGCTGTGTTGTTTTGCTACCTTTTAATTCAAGAACTACATCACCCATGATGCTCAGAGCTCCAAGGTTGATTAATCGAGCGTGGACTCATTACACTCGCCCACTCTCACTATCCGATTTTCTTCCAGCAACCGCATCCTGTGTGCCAGCTCCAGCGCAACTGTTAGCTTGCTAAAACAGGGAGTAGCAAGTCCTTTTTACTGAGGATATTTTGTTTTAATCGCCAAACATTATAACATTCTGCTGAATAGTTTTTTTTGGGAAAAATGAATTTGCTATTTTCCCGCACTAACGCACCCCCAAGAAGACGAAACCCCCTCTGCAAAGTCGTCTTTCTTAGATCGACCTCAGTAGCTGAACGGTTTTAGCTAATGGTTTGACAAGCGATAGGCTCAGCTGTCCGCCGCTCCGTGATCGGGGTTTTGGACAAAGCCAGTCAGATGATGGACGATAAAAATACCGGACCTCAGACGTTTTTACAATGAGTTGTGAAATTATATTATCAAGGTGATAATCTGTCCTGAAATTGCCAGGAGTAAGGTATAATTTTGGAGGGTGAGAGTTTTTATCTCGCACCGAGGGAAGGTATAAGGAGCTGTGCGGAGGTGGGAGACCCGCTGAGAAGAAGATACGTAGGGGGCAGAAATCCAGATGCCAGTGATGGCAAACGAGCCGATCATCCTAAACGTCTATGATATGGTAAGTAGAAAAGTAAAATGAATGTTTAAGAACTTATTTGCTACTTTTTCTCAAGGACACTGGTTCAATCGTGTTTTGACTTGGCCGTATGCAAGGACGCAACACCATACTGCATTATAAAAGGTGGTTTTAATGTTGCGTTGCTTTTGAGCAGCGGTTGAAAGATGATTGTTAAATACTGAAGCTCTTTTAGGAACAATCACATTTCTCTCTTCAATTCGGCATACATCCAGAACATCAGACTCCGCTAACTTGTTACAATTTCTCCTTTACAAACTGGCTCTTCTGGTTATCCGCAGCTATTTTCCAGTAAAATATACAGTGGAACACGGCAGCAAGAGACAGAATCAACTGCTTCGCATTTTCTTGACAAAGAAAGGGTTTTCATTGTTCAGATAAATTTATAAACGAGACTTTTTGTTGAGTTGCTCAAAAAAAACAAACACCCAAGTTAACACGTGATGTTGTTTTGTGCTTTAAATAGTGGGTTTCCAAATCAGGAGTGGAGTTACAGTGGTCTTCATTGGACTTTCTAACATCCTGTTGTCAAAACTGTGACCCAGGTGGTGGTGGTGACCTAAGGAGTCACCCAGCTGGTACTTCTACAGGAGAGGAAATATGCCTTAGTGTTACGGAATGAGATGGAGGTTGGAACTGAGTCACTATATGTTGTCACCTCACATGGATGAGTCAGTTGGGGGGGCTGGAAACTGACTGATCTCTTAATGAATCATTGATTGCTATGGATTCACTGTAGCAGACGGATTGCGCTGATAAATCACCCAGGGGCAGTGTTTTTGGAATAATGTGCATTATCAGTTTGCTAGAACACCACTCAAGGTGATGTCTGGGTTTTATCTGACCAGCTACAATCAGAAGATAGGGTTTATTATGACATAAGATAAAGAAGAGAAGCTAGAAATGAGACCCAGGAGTGTTTGTATAATTTCTAGGAAAAGTGACTTAAACAATTATCAAATTTTTTTTTGTTCTGTTGAATGACTAATATGTTAATCAAATAGCTCTGCTCCAGTAAATGGTAGTATTAGCGCAATGGACTATGGTACATGCAATGAGTTACTATATATGGAGACTTGAGGCGCTCCAGTGCACCAACACAGTGGTACTAAACTACTTAGTAAACTGAACAGAGAGGCTGTGCACTGCTGTTTGATGGTTTGACCACAGCATTATTTGTTGGCTTACTGATCAGCTGAATGGCTGGTGAGATGACTGTTAAGAGGAAGTCAGGAAATAGAGCTCAGATAATGGCAGAGGTCAAGATAGTGTCGACATGCTGAAGGAACCCCCGCTGCCATCTCAGATCAGATGTTCACACCATGTAATGAACAGTAACAGCGAGTGCTAAGTGGCATGCAGTCTGCTTGTGGGCATGCCAGCGTGTGACTCCGCCTGCCCTGTGGCCTTTGAGTAAGACACTGAGCATTTACTCAGAAAGACTGATGAAAAGACCCCTTTCCATTTCATCCCCCCCCCCCTTCTGTGATTCCCATTGAGCCAGGTCCTCTCCGCTGTCCTGCTCCCGTCTCTGCTAAGTGGATTTCCCGGCCAGCCTTGAGTGCTTTACTACACTGCTCTAATGACACAGCATTATCCGTACGCCACCTGTCTGCTGCCATCCCAATCTCTGTGAATGCAAGTGTGAGAGAATGTGTAGGGATATTAGGTTAAACAGCGTCAGGTGGCCAACACTCCACAGATCAGATTGTGTTGTGCTGCGTCAGCCGCAGAGTTTCATGATTCTTCTTCTATTGTAGTGTATACCAGCATTACTGTATAAAAAATAAAGGCTGTATACTGTGGTCAAACACTTTGTCCAAGTCACTCACCCCTATAAAAAGGTCATGTTATGGGTGGAGTCCGAATGAATTTTCTGACATTTTATGGACAAAACTATTGATTGCTCTATCAAGGAAGTAATCAGCAGATTAACCAGTAATGAAATGATAATTTCCTTCCCTGAATTTGTGTTTTTCATGTTTGTGGGGTTTCAAAGCAGCAATGCACATGCTACAACCAAAGACATTTCATATCTCACTGCTAGGTCTGTTTGATACCATCAGACATGATAATCCTTTTCATTTTAAAACACTTTAAAACATTGTCAGAACTACATAATGTCTCTTGCAGTAGCTCTTTGTGGAACGTATCAACCTTATGTGTGTCAGGAAACGGACAGCCTACTCTGCAGTGTGAGACATTGCACAAGAAAACCATCTTGAGTCAGCAGTCTTGTGTTGTCTCTGCATTTATTTGTAATAATTAAATCAAATGAGGGATAAACCCATATCTGAATTAGTCATTGCCCTGTAAAATGTACGTCTTGAACACCGTGTTCTGAAGACCGCCAGCTCTGAGCCACAGATTGTGTGCAGCATGTATGTACCGCATTTGCATAGCAATGGGCCTGAAGTATGAGAATAGTTTTAAAATAGCATACTGTGGTTATCAGGCTGCTAAATGTGTTTTGCATTGTAAATCGTGTCTGAATGTCAAAGCAGACAGATCATAATACCCACTCCACCTGATGTTGCTTCTGTGTTACAGAAAAAACTAAACATGGAATTTGTGATCAGTTTGGTGTCAGATGGCCTCTGTCAGGGTCATATCTGGGTCTGTGCTGGGCAGTGGCAGAGTGGAAATGTAGAAGAGGGAGAATAAAAGTTGTGACAATTTGACTGGCATGTCACTACCAATTTTTTAATACTTTACTAGTGTTCAGAGGACTACTCAGTTAATTGATCAACAGTTGCCAATAATTGTAATTTTACTAAAAGACGAATCTTTTAAGTCATTTTGCAAGGAAATATATTAAATGTTTGTTTGCAGGGCTTCATCTATCTTCAACTCATAAGTCAATCAAATCTCAACACACATTTTTAGATTCAGTGTGACTTTCTAGGATGCAGTTATCTCTGATTCCCATGAAAAATGTGAGCTAATATACTGTAGATTCAGTGTTATTATTCAGTGTCTGGACACTTCAAGCTTCATATGAGCTCCATTCTCACTGATAAAAGATCTTTTTCAAACAGACAAACTCTGCCTAGCAACAGCCTCCCCTGTCACCTTGAATCCACAGGATGTTGGATAAACACACTGCTGAAAAGATGGGCAGTAATGACACATCTTATATACTGTATATTGAAGATAATCTTACCTTCTTCATTTTCTCTTGTGCTATGTCTGTTCTGTTTCTGACTTCAGTACTGGATCAATGAGTTCACCAGCTCTCTGGGAATCGGAGTGTTTCACTCAGGGATTGAGATCTATGGAAGAGGTAAGATTACCCACAAATATGACGCCACACATATCAGGTCAGTTGCTTTAGAAACGATGCTGCTTTACACTCAAATGAGACACTTTTGGTATGAGAACATTATGTGTTCAAACGTGTGTTTTCATGTTTTGTGTGTGTGTGTTTAGAGTTTGCTTATGGCGGACACCCGTACCCATTCTCAGGGATCTTTGAGATTACACCAGGTGATGCAACTGAACTTGGAGAGACTTTTAAGTTCAAGTAAGTCACACACTTACTTGAACTTGAACTCTGTTTTGGGTTTATGTGCACAGAGTCATAGACACACATGAGTTCTCTGTTTCAGCATTCAGCAGCTGGCTGGCTCAGTTATACAGCCTGTTAGCCACTGCTCAGAAAGCTTCCAATAAGCCAGTGAGTCTGTGTTAGTTGTTGGCAGGTAACTAGCTGGAAGTTTTGACAGTGGCCATTATCATTGTCAGTTAACTGGTCACTTAGTCTGTGTAATTCAACCACTAACTGGATCTGCCAAAAGACAGACAGGCAGCAGGATACTAGGATTAATGAGATAATTTTGGTTAACTGCAGAAATTACATCTCTCACGTGAGTGTGGTGTCGGCCCACTTTTGATTTTTACTGCAGTTGAAATCGTCTGTTGCAGCTGTGAGACAGTAGAGCACCCAGTCCATTCAATACGTGTTTGGATTCCCAGAACCAGCCCAGGGCCTGTTAATCTGTGTGTCTACTCAGAGCTACTGTGCTGCTGTGCAATACCTCTGCTCTAGTTGATCTGCCCTGTGGCTATAGACACACACTGCCTGATGCACAGACACACTTACACAAGCGCACTTAGTCTCCATGCATTATTCCACTGGACCACAATTATAGATCAGCTGGGACAAAAGCAGACATACCATCCATACAGTGTCTCTGCACCAAATTAACCCAGTGCTCTTTTATGCTGAAATTCATCCTAATGGTTTTATACCAGTGAAAAACACAGAATAAAAATATTCTTTCCTTTAAAATTCCAAAAGACCAACCAGGCAAATCCTAAAACGTGTGAATAGAGCTGGTAAATCCATTTTAAAGGATCATTCCATCTTAATTTGAGCTTTTAAATCCATGCTATGCCATCTGTGTCAGTGTGGGGGTCCAGATTGAAATATTTTAACAACTATTGAATGGATTGCCATGAAGTTTGGTACAGACATTAATGGTCCTCGAAGGATGAACCCTAATGGCATGATGATACCCAGACTTTTCACTGAACACCGTCAGCAGGTTAACATTTTTGTTTGTCAAACACTTTGTTATATACCTGCTCAGCATCAGCATATTAGTATTGCTATCACACTCACACAAACTATTTCCACATATTGTTTTATGTTGATGCTAACATGTAGGGCCACTGAAGAACGCTGCCTACAGGTCCAATCCTCTTAAATCACTCATACTAAAGAACAAACCTGTTCTTATTTATTTGTTCTTGCATAAGGCTTGTTCATTGGGCAAAAGAGGTTGAAACAAAATGCCTGGAAGTCACTGTTGATGTTTCATCAGCATGTAGTTACACCTGACTTCACATCCTGTTCCCACTTGCCTCTGTAGAGAAGCCATAGTCCTGGGCAGCACAGACTTCACAGAGGAGGATGTGGAGCGCATTGTGGAGGAGATGGGGAAGGAGTACAAAGGCAATGCCTACCACCTCATGCACAAGAACTGTAATCACTTCTCTTCAGCACTGTCAGAGGTAGGTGAACGGTACACACACACACACACACACATAGATGCTCTGCCTGCAGACTGAGCTTAGGCAACAAGCTCAGTTAAATAAAGTGTGCCCCTCACCACACCTTGATTTTGTCTTTGCTGTTGAGAGCTTGAACCAACTGTGTGCGTGTGCATGTGTGTGTGTGTGTGTGTGTGTGTGCACCTGGTGTTACTCACACCGTGCGGACTGAAACCTGTTTGCACATTCACACTGACCTAGTTCATTGAGTTTTAAGCGGATGACTTGGTTTAAGGTGAGGGTAAGGTTAGGTGTTAGGCAAGTAGAGGTGATGGTTAAGGTTAGGGTAAGTCTCCAGGATGTTAATGTAAGTCAGTGTAAAGTCCCCCATGAGGAATGAATAGAAACGAGTGTGTGTGCACGCTTTCACACAGCTTATCCTGGTGTGACTAATGATGGGAGGCTTATAGTTAGCATCTAGCACTGAGACGGGGATTAGAACACACTGATACAAGCCCAGACATTCAGCGCCAACTGGCACACACACACACACACACACACAGATGAATATACCTCATATAAAAATATTCTCAAGAGAAATACAGTTTAAAATGCAGATATTCACACATGCATGGATACAAACGTGTCACATCAATAAAATACACACAAATTCAAACATGGACGTCATTCTCGCCCTCAGGATTTGATCCTTGTGTTCACTGTGACCTCGTACAGTACGGCAGGTTGACTTCAGAGAGCGAGAGGAGAAAATGAGTGAACATACAGATGGATTTTGCTTCTTTGAAGATGTCTCCTCATGCATCTTAAAAAATCAGCCTGTCGGAGGCTTTGCTAAATGTTTTAATAAAACCACTATTAGATCCTTTGACTAGGAAACACTTGAGTTTCTTGGAAAGCCTGTGTCCTCCTCCAAGCAGACCTACTCCTGTACCAGCAGTTTAATAACACAGGATGCAAATGTCCCATGTTTCAGCAAAATTTGATGCAATTATGTCCAGATCTTTTTATTGACTAATCATTGCAGCTGTAAAGGAAAATAAAAACTTTTGCTCGCTCCTGTGCCTCCCTTTCTCCCGTCCTCAGATCCTGTGTGGGCGGGAGATCCCTCGCTGGGTCAATCGCCTAGCCTACTTCAGCTCCTGCGTGCCATTCCTCCAGAGCTGCCTGCCCAAAGAGTGGCTGACCCCGGCTGCCTTACAGTCCAGCGTCAGCCAGGAGCTCCACGGAGGAGGAGAGCTGCAGGAGGCAGAGGATGCAGCTGCCACAGCTTGCCTGGCCTCCATGTCCCCATGCTCACCCTCATCCTCCTCCTTGCCTCATCATTCCCGCCACCAGCCACGGCGATAGAGACAGAGTTCTGCTGAGACACCTGGGGCCGGACTTGTGGTTATGGAGACTGTCAGGTGACAACTCCTGCAGCGGCTGATGGGTCCAGGTACAGCTGAATGTTCTGTCAGACTGTCCTGGAGCAAGGCACTGCACTGCTGCCTGCTCTGGGTAAGAACGTCAGGCAAATTCTTACAATGATCCAGAGCAGTGGAAGGGTTGTTTTCTCACAAGGCAAAGGAACCCCTGCTGCTGACAAAGAAAGGGTCTTCTCTCAGTGAACATGGCTGATGGATTACAGCATCCTGTCCTAAATCCAAAACTGTTTCCCCTCAAGTCTTTTGTATTATTTTATCAGCCAAGTGTCATTGCAGAATTGAAGTGAAACCGGTTGTTTGTCCACCAATGTGTTTCATAATTTAAGAAAATTTACCAGCCAGATCCAGATTTTTCCAGCTATTTGTCTTGGTGTAGTGGAAACCAGAGAGAGCTTATGGTGAAAAAGATGCGCTGGCGGGGGTCAGTGTAATCATAAGCCCATGGCAAAGGAGTGACTTTAACTGATTTGGCAAATTTGATGTAAGATTGTTCTTTATTCTGTAGCCAGGTTTTTTGCACTACAAACCATAGAAATCAGGGTAATTGTTGACAAGACTGACTGATGTTTCTGCTTTCTTAAAATTTCTCTTACCATTAAACTTGAGCCCTAAAGGTTTGACATTGTTGCTGTAATTCTTAGTAGTTTGTAGCTGAATAATCCCAACATTTATCAACCAGGTGGAGCTGATTTGGGATGATTGAGAAGACACCAGAGACAGTTAGGTAAAAAATGCAAGCCTTTATTTAATATCTTCTTCATGAAACAATAATTCTCACAAACATCATCAAGACACGCATGAGAAGCAATAATCTTTTTGGGGGATAACGGTGAATGTTTTTGTCGCTTCTGGAAGACATTCATGGTGCTGCACTCAGTCCCTGTGGGACCTCCACACAGCTGGATGGTCACAGCTGAATATATCTGGTTACAGAAATTGTCTGGTTTATTCTCACAACTCAAGTTCAAACTATTACTCAAAAATGTAACTCCTGCACATTGACGCCATGCTATAAAATTTGTTCAAAAAGACACTGATTCCAGCCGTGGTTCTTCAACTCAAAATACTTAGATATATATATATATATAAAACGTATTTAAAAATATTCTGCCCAGGGTGATAAACATTTAAAAGCCAACCAGAAAATGTTTACAACGTTGAATC